>NW_004955417.1:17038970-17067282 GCF_000276665.1 Chinchilla lanigera
GGGAGAGGCCCGGCCGCCGCCGCGGAAAGTTGTCGCCCCTCGTCCCCCGCAGTGGCGAGTCGGCGTGCAGACCGCCGCCCCACGGGGACTTCGGCGGACGGTGCGGGCGCCGCTGCGGCTCTCCTCCCGGTTCTGCGTCAGCAGGGCCTCGGTTGGCCGCCGCGCCTGGGAAGAAGCCGGCGTTTCCAGGAGCGGCCCTGCCCCCGCCCGGCCGCCCCGGGAGCCTCGGCGCGCTGCGGCGGGGATTCTGCGCGTGAAGCCACAAGCCCGGGTTGCACCCATCCGCCGCTCCGTTCCCTCCAGGCTGATTAAGCCCTGCGGTCCTTGACCCCTAGGATCTGAAGTTGTATACTTGTAAAACAGAGCGGTAACCGTACTGACCTCAAGGGTAGCTGTGCAGAACAGAACTTTGCAAAGGGTGCTTAGGCTAGATGCGAGTGGTTCCTTCAGTATCTGCTGACGGCTTTTACCCTTTAGCAGAAAAAGCCTTGTAATAAAAGCTGGTTTCTGTGGGGTTTTTTTGGTTTTTTTTTGGTACCAGGAATTAAACTTAGGACCTCATGCTTGCCAGGAAGGCATGCACTGCTGAGCTATATCCCCACTTTTTTTTTTTTGGTGGTACTGGGAATGGAACTCAGGACCTTGCGCTTGCCAAGCAAGGCGCTGTGCCACTAAGCTATATCCCCAGCCCTATATCCTCACTCTAAAAACAGATTTCTTGGAAGAAGTTCAAAAGCCTGTCCAGCTGACCGTGTAGAATGGCCATGGGCCTTGATTTATTGCATTTCTTTTACTTAAATCCTATCTAGCGATGGAGTTCAGCCTGTATAGTGACCTGATACCCTTCAGTCACAACTGGACAATGTTCCAAGTAATTAGATGGGGTTCTGCCCCCTAGTTGAGAGGCCCCTGATTGTATTTGAACACCCAGAGCTCCCTTTGTCTGCCTTCCAAATAGCGTGTCTCTGAGTCCTTAATTTTCAAATTCAGGAGTGGGTTTCGTGAGTCCACAGAGATCCGGAAGTTTAGTAAGATCGACTTGCCTTTTTCCTGTAACCCTAAGGGAGTTTCCTCCCATAACTCTTCATCCCTTTCCAATCTGCTTAGCTGTCCCTAATTAAGCAGTGAAGTTGGTAATCTTAGGATTCTTGGAGAGAAGTGATTAATTTGGATTATTTACACGCACAGGTGTTTCACATATGAACCTGGGGAATTGATGGTCTAGAATGATTTGTATCACATGTGATTTCTAAGTTATGAGGCTGGGGTTATAGACGGGAAGACAGAAGTGGACTTTTTTTTTTTCTTAATTCTTGGAACTGAACCCGGGGCCTTTGCATTAAGATACCTCCCAGCCTTTTAAAAATATTTTTGGGAGATCTTTTCAAATGAGAAGGGGAACGAGAAGGGCAGGGGGAAGGGAAGGTAAAGAAAAGAGATTTAAAATAATTGTTTTGTTGTTGTTGTTGTTTCCCGGTACAGGGTATCGAACTTACGACCTTGCGCTTGCCAGGCAGGCGCTGTGCCCCTGAGGTAAATCCCCAGCCCCAGATTTAAAAAGAATTGAAGAGAAAATGGAAATACAGCATTTTCAAATGGAAAGGGAAACACGAGTGGGTGGGGGCAGGGAGGGGTGGGGGGAGAGGGGACATAAAATTAAGATGTGTTATGTGCATGCTCAAACTCCCATGATAAATTAATCTTTATTGCTGCAATCATGTACTAAATTTTTGAAAATAATATATATATACACATATATATATTGAAGCAGGGTCTCCTTAAGTTGCTGAGTTGCCCATCCTCGGTTTGAACTTTTGATCCTCCTGCCTTAGCCTGCCGGCATGCTAGATTAGAAAAGTGCTATTTAGATCAGAAATACTTCTGAGCTTCCTACCCAAGAGCGGAGAACTGAGCCTAGGGACTTAGAAAAAATTGTCACTGAGTTGGCCAAGTCAGAACCTCAGTTCATTCCTGACCTCTAACGCTCACTCACCTGCCCCACATGGGGCGTGAGCCTCCAGGTGGGCCCCACCCGGCCTGGCAGTAAGGGCCTTGAACTGGCCGCTTCTGTCTGCTGGTCTCCATCATCCTCGACTAGAGTCTAACTGTGATCACCCTGGCATGTTCCAGTGGTGATCTGCAGTTGCCTTGCTTCCGGTCCTGACTCTCATTCCTTTCTTGCCAGTTAGTTTTTCAATTTTCCCATGCAGCTTTTATGAAAGGCTAAATCAAGCCATCCTCCGCTGGAACCCATTAATGATTTCCCTGTTGTCCTGCAGGTAATATTCACACTCCTTAACGTGGCGCAAAGGCCTTTCATGATCTGGCTGCTCCGTCTACCTCCCCAGTCTCATTTCTTGTTGCTCCTCTTCCCTGCACACCCGCTCCAGCCCAGCCTCTCAGCCCCTGCTCCACTGCTCCACCCGCAAGGCTGCTGTGCCCATCGTAGCCCTTCAGCTTTCTAGAGGTTTTCTGTTCTTTGCCCTCCGCCGTGCTGCACATGCGGGTCCCTCTGTCGGGGACGTTCCTTGCACCCGCCCACACCTCCTCCTCCACTCCTAAAGATACATTAGGTTTCGTTTTAGACAGCTTCTTCCAGGTTTCCGGGACACTTGTGTTTACCCCCAGGAAAGCTGTTGTGCTCCTGCGTCAGAACTCCGCACTTACTTGTGTTTCTTCACTGAGATGGTCAGCAGCGCCACTCAGTAGGCACCAATATATAACTGTCAGATGAATGAATGCATGACCCAGTGAATTCCATCGCCCCCTAAGGGGCCCATCAATACAGGTAAAGAACATAAAGACAACTTCCGTTAAGCAAATGTCTCGGATCAAGCTGCCTCCAGTATGTCTTTGTATTTGATGATGGGGTGTGTGCCTAAAAAAATCCAACATGTGTGCAGTGAAAGCTTTTACTGCAGAAGTGCAGGCGCTGAGAGGCTGTGCAGTAGCCCTGCTGTCGCCATAGCAACCGTGCCGAGGGAAAGGCTGATGGTCTGGCGTTTCAGACGTCTCTTAGCTCTGTACTTTTGGAACCCAAGCCTGTTTTGCCGCTGTTCTAAAAGGCAAGTTTTACCAGCGATAATATCCTTGCTGCCTTTAATTCCATTCCAGTGTTTCTTATGTTATTAGGAGAAATGTCTTATTATGTTTGGACTGTACCATCAAAGAGATATAATCTAATACAGCATAATATCTTCATGCATCATCTGCTCTATAATATTCTTATGCATCATTTTCATTTTCTACTTAAATACTTATTTTATCGTCCTGTTTGGTAATTTTGTGGCTTTTTCTTGATCATGAATGTACTGCTGGCTTTTAGAAAAGATCAACTGCTTTAGAAAGATTGAACCCTTAAAAATTATAAATAATATACTCATCCAGGTCTGACAAGAAACTGGAGAGATAGGGGGTGGGAGATTAGGGGCAGATGGGGCTGGGTGGGGAAATGTCTTTGTATAATTATGCCCCAAATCTGGGATAAATAATTGTATTCTTCATATGAAATTTGTAATTAAATTATTCGTACTCTCATATGTACAGAAGTTTAAATTTTCGGAGCTCTGTCACATGTAAAATCTTATTTGTGACTCGTACAATTCCTGTGAGGTATAAGTGATCAATCCCTAAAACCAGGTGAGGGATAAAAGGATTTTCCTGACAGGAAGCCCCACACTGCAAACTTCACAGAAAAGACAATATAGATGCCCTGCCAAAGAGAAAAAGATAGCACCCCACAACCAAGCCACCGCAGGGTCCCCCACACCCACTCTTCCTCCCTTCTCACCTGGGTATGCTGGGGCTCTCTTGGACTCAGTCAGGGCCGACAAAGCGCCGTCTCCTAATCCTATCAGCTGTGTGAGCAAGCGCTGCCGTCTCTCTCAGTGCCCCGATGTTGGGTGATCTGCACAGCAACAAGGAGCAGCTGACGTGCTTTCTCACACGTCATGAAGGAAAGAAACTGCATTCTGGGGCATCCTGGGATTTTTTTCTGGTGGGGTGGAGACCCATATTTTTCTTACCAGGGAGAGAGCTGCCTGTTTTCCCGTGAGAGCATGTGTGAGTGACTGACCCTCCTCTTATTGTATGGGTGTTATTGTTACAGTATGGCTATGGTATTTTGATGCTGTAAAACTGTAATGACTAGGATGACGCAGGGTCACTGCCTGTGAAGGGGGCCCAGAGAGTACCTGGGGCAGGGAGGGGAGAGGGTAAGCTGAGGCAAGAGGGCATGAACATTCACCGAGTTTGTATGAAGTACTGAGTTTTCAGTCAGAGCTCCCTCTCAGAGAAGAACAGAAATTAAGGGGCCGTCCAGATGAAGAAGCCCAGGTAGGGGTGGGGGCTTTGAAGGACAGTAGGGAGATACATTTTTGGTGTGCTACTGGAACATGTTGCCTGATTTTTCTGGCCTTTTGCCTACTTGTCAGAAGAGGGTAGGATACTAGCCAAAACGTGGGTACAGAGATTGTTCTAAAGGAAATGGGCGCACATGGTGGGACAAGTAGGGATATACTTGTTGAGACAGAGCATTGGAATCATTAAAATTAAGATGTCTAGAAAGTATGTGGGTAAAGCTTCCCATGCGGGTAGGAGAGACTCAGTCTTGACATTTCCATGGTGAAATGCTTTGGATGGCCGGACAGTGTGTTGGTCTCACAGGAAAGGGAGTTATCTGTGAGGAAGGCAGAGAGGCCTAATTCCAGAAGCTGAATTCTTGGCCTAGTGAGAAGCACCTTCCTTCCCCTAGAGACCAGAAGCTGGAAGAAGGACAGTCAAAAGTTACTCAAACCCAGCAGACCAGCTACCCCGAGAGGAGATGAGGAAGGAAGGCCATAGCTCTGCTCAGGCACAACAGAGCAGGTGCCTCAGCCGAGAGGCTGTGAGAGGCCTGCTCCCATCATGGCAGCATAGGCTGAGAAAAATTTATCATCTGTCTTCCCAGGCAGCTGATGTGTAGCAGGTTTTGAGTTATATTAAAAAGGATCTGTTCTCCATTATATCACTTGTAGCTATGATTTTGTATTCTTCCCTATCCCTTTCTAGTGAACACGTTTTAAAAAATAATTCTGACTTCTGGTTTCTACTAAAAGATGGAGGGAAGGGGATGGATTTTGAGATTGTCAACTCAAGGGAGACCGTTACTGCACAACGGAGCACAGCGCCCCTAGAGGCCAACTGTTATGATGGCAGCTAGGGAAGCCCGGACCAGCTTCGCGGTCAGGGGTCTGCAGGCAGCGGGAGGCGGTGTGTGTTGCAGAGGAGAGGACAGTCTCCACGCCTGCTTTATTTCCCGCTCCTAGGCCAGTCCTGCAAACCGTTTTCTTTGTCCTGAAATCTGGTCACCAAGTGAGTAAAAGCCCTTGCTGTGTACTCATTTTTTCTCAAATCCATTACAGAAAAATCTGTAGGAAATGCATGTAGAATTCGGGAATCTGACCTACGTTGGTTCATCTATCCCAGTGTCCTCTTTGGCCACTTCTAGAATGCTGTTTGATCAAAGGGAAACAGTGCTTCTTAAAGTGGCTAATTTAATATTGTTTTCAAAGGCCCTGAAACCACATCATCAAAAATTTAGAAAATAAAAGGAAAAAGGACTCATTATTTCATTGTCCTAACACAATGATCCAGGTTCTTTCTGTTACCATTTTTGTGGTTTTTGCTTTCATGTTTATTTACTGTGCCTCAAAATGGCAGTGTTAACCTGAGAATAAAGTTCTTCTTCACAGATGGCATTTGGGGCTTGTGGATGCCCTCACATCTGGCTGTTTCGATGGCTGGTGGACTTGGATCCTTCTGTTTACCCAACAGGTCGCTCAACACTGTCTGTCCTCGCCTGGGAACTGCCCTGAGATACGGGGTTCTAGGCCTCCTTATCAATGGTGACGAGCAGCCTGAGCTGCTGCTGGAAGCTTGGAAGCTCCAGGGTGGCTTCCTGGGTGTCCTCATGGTGTCGTTCTGGTCTGGAGCTTCAGGAAGAGATGCTGGTGGAGAACTGGCAAGATGAAGGTTGGAGTTATGACCTTAACTCAGATGCCAGCGTGAGGGCACCTGAGTCCCTTTCTGTGAAGAAGCCCAGCTCCTGAATTGCTTTACTGTGATAGTTCAGGGGACAGCCGGAGAGGGAATGAGTTTCCCTACTCTGCAGAGAGCTCTGTGATAGGAGTGAAGCGGAACAAAAGACATTGATTCCTGAGCCCCGTAGGCCTAGCCTTGTGTCCTTTTTTGAGTCTTTCTGACAGTGATACCTTAGGTAAGCCGTTTTACCCCTGAAGGACTTGGCATTTAGTAAGTGCATGTTAGTTTAGAAAGCAAGGAGGATCCACTTGTGCCAGGGAATCAGTTGGGCAAATTAAATTCTCTGAGCTCCATTTGACTTAATAACAAGAATTAGCTTGTAATATGTTAAAAGGATCAGACAAGTCTCCTTTACATCTGGCACATGGGTAGAGCTTCGTAGATGTCTTCTCTCCCTCAAGATCAAACTGTTCCAGCCACCACTGCTACCTCCTCTTTGCTCATTTCAGCCTCCTCATCCTAAAGAATTCTACTTTAATTTTTAGGTAGGTGTAACAGTGTCTCTTCTGCACACTACCTATGATATACAAATGAGGGAAACTGAATTTCTCATTAACAAAGAGGTGCCATTCCTTGCGAAGGTACATAAATGGTCAGGCACCTATCCTTCCTTCCTTCCTTCGTTCCTTCATTCACTTGCCCATTCCTCCTCCCGTGATATTACGGTCCTTTGCCAGCCACTGGTTCCGGAGCATTCAAAGATGAGCAGTGTTTCTTCCTCTCAAGTGTCTCGGGGTGCATGGCCACCAGCTGTGACACTGTTCAGTGTATTGACACTGCGTCAGACGTCCAGAGGACCTGCCAGTAGCTGAATTAGAGTGGGGTCTGAGGCTTCCGAGGGTAAGTTTTGAAATGAATTTTGAAGGATGCACAGGTCCTATTATTATCTGGGCTTTTTGAGAGTCCCTTTTTCTTTATCTCTCCTTTGGTTTCTTCTTCCTCCTCTTCCTCCTCCTGTCCCCACCCCCAGCACAGCACTAGGTATAATACTGGTGCCTAAATCAGTATTTGTTTTGTTTTGTTTGATACCAGGAATCGAACTCAGGACCTCACACTTGCCAGGTGGGTTTCATGCTGTTGAGTATACCCCCTTCCACCCTAGTATTTGGTAATTAACAGTATTATTTTAAAAATGAGAAACTCCATGCTATACTGCCACCTATTGGTTCATTGGTGAATTATGAATTTTCTTTGGACAGTCTCTTGGTTTGCAACAAATGTCTTCGTAACAAGGCTTAATAGTGCCTTGATTCAACGGTTCTCAGTACTATTTCAGAACACATTCAAAATGTAAGGCTGAACAAGACATCTGAGTGTCAGTGATCAGAATCATTGTTCAGTGTATGTGGGATGGCGAACCGGTGTTCATTGCCAATAGACAACGATTTCAACCTCTGCTTACCTGCTGAACCATTTTAGACCGGTTAGAGAACATCGCTACATCTTCGCGTCCTTCTTTGTGAAATATATTTGTGATTCTAGTTAGGACTGAACTCTGTAACTCTTATAATAAGCCCACTATAGTCCCTTGTACAAATTCAGATGTTATTTGTTCCCAGGTCTATCCTGTTACTGGTACGTGTTCCATTAAAAGAATAAATAAATAAAAGACTATCTTTTTGATCAGCTTGTGGTTTACAGAAAAATTAAGCAGAAAGTAGAGAGAATTCCTCCGCATCCTCTCACCAAGCACTTTTTTCACCCTTTAGACACAATCGGTCCCCCACCCTATTTACCTGATGGGCTAGGTATGAGTGTGCCCTACTTTTGAAGAAGGTTCGAATAAGTGCCAGTTAAGCGGTTCTGCACCCTTTTCTTCTCAGGCCTTGCCTGTGCCCCTCCCTGCTGGGCTCTGTGTCCCTGACTCCTGGAACTTTCCCAGCGTCTTAACAGTACCGCCTCTCCCCTGACCTCAAGCTGAGCATAAGGGGAAACCCTACAGCCTTGCCGATGAGCAGCCCTGCTCACTGCTGTCCTAGTGTAGCTGGGCCTCGGTGCTGCCTGGCCACCACTTTATACTTCCCAGTCAGTGTTCTTTCTTGTCCACCGCAGGGTTATTTGCCCTTCCTGCCCCCAGCCTACTGACCTGCCAGCCTCGGCCTCTCCCTGGTGCTGTGCGGATGCCCTTAACCTTGATTCGCAGACAAGTAGAAGGCGTGAGGAACTCTCAGTCTCTGTTTCATCCCGCCCACTTCCGGTCCTTCAGAATGGAAGTTTGGTTTCTTCCTATACAAGGTAAATTTTTTTCCTCTGGGCTTTGGGTTGCATCCTTTCCTCTCTCCAGAGGAAGTTACTCTATCAGTTAGTTCTTCTGCCTCTCCAGGTTTTCATATCCTTATCTTCAAAGAATACTCATAGTACCCACCATAGTGCCTAAGGTTTTGTAAGCACATACAGAACTTGGAAGAGGGCCCAGTAATACTAAGTGCTCAGTGCATGTGAGCTGTTATTATTAGCTATTGTTTTTTTAAAATGACTTCAACCTACTTTTCCATGGAACATTTCACGTCAACAATCAGGACATGCTGGGATCGTCCCTGATGAAATAAACTGCACTCTTACATCCGTGCTGCCTGTATCATGTCTCAGACCCCCCGAGTCCCCCTCCTCTCCACTCATGTCTCCACCATCCTACCAAGTACCTGTTGCCCAAGGTCACAAATTACCTCCACGTGGTTGAATGGGAAGGCTGGTTTTTACCCTAACCTTGACTTCTTAATAGCATTTGATATAACTATTACAATTTTATCAAACTACTTTATCTTCTATGATATTTCCCTCCAGTTCCTTCGTTTTTAGTATTATTTCAGCCCATTCCTTAAACGTTGATGTTGTCCTCTTATACTTATATATTCCCTCCGTGGGTAATACCCATGTCTTTCCAATTCTTTCAACTAAAATTTAGAACTGGGTCCTCTACCAGTTCTTTAATCTACATCTCTATCTCAGGAATTTTCCAAAATCCACTTGGTGAGCTCACCTTTCCTATCCCACAGTGTCCACAAACTCACTGTATTCTAATGGCACCCCTCATGCTGTCTGTGCAAACTGAGCTTAGTTCTGTACCCTCTGAGTTAATAAATGGCATCGCCATGCAGGCCATGACACCTGGGTGATGGTCTTGTCTCTTCTCTCCTTCACTTTTATTATTTGGAGTTAAGTGCTATCTGTCCCAGCTCCTACTTATCTTTAAAATGTTTTCAGATTTGTACCACCACTTCCTGCCTGGGTTTCTAACCTGGCCTCCAGACTTGCTCCCTTTAGTCCATTTTTAAGCAGTTTACAGAAGTCTCTAAAGTGCAGATGTGACCACCTCACCCACCTTCTCTTCCCCAGCCTCAGTGGAGACCTTCCAAAACTCACAATCACCCTCAGAACAAAGTGCACACACTACGCTTGGCCTAAAGAGCCCTCACGGTCTAACCCGTGCATCCCCTCTTTGCCTTTCAAAAGAGTTCTCTCCCTAGAGCGCTCTTCCCCAACCTCAGATCTTCACTCCCAGTCACTGTCCCACTTCAGTGCCCTTCAGATATAGTCATGAGTTCATTAGACGTGTTAGAGTCTGGGAATGTACTTCTTAGTGTATAGTAAGAGAGAACAAAACCAGGAATGGCAGTGCATACCTGTGATCTGAGCACCCTGGGATGCTGCGGCATGAGGACTGCAAGTTTGAGACCAGTGCAGGCAACTTAGCAAATGAATGGGACCTTGCCTCCTATCCTAAACAAAAACAAAAACAAAACAAAACAAAAAAATGGGCTGGGGATGTAGCTCAGTGTGAAGGCCCTGTGAGTTCAATCTTCCAGGGCCGGGTGTGGGATGGGGGGAATGAATGATTTCTGAATTTATAAATACTTTCTATAGGAACGATACGGGTATATAGTCTGATAGAAAGATAAAGCCATACTAAAGGCATAGAAGTAGTGTTGCTTTGGGCCTTGTAACAGAAGTTGAATAGCAATTCAAAAGAATTTTTAAGTGACCAAGTGAAATAATGATTTCCAAATTGGTATAACTTGAAAAGCTTCTGCCACACAGAATACATATATTTTACCTTATGTATTATAAAATATTAATCTTAGCTTCATTATTTTAATGGATTCACGTCTCTTGAGTGATTATTCAAAGAATACTCCTTGAGAAGCTATTCCCAAGGTTCCTTGTTATAGATTTTTCCTCCTGTTTTATCCTGCCTCTTATTAGACATTTAGTACTGAAATAAAAAATAGTTCTAGACAAGGATTTATTTTTTAAAAGGCACTGACATTTATAATTTAATATATTTATATAGTTGCATTGTTATATTTTTATTGTTATATAATGTCAGGATAATGTCACAGTTTCAAATGTATACATGCTTTAAGTGGATCTATTCGAAACTTGGAAAAAGAAAAGAAATGGTTACTTAGGCAAAAGAACCTTAGAAAATCTCACCCTACAAACCTGCTTTAAATATACTTTTGGGAGCAGCCCAACTTCTAATCCTTGAGATACTCAGTGTAGAAGTGTGAGTTTGTTAAAGCTTGTCATTCTCGTAGTAAACACCTGGAATTTTTGCACATAAATTACTGGTTTTTTTCTCTGCCTAATGCCAGTAGTCCTCTACTCAGTGTTCTAAATTCAGATAGGAACAGACTGTGTGACATGCGGAGAACAAGGAATAAAGAATTGAAGATCTGTGAGTTTTCCTTTTTCGCTTTTAATTATACAATAAGGGATATCTGAAAAATATTGTTTTAAATTATGAAGATGATTCATCACTAAACCCCATGAAGATGAAGCAAATAATAATTATCCATATTCCCTGATACTTAACCTAACAGTTTCCTTACAGAGCTATACTTTAGTTGACTACAAATCTTACTCCTTGAGTTCCAAACTTTTTATAAATAAATGATTTTATTTATTCAACAAATAGCAATGGAGCTCATGTTATGCACCAAGAACTCTGGTAAATGTAGATAGAAATTTATGTGGTTGGTTTTGACAGTAGAAATATATATGATTTCTTATTTTATTCTGTACCCTTCCGTAGTGCCCTAGGCAGTGTTTGGACTGCTATGAGACCACTGAGAATAACAGAGAATAGAAGTAGAATAATGCTTCCCTTAAATACTAAGCCCTGCTGCATGCTTTTGGCCAACTTTTAAATAATAAAGTGATTATTTTAACACAGGATAAACACGTGACTCATTTAATATGAATATGGAGATAACTTCTATTTCTAGCTCTAGCCTATATTTGAAAATAAACTGAGAATATACACAAAACCAGATGAAAGGATCCTACTTATTAGCATAGGACAAGAATTATAATTTTTCTTTATAGTTAAGAAATGTGATTAAGTGAAAATTCTGTATCTTTTTTATCCTTAACTGAACCCCTTGAATTCCTTTTTCACAGAGCGTTCTATTTTTATAGACATTAAAATGAAGTGGACATTAATTCCTTAATGGTGGGAAATGTACTCATTTCCTCACTTTACTTTGTTATAGTAGCTTGATTATTACCCTTTGCTACAGACCAGTCACCTCTGTAATTTAACAATACAGTGAGAGATAATTTACAGATGAGGGGTAAACAAAAAGTCTATATTTTTTAATCAGGAGGAACATGGTTCTTCCTCAATACCAACAGTTTCTCGTGGTATTTTGCCCAAAGATAAATTGTTTGTTCTCGTGAGCTTTAGTAAGAAAAGGTTGGCAGCAGATGTGTACGGTAGATACGGCCCTCTGTGGAAATGTGTATTAGATATTTAAGTCCTTTCTCCAGCATTCTATTCCTGTATTCTGACTTCATCCTTGCCTTTCCACTGTTGCTATTGAAACTGGAATGGCTGCAGAATACAAATCATATGATAAGTATTTGGGAATTTGTCTTTGTAGTTTTTTTAGCACCACTGCCAAACTCCTTGCCTGGAGAGCTATGGGAGGCTTTTCAATCTGAAACCTTTGAGCAATCCCATTCTCTTGCCAACTGGGGACCATCCACATGATTTAATTGCAGCAGTCTTTCAAAAGGATTAATAAACATTTCCAATCCCTTGACTCCGTATCGAAGGCCTGTTTATTTGTTGGTTACACATCCATTCCCAATGATTTTAAACACTAGGATGCATCCTTTTTACAGAGCCCTCCAAATACAATGCACACAGTTTTGAATAGCATTGGTATAGAAATGAGGAATCTTCTCTTGCAATTTTTATCGTACTGCTAGCCACCCTGGAATCTGATCCTACTGAAAGGTGCTACCTTTGCCATTCTTTCTTCATTCACCAAAAGTCCACTGAGTGTACCATAGGAGGCCTCTTTCTTGATTCTCTTGAGGGTACTGTAGCACTTTTCAAAAGGTGATATGGTAAATAACCAGGTATGCTGTTGTTCAAAAAGGGCCACTTGCAGGACAGATCTAATACCTTAGTGATGAGGGGAATGTATAGCAGAAATTTTAGTCTAGTTAGCAGCTCCAGACTCTCAGTTTTAGGCTTGGATTTGTAATGTTTTAATGATCATGTTTTTAAGCTAATGCACTAACATAGGAAATGCGTGAAGAAGAGGTTTGCCTGTCCTATTTTTATGCTGTAAGGAATGCCTTCCAGCCGCTTTCTTTGGGTTGTTCAACCTTCTTCTACAAACTCTGCTGAAAGTTTTCAATTCAAAAATACAAATGACAGCTGTTTAATATAAGTTGACATGAGAAGTAAGTGTGGCAAAAATGGTAACAAAGCCAGCATTTTATATGTGCCAATAGCTCCTAGATTTCTAAATGATGACTAAGACAGGGTTTTATGGTTTGGATCTGAAATGACCCCCAAAAGCTCATGTGTTGAAGACGTGGTCCCCAGTGTAGCAAAGCTGAGAGTGTGACTTTGGGAAGTGACTGGATCAGAGGGTTCTGACCTCATCAAAGAGTCAATCCATTTATGAATTCAAAATTTGATGTCATTTTCGGAAGACAGTGGAAATGTTAGGAGGAGGAGCCTAGTTGTGGAAGTAGGTTGCTGGCAATGTGCCCTTGTAATGTGTCCTGAGCCTTTCCTTCTTGTTCTCTTGGCCTCCTATCCTCCATGAGGTGAGCATCTTTGCTCTACAACATGCTTCTCACTGTGATGCTCTGCCTTACCATGGACCCACAAGCGTCAGAGCCAGAAAACCATGGACTGAGACCTCTGAAACTGTAAGCCAAAATAAACCTTTCCTCTTTGATAGTACTCTTTCAAGAATTTTGAAAGTTGACTAACACACAAGGTATAGAAATTAGAGAGGACATTTCTCACTTGAGTGGTTCAGAAACTTCTCCCTTCATTGGAAGCTTAGAGCCAGTGCTGTCATCCATTAAACCAATATGCTTGTTAGTTACATCCACTGTTTGAAGAATTATTTTTGGTAAAGTGCTTTACTCACATAGAACCTATATATCACTATATGGTCATTATTACTTATGTTTTCAGACCATTGTGTTTTCCAGTAAGAATGGAAAAGAACTGTGGATCCTGAAGACTGCTGATAGGTCATGTTTGATGACTTTTCCAATTATATGAATGAGTTTATGTTTATTTTTCAAATGGTAGTGTTGCTTGAATTTCATTCTGCAATGGGCTGCAAGTTTGATAAAGTGAGAAGTTTAGCTACAGGCATTTCCAGTTTAGCCACTGTAAAACTTGACAGGTGCTCTCTTGTTTACATCAGCACTTGTACAACTTTATTTGTGATTCCCAAATTGAAGTTCTCCAGTATAGTAGAAATAGTAATGTTTCAAAGCTTATAGCTCCTTGTTGCATTTCACTGTCTAAATATTTGTTTACATTGTTCTTTTTCCATGAGGAGCCCATGATACCACAGACAAAAGCAGTGCTATATGTCAGTGGCACAATTTGAAGTTTTCCTTTTGTACATAGAGAACAAACTATTTTACCCACTAAACCCTGATCACTAGATTCATAGGAGCTCTTCAATTCTGACTGCTATTTTTGAATTCTTTCTACTCCAAAATCCATTCAGTTATTACCTTGTATTGCTGTTTTTCCCTTAGGGTTTTTTTTTTTTTTTTCTGTTTTCTCCCAAATCTTATAGTTCTTTTGAAGTTTCCTAGAAATAGGCACAATTGAGTGAACCAAGAGTATAAAAAGGGGAAAATATATATTTGCTATTGTCAGTTAGCTTCAGAAATTGGTAGATGTTTCATAAATTTGTGTCTCAAGTTGGTTTTTCAAGAAAATATACTGATATGATCATTTATCAAGTTATTTATAAATATTGCCTGGAAAAGAACAAAAATGCTTTTGTTTTAATGTTTAGGTTTATGAATCAAGTAAACCCATAAGTCAAGTAGTTCTGATGAAATGACTCTAATATATACTCTAAAATAAAATCAAGGAACCCATGACTCAAGTAGCTCTGATGAAATGCCTGACAAATGAATAACTGTGGGCGTCTTCTGGAATTATCTACTTGTTTTAGATTATTTTATCCAGCTAAACTACTGAATTTGCTTATTAAATGTAGCAGTCTTTTAGTGGAGTTTTTGGGGTCTCCTTTGTTGAGTATCACGTCATCTTCAAATAATGATAATTTAAGTTCTTCCTTTCCTATTGTTATTCCTTTTATTTCTTCCTATTGTCTAATTGCTTGGGCTCATGCTTCCATAACTGTGTTGAATAGGAGTGGTGACAGAGGACATTCTTGTCTTGTTCCTGATTTTATAGTGAAAGCTTTCAGTTTTTGTCCATTTAGTGCAATATTAGCTATTGGTTTGTCACAGATGGCTTCTATTAGGTTGAGATAAAGACCATCTATTCCAATTTTCTGTTGGGGTTTTATCATGAATGGGTGCTGGACTTTGTCAAAAGCTTTTTCTGCATCTGTTGCCATGATCATATGGTTTTTGTCCTTGGCTCTGTTAATATGTTGTATTATATTTATTGAACCATCCCTTCATCCCTGGCATGAATCCTACTTGGTCATGGTGTATAACCTTCTTGATGATTTGCTGCATTCTGTTTGCCAGTATCTTTTTGATGATTTTTGCATCTGTGTTCATTAGGGAGATTGGCCTATAGTTCTCTTTCTTAGTTGGGACCTTCTCTGGCTTTGGTATCAGGGTAATGCTTGCTTCCAGGAATGAATTTGGGAATATTGCTTCCTTTTCAATTTCATGAAAGAGTTTGAGAAATGATTGTACTAGGTCTTCTCTAAATTTATTGTAGGATTTAGCAGTGAATCCATCAGGGCCTGGGCTTTTGTTTGTTGGTAGGTTTTTAATCATATCTTTGATTTCATTGATTGCTATTGGCTTATTTACGACTTTTATATCTTCTTGATTCAGTTTTGGTAATTCATATGTATCTAGGAATCTATCCATTTCTTCTCCATCTTGTCTTAGACTATTTTAATAAGAAATATATGGAAAGACATTTTCCACATAGGTTTCAAGTATAAAATAAAATCAGAACTACATATTGTTTGGTTTGGTGCTAGGAATCGAACTCAGGACCTTGCACTTGCCAGGCAGGCGCCTGTGCCACTGAGCTATATCCCTGGCCCTTACATTTATTGTTTGCACAGTAAAAAAGTCAGAGAAAGCCCTAGATATTATTATAATAGGTTATTAAAAGAAACTTGTATAATGTTACACTCTTGATTTTTGAAGCAGAAATCAGGAAGACAGCTACTTCCTTCTTCAACATAATATTTAGCTTAATGTCACTGTCAAGGATATCATAGCTAGTAGACTATGTCAAGTATAGTACTATTTCAATTCATGAATTTAGTTCTTTCCATGAATTGGGCAAGAACCAAATCAAATTCATTTTTTTTTAGCTTTTGGTCTTTTTGAGAAAGGGTCTCACTATGCAGTTCAGGTTGGCCTTGAGCTCACTTTGTAGCCTAGGCTGGTATCAGACTCGCAATGATCCTCCTGCCTCAGCCTACCAAGTGCTGGGATTACAGATGTGTGCCACCATGCCAGGCCCAAATCAAATTCAATGGTTAAGTTTAATATTGATCTTATGGGGAAACTTTATTTTGTTGGTGTCCAGTTTGTTTTGTGACCAGAATCACGAATAGAATTAAGTTTGTGAACTGAGGTACCTTTTTAGAAACACAAAAGAAATAAATGTCTTTCTCAGTCTTATCTTACATGTGTGTTGGTGGGCAGGTGATCAGGTTCATAAAAACACATATGTGCAATAAGGGAATATGGGCAGCAGTAGCATTGACTTTGATAGAGAAAATAAAGGCTAGAATAGGACAGGATAGTCCCTAAGTTAGAACTAACATTTCCTAGGTATCATCTTTCATGTTTAATTCTGAATAATTTCTTAACCATTCTAATTTTTGTTTGTCAATGCATGTGTATGTAAAGGTAATGAGTCAATCAGGCTTTCAAATTTGGTCAGTGAGTGCTTACTTCTGGAAAAGTAAGTTACAATTAATACATAAGGATAGATCAAGAAATACAGTGTATTTTGATTAAAAATGCAGTAAAAAACATATTACCATTAATCACCTTGAAAATACTCCCTCTCACTTGACACACCCTTACCCTATTGTTTTTGCCACTTTCTGAAGCACTTCTGGAAGTCCTGTATTGGGAGTGTCATTATTAGGCATGTCAAAAAATGCAGTGACTTGTGTGGTCCATCCAAAGGAAAGTCAGGTTCATAAAAACTTTATGGTGTGTCCTCATCTACTTTATTCGTCAGACCTTGTACCGTGCAACTTCTGGCTCTTCTCCAAAGTCAAAATAACCATGAAATGTAAACATTTTGAGTCAGTCAGCACATCCAGGCAGCCGAGACAGTCCAATTAAAGATACGAAATAGGACTGCTTCAGAAAGTGGCAGGAATGATGAAACAAGTGTGTACGAAGTGAGAAGAATTAATGATAATGTGTCTTTTATTGTAATAAATTGCTTTAAAAATTTAAACATTCATCATATTTTTCATTCACATCTTGTATAACCAAGCGATTTTTCTGATAAAGAGGCTTTTCAAACTTTTTTTTTTGGTACTGGGAATTGAGCTCAGGACCTTGCACTTGCCAGACAGGTGCTTGTGCTGCTGAGCTATATCCCCAGCCTAAAACCATTAAAATACAGCTGGTTGTACTTTATTATTCATTTAGTCTTTTCTTCTCCCTAGCCTATGTCTTATTTTAAATTCTTTTCTAAACTATCATTTCTTAGCATCCTATTTGACCCAAATCTATATTTTCTGATGATTTTACTCCTTTTCTCCTAAGAAAGTACCATTGTAACAATTTACTTGGCTTGTGTTGCTGGTACTATTCTACACTGACCAAGAGGCAGGTTGTACTGTATTTCTGCCACTAGTCAAAGTTTAAATTTGAAATACTCGGTGGTAGCAAGAACTGTGGAGTTAGCTTTTGGTATATATCCAGTTAGTGTTACTATCATAATTAACAAGATGAAAGCATATATAATATGATCACTTCTTATCTATGGCTAAATCAACAGGTAATTCCTCCTTTGGCACAGTGCTAACCCAAATAATTTCTGGCTTCAATAAATTACATATATTACACATTAGGAAACAATAAATAAAAACCTGAAAATTTAAGTAAATGAATCAAATTTGCACAATGGCTCCAATTAAAAGGGAATGAAAGACCACAAAAGAGTATGTACCAATTAGTGGTACTTGACATTATTTCCCAAAGTGTGCTGCTAGGACCTCAGTCCTTCTTGGAGAAAATAACTCTGTTCCATTGTCCAGAAAAGACCAGGAAATGCTGTATACTATATATCTCTTTAAAAGTTCTCAATCCAAATTTAAACTCTGATGGACTCTAAGTTAACCTGTAGTAAAAAGATAAATTTGTCTGTTTCCTGTAGTATTTCTTGTATTAATTTAACCATGGAACTTTGTTTTCTTAGAAAACGTAATGTTGGCTTTGCCTGTGTTAGAAGAGACACACTTTGAAAAAGGCAGGCAGCAATTACATGCTGAGGAGCACCAACGAGAGAGAAGTCATTTGTAGGTGGGGAAAACTATTTTAAAGAGGGAATACCTTGCGTTAGATCTTGAGGATAGAGGTAGGGTTGAGCAGGGGAGGCAGTTCAACCAAAGGGAACACTGCGACCCAGAAAACACAGAATACTGAGCATTGGAAGGAGTGGTTTAGATTAAAACCCACTAGGGAGGCAGAAATGGAGGCTTCCTGTGGGGCAGAAATGGGAAGTTGGGCTTTCATCCTGTGAAAGTGATGCTACACAGGAAAGAGACTGGTAAAGTCTGTATTCTCAGTCATTTCTCTTCAGATTATCATGATTTCTTAAATGCTTACTTGATCAGAAAGTGATTACTTAATGAAAACTTGAATAGTCTAGACCAGAGGAGTCTGGTAGAAATACAATATCCACAAAATGTGCTTTGAAATTTTTAGATGGCAACACTAAAACAAAGAAAATAATAATAATAAAGAAAAGAAACAAGTCAAATGAATTGAATAATACATTTTATTTAACACATCCAAAATTTTATCATTTCAATATATTACCAATTAAATATGTAAGCAACAGGTTCTTTTTGGGTCAAGCCTTCAACATCTGGCTTGTATTTTATATCTGTAGCACATCTCGGTTCAGACCAGCCACATTTCAAGTGCTTAATAAGCAAGTGACTAATATGACCAACACAGGTTTATAGATATGTATTCATGAGCTGAGTGAAGCGGGGTCAATTTGGAGAGTACTCAAATAGCTTTTACCATGATCAAAACTTTCACTTAATGAATTTATTATTGTGGTACTGGGATTGAACCCAAGGCCTCTGCACTGAGCTACATCCTCAGCCCTTTTTATTTTACTTGATTATTATTATTTTTTAATAGTGAGGCAGGACCTCACAAAGTTGGTCAGTTGCCCAATCAGCTGTGATCCTCGTGCCTCAGGCTTCCCGAATGCTGGGATTAAAGGGACTGACCATCCTGGCTGGATAAATTCTTTAAAATTAAGGGAGAAAAACGTGTTTGTTTTGCAGGTTTTTAAATATATGTGTCTCATTTTGGGGGCCAGATTTAAAAATGGCAAATTAGGTTAAAGGTGAAAAGCTCCATTTCTCCCTCCATGTCAGCTAATTAAGGGAAATAAATTACTGTCACGCTGTCTTTTGGCTTTATTAGTTAAGAAAAGTCAGTGGGCCGGGCCTGGTGGTGCACACCTGTAATCCCAGCACTCGGGAGGCTGAGGCAGGAGGACTGTTGCAAGTTCGAGGCCAGCCTGGGCTACAAAGTGAGCTCAGGGCCAGCCTGAACTGCAACGCGAGACCTTGTCTCAAAAAAGATGAAAAAAAAAGAAAAGTCGGTGGACTGGTGACAAGCAGGAAGGCTCTGCTGCCTGTGCCAGCTGATCTATAACCATGTTCTATGACAATTTTTCAGTTTTCTTAAAAATTTACATGATTCCTCCTGCTGGTGCAGTGTCTTCACATTTCATCAGCTTTCTAAACAAGTGCGCAGACATCATGTCCAGAAGGCATCTAGCACTTCTTCCCAAATGCTTCTACTTAAAGTACAAAGCAGTTTTGTTCACATTCCCCATTTTTAAATCTACCAAGGCCATTTTAGATGAAAAGAAAGCAAAAGCCTGCTGTTCAGGTTTTGTTTTCTACACATTCTTTCAGTGAGGGCTCACATATTTCTTTCCTCCTTTTTTTCTTCATCCCCAGCCATTTACTGGGGACCTTGCTCCGCCAGGCAGCGTGGGAGGCCCTGTAGAGTAGGTATTTATAGGTCTGTCCCTGCACCACTGCATATTTCTTGTTAAGTTTCTGAAGCACATTTAATCCCCGCTAGAAACGGAGTAACTGGCACATTCTGCAAGGGAAGCCTTGGAAAGCTGTGGCTGCCACATGGAAGGCGAATGCCAAGGCAGCCGCTGTGCTTCTGAGCAGAGTACGCTATTCAACCAACGTGACATGGATTGAGAATGGAAAGCGTCCAGTAACACAGCGTGTTCTCTGAAAGTGCATGGCTCTAATCCAAGGTTTCTGAACCTCAGCGCGATTAACATATTAAGCTGGCTAATTCTTGTTGTGGAGTTGTTCTCTGCCCTGGAAGATGTTTTGCAGCATTACCAGCATCTTCCCACTAGAAGCCAGTAACAATCACCACATCAGTTCTCCAGCCCAGCCAGGTTGTGACAAGTCAAAAATGTCTCCCAATAGTACCAAATGTCCCTGGGAGATAAGATCATTCTCAGTGGAGAAACTTCACTCTATTCAAAGTCTGCAAATTGTATATTGAAAAATATATAATCTAAGCTCTATTTTCAGAATGCAAATGCACTAGTATTATAAATAACATGTACTTCCCCTAAGAGTTCATCGCCTTTGGAAAATGGGTTAACTTCACATGACAGTTGAACAAATCTGAAGATGTCCCAACCTCTCAATCTCAATGATCTTGTTTAGCTTGTCCTCTAATTTATTTTGTTTTGTTTTGTTTTTGTTTTTTTCTCCGGTACCGGGAACCGAACTCACGACCTTGCACTTGCCAGGCAGGCGCTTTTGCCGCTGAGCTAAATCCCCAGCCCCCCTTGTCCTCTAATTTAAAGGTAAAGGCCCCATCTCATTTTTACTGAGAAATGGTATACCATAATGAGAATGTTGATTTTCATACACAATTACTAATTATACCAGAGAGTAAGCTGTTACCGCCTGAACCTCTTTAGATATATGCTAAGGCTATTTACTGAAATTATTTTTAATAACAACTGTACTTCCTAAATAAATAAGAAGGACACTCAAATGTGACTATGATCAATTTTGTATCTTTCAGTAGGGCTATAAAATATGTAGGCATTCATGTCTTAAATAGTGTCTAAAACCTCAACAATATATGGAATAGTAGGGATGAATAAAACTCAATACAAATTTTATGCTTCTCTTTGTATCTTAAAACATGTCAGAATAAAGCAGCTTAGCACAGCCTAGTCCCTGTCATATGTAGAATTCAGAGAATTTAAGAATAGTAAGAGTCACACATTAATGATAATAAAAGCATGTTCCAGTTTATACATTTATTTTGAAAAAAGAACAGGTAGATACATGAATATGAGGGTGATGATCGCAGTTAGGTTGCATGCACCTGGTACGATGTCTACAAACTATCTGTTCTCTACACAGTGGGCATTGTTTTCAAGAAAAAAGTCATTATTCTAATCACTGATAATGTTAACAACTACCATTTATTGCTAAACACTATACTAGACTAGATGAAAGTTCTCTCACTTAATCCTTTACTGCTCGAGGTGAATGTTCTGGCTCACATTTGATACTTAAGGAAACTGAAGCTCAAAATGTTGAAACTGCTGTATTGTAAAAATGACACTCCAACTCAAGCCCTTTTCACACCTGTTTGACTGCTTCGGGGCAACTCTTAGTGACAGCGGCCTGACGCTATGAGGCTTTTAAATCAAGGAGGCTAATGGACTTTTTGGGGAAAATGTGAAGTCTTGTCACATTCTCATTTAAATTAATCAAACTCAACCATTCAAGCTGAGAATGAGAATCACACACACACACACACAGAGATAGAGACAGAGAGAGACAGAGACAGAGAGAGACGGAGACAGAGACAGAGACAGCATTTGCCAGTGTAGGCTTACAGGTGAAAGCAAATGGGAGGAAGGGATCAGCCATCTCTTCTTGGTTTTCACATCTCCCTGAACCATGTGTGTTCCAGTGTTTAAAGATCCCCCCATCCCTGCCTCCCTGTACTACAGCTTGAACCTAGGGCCTTCACACTAAGCTACAATCTCAGCCCTTTTTTATTTTTTATTTTGAGACAGAGTCTGGATAAGTGGCCAAGTTGTCTAGGCTGGGTTTAAACTTGTGAACCTCCTTCCTCAAGATTTAAATATTTTTTGGTCAGGGTTCTGATGATAAGCCAACAACTTCATTTGATTTCTTTTCCTTCACTTGGTATTTTAAGAAATTTTACCTGTTCTGTTGTTGGAAGGAAACTGGCTTTCTCTAGCTGGATAATTATTTTAACCATATTATTATTATTCCTTGCTTTGCATGCTTTCTTTAAAATCAAAACCAGCATATAATGTGATTCTGCCAGTGCTCGCTTTGGCAGCACGTATACTAAAATGTGATTCTGCCACCTTTGTATGTACGCACATGCTCCAGGAGATAAGGCGAAAGGGATGAATTTGAGAAAGATGCAACCCCATCATTTTCTGAGAAAAATAAAAACATATTATTCATGGTATCATTTAAAATAGTCAAATAAAATCCTACTCTTTCAGACTATTCTGGCAAAGATGAATACATTTTAGAAGGTCTCCAGATGAAATTAAACTGAGCTAGGTCAAGATCGATTGGCAACTGTTTTATTCTTAAGCTTGTGGTCCTTCCAGAGCTAATGAAAAAGACGGGGCCAGTAACCCAAGTTCAGTAATTTCAGTATTTTGAAATTCCTCTTAGTCTTTATCATGTGTGTTTCATGGAAGGAAGTAAATATGTGTCTATAACAAAAGTATGTTAAATTTTAAGTACAAATATATTGAAATTTATCCACAGTCAAATATTTAAGTGTCTATGAAAGGGGAGACATTGAAAATGGAGCAAACATATTATCAGATACTGGAAACACAGGCTTATTTCCATGACTTCTTTAATTACTCTATAAAGCAACTGATTTAGGAGACTGAAAATATTGCTTGGCTCTGGCAGGAATACCTGCAAAAATTGAGCAGATTACCTTTATGCAGTGTGATTACATAAAGCATATCAGTATGTTAGACTTCAGCTGGAAAACATTCTCATTTAGTACTGTGTTAGGTTTTATACAAATAGTGTATGTTTTAATGCCTGCAATATAAGTAAAAGTGGGTTGTACCAATTAAAAGCTGGTTTGGGTTCTTTCCTCACTTTTATTCCTCTACTTGACCAAGGAAAATGCAGGCCGGCCAGAGTCTAGTACTCATAATAAGGTGCATTATCTGGTCTAGAATGTCTCTGTTTCTTGATTATAACCATCTGTGTAGGAGTGATATTGACTGAGCCTAGGTCTTAGCTACACATGTAAACCATGAAATCTACACATGCGCATTTAAAGTACTTTAATCCTTCATAACTGAAGAATGCTCGGCATCACACTCACATTTATATTTAGTGTAAATTGAGAGGCTTAGCAAACTTAGCTCAGATGAAGAAAAGCTTAGTAATGATAACAGAATTATGGGCAGAACTCTAGTAAATAATTTCCACGTTGTAGCAATTAGCTTGTGTTTTATTATTCTGTTATTGGTTATTGCCACCATATATATGTATGTATCCATATATCAATAAAAAAGATTAAAAATGATTACTAAACAAGTTAACTTATACTTTAAGAAATATAGAAACATCGGACTTTTTATATTCCAGAAAATATCATATTACCTCGCATATTTTAGTTGTACAAATTAGTTTCAAGATGCAGTACCACCTCAACTTCTAAACGTCTCTTAACTCTTTTTTTTTTTTGTGTTTGTTTGTTTCTGGTACCGGGAATCAAACTCACAACCTTGCACTTGCCAGGCAGGCGCTGTGCCGCTGAGCTAAATCCCCAGCCCCAATGTCTCTTAACTCTTACTAGGATGTTTTCTCTATAGTGTTAGTTTTATGAAGTAACTATATAATTATTTTTATTCTTGTGAGCACTATTGAAAGAATGTAGAAAGGGTAGTTCGCATCTATCATTTATCTTTCATTACTGCTTAAGTGTGATATCTTCCAACAAAGTTTTAAAGAACATCTGACTCATCTCTAAGACGATGTCAGTTTTGGCCAAACAGTCCTCATTACTCCTCTGCTTCTTTTCCTTCTGTTCCTTCCATGTATAATGTAATTCCTGGAATATATTTTTTTTTTCTAAAGAAAAGAAAGGGAGGAAAAGAGGGAAAGGAGGGAGAGAAAAGGGGAGGAAGAAGTGAGACATTGCTTCACTTTGCATAGATAGCAAAGGAAAACTTAATATAGAATTTCTCCTCTTTTTGCCTGAAGTGATTTAAAAAATCCCCTGCAGATTCTTCTGAAAAGACCAGCTGAAACGATGTCTCTCAAATTATGACTCTTCTAGATGAAGCTACTTGTTCTTCCAATTTATAACCTAGTAAGCAGGTATGAAAATCCTCACTTCAAATGTGTAATGCTGGATTTGTCCGCCTATAATAATTCTTTTTGACAGAGTGAACTAAGTTTTTTTTTTTTTTTTTTCCGGTACTGGGGATCGAACTTATGACCTTGCACTTGCCGGGTAGGCGCTGTGCCACTGAGCTATATCCCCAGCCCCAGAGTGAACTAAATTTGTATTTAGAAAATTATTTTGTAATTTTTTTGTTGTAAAATCATAGTGAATGGGAGACAGATTTTATATTAGCAGATTTTTCCCCTTCTGGTGGTTGTAGAATAGTCTTAAAAAGGCTATGAGTGCATATTTTGTAAACCTCTTACTCACGATTTATGCATACCTTTAGAGACAGAAGGAGTATATACACATGGGGCTTCCTCTCAGATGCGTCCTCTGAGACATGCACTGAGCCTCAACCTCAGAGTCTCTTTCCGTGGAGTGGGAGGCAGCTCAGGAAGATGGAGACTGGCTTTCCTTAGCTTGTTCTTACCCTGGTGCTCTAGTGGGTTCTAAGTTCCCCTCTCTTTAATGTTTGATCACATGTGTTAGGCTTATAGCACTTTATCTTAGAATAATTTGAGCAATTACAGCGTTTGAGAAGCTTCAAACTAGCTTTGTTCTGTGTGTATCCCAGACACTATTTTCTGAAACATAAAAGTAAATCAACTTTTAACTCAAGTTTGGGAAAGTTTATGCTTTGTTTACATATGTGAATTGAACTTTGATTCTTGTAAGAGTATATCATTGATTTAGGCTTATAGTTAGTTGATAAGTACTCTAGAAAATTTGAGTACTTCATATATATTTAAGGTAGTGTATTCCTCCCCTCCTAGAATTAAAAATGAGTTACTAGTGTAAAACTTTTGTAAAAACTCATTTACATAGTCAAAATAAACTAATAAAATGTGTACTGATATGCACTATATAATTTAAGAATAGGTATGAAAGCCTTAATATTGGAATACATTTTCCTTGAATTATACATATACTTTTGGTAATGAATGAAATATTCAAAAGAAAACAGAAAAATGTGAATTTGGGATGTAATCACTTCCTTCATCCCACTTCTACATATATCTAAGATGGATTCACATTTGTTATCTCAGGTAAACACTTACTAGCATTATTAAATTAAGTGCACATGTAGTTGATTATCATTATTAGAAAGAATGTAGCAAATGCAAGTAACTTTAAGGCCACTGTGTATTTAATAGACTGTAACTGAACAACTTGGAATTTGGGATCTCAGTATTAAAAGCAGCTGTCTAACTCCAATTTCACAATACAGTTTCAGGGTACTTTGTACAAAAATGTCAATTAGTAAAAACTCAACTGAATTAGAGAAGGCATTAGCAATTTCTGCATTGAATTACACTGCTTGGTTTGTATGAATCAAATACAATAAATTGATTAAAAATGTATGATTGTATAATATTTTCTTAATAAATTGAACTGTGGATATGGAACTCAAGATGAAAAGTGGTTTTCAATATGATTAAGAACATGTTTGGCATTCCTGGATTGTTTTGGTGGTAGTCAGTTGTTAAAAACATTTAAGTTGGCTAAGACCTTAGAATGTGTTTTGGAAAAATCTCTTCTCTCTATTAAGGAAGATACAAGGAAGAAAATCTAAACACATACAGAGGCAAGAGTTGTAGCATGAGTCATTATTCAAGTGGGAAGTCTTTTTTTTTTTTTTTTTTTTTTTTTTTTTTTCTCCGGTACTGGGAACTGAACTCACAACCTTGCGCTTGCCAGGCAGGTGCTTTGCCGCTGAGCTAAATCCCCAGCCCAAGTGGGAAGTCTTTAAAGAACTTGTGTGGAAAACTCTGACACATTAAAAATAATAGACACAGATGAATCAACTATAAGAGAACATTCAAATAATTTAAAATGCTTTCCTCAGTTTATGTGCTAATTACCAAAATAAAAGAATATTTCAGTTATTCCCTTTTCTTTAATTTTAACATTCAGACAAATTAATGAAACTTACAATTTCTGCATGACTTTTAAGTAACTCTGATTTCCTTTAATTATTTCAAAATGAATTAGAAAGAAATACACATTATGTTCCAGCTGAGGCTTTGAATTAATTTAATTTTAAAAAACAAGAGATGAATCAATATGTGGCACTTAATAGTGTTCCTAGATGCATTACCTTAAAGTTAACCTGTGATATTTTAATTTTAAAATCAATAATCTGAAGAATGAAGGTGAAAACTAAAACACCCACTGTGTATCAGGTACCATACTAGACTTTTTTTTTTCTTTTAAAGAGAGTAGTAAATGAGAAACAAACAAACAAACAAAAAATAGAACAGTAACAGCATACCGGTATCATGAACATAAACAAATCAGAGCAAGAACATTCGAAGTAATACAGGGTCTCAAGACAAAATAACATGCATCAACAGTGGTTGTTACATTACATATCGCTATCCTCAACAGTTCATTCTTACATACTAGACTTTTAATATGCATTATCTGTTGAATTCTTTTAGTAACCTTGTAAATGACGTCATAGTCCAATCCCTTTTTTCTACATGAGGAAACTGATTTGGATGCTTCCTGAACTATAGACTGAGATGGGATTCATGAAAAGAAGAGTGATACACATTACTCAATAACTCAAATATTTCCTCTACATATGTAGATATAGAGATGTTTAGATACATAAAAATAAAATTACCCTTTTTATTTAAACAAAGGAAAATGTCATTGTATTTTCAAGAGCCAATTTTAAATACATTAGCACTCAGAGAAAAACATCTTTGCATTCTTAAAGCTAAATATATTTGCACACCTATGAATTTTATCCTCCAAACTGTATAAATTGATAGGTGGAGTAAACTTGAAACCCCACTCCTTGTTTTATTTTAAAAGTAGATGAGGGACTGGGGATATAGTTCAGCGGCACAGTGCCTACCTAGCAAGTGCAAGGTCATGAGGAAGATTCTCAGTACCGGAAAAAAAGAAAAAAGTGGATGAAACACTTAGTGCCTGGTATTGCTGTCCAGGGTAAGGAGAAAGAGTAGTTTAAAAGACTTTTATGATTATGGAGGAAGACAGCTCTTTCTCTGGAAGTGCTTCTCAATCTTGACTAAATCTTAGAATTACTTGGAGGAACTTTTAAAAATACTAATGCATGGGGCTCACCATGTGATTCTAATATGTGGCTAAATTTGGAATATGTTGCTTTTAGTTTTTCCTCACATTAAACACACTATTACTTTGCTATTTTAACTATGTGACCTCAAATGACATGAATTTGGGGGTACCAGCTGGGTGTGAGGGGATCCTTCACCTTATGACTCAAGGGTAGCACAGGTGTGATAACAGGGATGGTATCAGGAATAAGATAACTCTGACAGTAATAATAATCACCATCATTTCAGAATAGATTTTGAAACTCTGAAAAACACTGTAAGACTTGCTCAGAGATGATTGTCTTACAGCCCTGGTTAGCAACTTTTCCTCCTGTTAGAGGCGGGATGTTAATTGGTGCCCCATTAATACTAAGTAGGAGTGGGTCACATAAAAATAAGAGCTACATTTAAATCCTATTTCATGAACAAATTTCTCCAAGTTGTAAACTTGACTATTGCATCCATGTAGTTATTTTTGAAAATCTACGAACTAGATGATTACACAATAAATAATATAGCACTTCTACCTAAGAGCAGATATAACACTTCAATCCTAATTTGAGATAGCTCCCAAGCAGGATATGTATAAACTCTCATATGCTCTAGAAGCATTTTATCTCTACAATTTCAAAACAATTAATGTATCACATTCAAATAAATTTCAGGGAAATTAATTCTAGAGCAAGAGCATTAATTCTTAGTTACGTTTTAGGGCAAAGCTTCCAGTAGGAAATTATAACACCTGGAATGAACTATGAATAAAAACCAATGGAAGTTCAGTCACTGTCTCAACAGCCAGTGACCTGGGAAGTGTGGGGGTAGCTACATGTTAGGATAGTTCTCAGCTCTGTCCTTGTCATCAGATCACAGATACTCATCACATGGAACGCAAGACAGGGGCAAAAATCAGGGAGTTAGATCTTTTGCAAATGGGAAAGGGA
>NW_004955417.1:17073501-17101684 GCF_000276665.1 Chinchilla lanigera
AGAAGAAGGCACCATTCCCAGATGTACCTGGCTGACAGTCTGAGTTGGCAATGCTGTGGCACGAATTTTAAAGATTGTGAAGCGGGTTCGATTTTTTTTTTTTCCTTTTTGAGGCAGGGTCTGGCTATGCAGTTCAGGCTGGTCTTGAACTCACTTTGAAGCCCAGGCTGGCCTCTAACTCTCAATGATCCTCCCTGCCTCAGCCTCCCAAGTGCTGGGATTACAGGTGTGAGCCACCACATCCGGCTCAAGGGCCTCAATTTTAATCCTTTTCTTAGAAGCGGGATTTGGGTGCTGGTGCTTCTGAGAGTTCCAGGTCAGGGCCAGAGGACACCCACCCCCCGGGACCTTGGCTGTGGATGTTCCAGCTTTGCTTGACAACTCTCCTTGCTTCCCGGTGGGGAAAGCAGTGCTCAAGTGACTTCATCTTAAAGGTTTAAGAATCTCTTCCCCGGCCCCAGTGTAACCTCACAGATCTCTTGCGCTCTATAAGTCACTTCTATTTTAAGTTCAAACTTGTGAATTCCACTGACCATGAGAATGTTTTGAACGTTAAGCCCTTGAATAACATGTTCAACCACCACCACAATAACAGACAACCACACCTTTTGTCACTTTGAATAATATTTCCAAGAAATGCAGAAACTTGAGTCCTGTGGGGACTCAGGAGCACCCGTGGCTTTGAAGAGATCTACCACCCATGCTTCGCCTAACTCCCTCCACAAAAGGCACTGTCTCCAAGCGTCACTCCCGGACAGTGAAGACAGCTCGGAGCCGAAAGCAGTGGGCCGGCCTGGCCCACCATGCTTGTTGCTGCAGGCAGTCAGCCAGTCCTCTCAACGGCCGATCAAGCAGGGACCTTGTCCGCTCGGTTTCTCGGTTTCTCTCCGCCCAGAGTTCCCTGTGTCCCCGTGTCACAACCTCTTTCGATTTGTCCTTGAGCAGTCTGGGTCCTTTCCTCAGTGGAAGGGGCGGTTCCGGGGTCAGAGCGTCTCATCTCCGCCCTCACTGGAGCGAAGGCGCCAGCAGTCCTCCGGTGCCCCCCGCATTTACCTTGTCACTCCCGCGGGGATCCATCGCACGGTCCGCGCGTCTGCGGGGAGCCGAGGCCTGGGCCAGTTGGCTGCGGGAGCCCAGCCCGGCCCGCTCCGCCCTCGCCAGCCGGGCTCGGACACGTGGTGCCGGTGCACTCGTGCCCCCTGGCCTGGGCTGCTGCAGCCAGCCAGGCCGACCGAGAGGGAGACGATGGGGACCGAGGGCTGGCTCGGGTGGGTGGGGCGCACAGACGCGAGCGGGGAGGGCCGAGCGCAGCGGGCACAGGGGCCTGGTCTCTGTCTCCTGGGCCCTAACTGAGGGCTCTGCAGGCTCTACTTCCTGCAGCTACTCCGGGCTGCGGGTAGCGCACTGCAGAGGCTGGGTTCCCGCCACTTGAAGGCGGGAGGTCTGCGTTGCACCTGCCCGGCTGTGCCGGGGGCGGCTGCGGGTCTGGGGCGCGAGTGTCGCTGGTGGTTCCCGCTCCACTCGGCTAAGGAGTACCCCGTTTGCACGCTCGAGGTGAAAACCGCAGCGTGGACCAAAGGTGCCCTTTAGCACAGTCTCTCCCCGGGAAAATTCCTTGGATCACAGCCTGTCTGGGAGCAACCAAAGGGTTGCATCCGAAGCTGGGCAAAGCCTGACCGTCATCTGCGGCTCCTTCCAACTCCACCAAGGACCAAGGTGTCTCCTCTAAAGGTGTCTCTGTCTGAGTTTCCTGATTTCCCGGGGATAAATGGGGCCATTCACTTTCAGGGTCTTGGGACAGAACAGCAATTGGGTTAAACATAAAAGTACAAAACAAAACTCCAGACTTCTTTAACAACAAGTTCTCTATAGGAATTATTTATATTGCCTTTAAGCAAAGCTGAAAAGACTTCCCTCAGACTGGAGAGAAAGCTGTGTAATTAGTTGGTCTGTCTGTAGGCATAACTAACCCTGCCCCGCTGCTTTTTCTGGGAAGGTGTGTTTTGAGGAGACTGGCGGGAAGATGTCTGCTCTCCTCAGAATTGTAGAGTTCCGGGTAGCTCCATCAAGAGCCCCAAATTCTATTCAATAAAGTTGATGAAACTGGTGACATCGTCCTACTATAGCAGAGGGTCAAGGGCTGCTGCTGCAGCTGGCGGAAGCCTCTTCCAGGTGAGTTGCTTGTTACCTTACTTGGTTACCCTCTGATTAATCTTCGTGTTGGCCCCATAGAGGGAGCTTTCTGTACAGAGGACCGCTTCAGAGAGCAGGGTTTTTGTCTTCACATCTGCCCCTCCTCCGTCCTCCGAATCCCTTCACATCGTATCTATCAGTGTTCCTTTGTACAGGGTACTTAGATTCACGTGCAGAAGACTTTTCAGTGCAAGCCTATAAAACTTAAACTCAGTTTCGTGCGTCTTCCCCACTTGGTTAACACTGAAATGTGTTAAATATTTTATTTGGTTGTCCCAGCTTAATTTCATCCGGTGACACCATGTCTTATTTTTCTCTGATACTAAGTCTCAGACACTAAGATCTTTTCTCTCTCTCTAGTGTTTCCAAAGCCCTGGAAATCTCCTCCCTCATTGAAAATGCAGATTGATAACACGATGGAATCCATCCTAACAAGAATTCTTATTTATTTATTTTTGCCCTATCATGACATTACTGGGTCATCCTGTGAATCTTGCCCCACCCCCTCCACTTCCATTCCAGGTCCAACCATTGAACTGAACCTTCCCTTGACATTTAAAGGATACAAATCACCTGTGGATTTTGATCTAAATCTGCTGTTTGACCAGAATTACCTTTACCAGTTGACTTTTCTTGGGTCTGTGTCCTAGGAATTTGGTGCCCTTTTTTTCTTCTCTCCACAATCCTTCCAGGACCTTTGCATCAGACACAATGTGCACTGAATGCTGACTAGCTCTTCAAAGATCATTAAGAAGCTAAAAAAAAAAGTGCATGGAAAGTGTGATGGAAATGTAAAGGTGTTAGATTAAAGATAACCAGTCTCTGCCTTGGAAGTTTGTAGTTTGCTTTAGAATAGGGATTTTCACCCTTTGAAAGGAAATAACATTGGGTTTTTATTGTGAAGCCTTAAGGGTTCCAGAGCAAAGGTGGGGGAGCAGGAGGGAGAGGGGGGTGTTGCAGCTTGGAGAAGAGGGAAGGTGGACAGGTGCTGAAAGGGAGTTCCTGAGGCAAGGGCGGGGTGGACAGAGATGGGGAGAGGGGAGGAACAGGTCCTGTTAGGAGCTGTTTTGATCAGAGTGGGCACACCGATTCCCGAGCTGCGAAGCCAGAGGTGAGAGCTCACTCGCGAGAGCGCTGACCCTCACTTCTCATCTACCTGTGCACACTAGGGCGTATCTTCTATAAGAAGACCTTCGGAAATTAGAATAAACATCCGTGGACAAGCATGGAAGTATGAACCACTGCACTCAAACTTTGCTGAGCACAGTGCAAGCATATAGTCTAGGTGCAGACATTGTTGTAGAATCCATTTGGAAGGGGCTTATGGGCTCTTGGAGACTGAAGAATGATAAAAGGCTCCTAACCCAGCCATTTAGAGGTTCTGACAGTCGCGCTTCCTCAGTTTGGGTTCCCTGCTTTTCATCTTAAGCTCCCAACCCCTTCCCAAAACCCACAGTTCCCAGCCTGGTCTCTTTCCTCAGGAGTACAACAACCACACCAACAAAAACTCACAGGCACAGCTGCAAACACCTTCCCATCCCTGCTTGTTTCTTCCTACATTCTAGATTTGAATTACATGAGGGAAAATTCCTTCTCGGCTTCTGTAGATCTCAGCAGGGTGTTCAAAGAGCAGCTTGCAAGTTGCAGGGTTCAGATGGTGCCCAGAGCCACACGGTCGTGTGAGAAACCCAAAGTTAAAGAAGGAAGAACAAATTTAAAGTGGTGGCAAAGAAATGCTAGCCTTTCTTTTCTAAGACTAATTTATAATTGTCTTCTTCTAAGAATATTTGAATTCAGTTCTTCACTGTTGTATCAAAAATGTGTAGAACTAGTCTCTGACTATAACTGTGGTCCATTCACCATTTATCTAGTATGATAATTTTTTAATAAATTAAAATTTTTATTGTAATACTATATTAAGTCTTCTAAGATTAGATTTACATCCATGTAATCAGTCCTGTATCTATATTTTCTTACCATTTACATGTTTGGGCCACAACCAGTATCATATATATACTGATGAATTGTATTAAAAGTTTCTTACAATTTCTAGGGCATCTATTTTCTTTTTCTAGTTTATGATGGAAACTTCTCACAAGCTGGAATTTTGTCTTCTGTTGGCCATTTCTCTCTCCACAATGAGCATTATACGCCTATTATTATGAGCCAATTCTCTTTTTTTATCTAGTATGATATTTTAACCAATCTTGTCTTTCCTTCCTTCTATTTCCTTTAGATTTATTTGCTAATGTATGACTAGAATGATATATTGTTTCCTCAAGATAAGAGGATGGGGAGTATCTTCCACTGGCTCAATGCATGCTACCACAATACCAGACACTGTGTCACATTGTCTACTTTAAGTATTGCATGTTTCTTGAAACATAGTTATTCTTGTATATTTTATGATGAAGAAAAGGGAGACCATGACTTCTGTACATTGCTTAGTAAACTGTGCTGTTGGGAAGCTAACATTTATGATTATTCTGCATTCCTGTTCACTGCAGAGGTTTTCTGGAGGCAGTGCATTTACTCAGAGGAAAATTCAAATGGGAGAAATCACTGATGCTACTGAAGAATTGGGAAGGAGTAGATTTAATCATCTGGGTCTTTTGTGCATTCAATTCAAACATGTGGAGACCATCTCTTTTTGTATAGAAAGGACTGGACCTGAGTCTCAACAAAACCCTTGTGAAGTCCAGGAAACTATTAGACTGTCTAAGTCACACATGTTTAATATTAGTAAAAAGATACTTTAAAGAAAGAGTATTTCTTAAGATACCTGGATATATATGATGATTATGAAAAAATTAAAATATTAACCAAAAACTTATATTCATAGTAGATATATTTAGTGAAATGCATGGCAAATTTAAGCATGTTGTATTTATTCCCAAGACTAGAGATCCTCATGGGTAAAACAGAAAGAATGAGTGTACCACTCCAGGAGTTTGGGGTGAGAGTCAAATCAAGCAATGGCTAAAAAAGTTCTTTGTGAAGTGCAACTTTGCATACATTATCATCTATGACAAAAAGAAAGAAGCTAAATGGAAATAGCATAGCAAATTGAGCAGAAAAAGAATACTTTTTAATTGCAGAGAGCATGGCACACATAGTTATGAAATTTTCATATTGATAAGAGATTTAATGTTAATTTAGTTTCTCCCATTTTGTAGAGGAAGAAATGCACATGGGAAGTAGGAGACCTGCAGTCACACTACATCTTTAAGAATAGTTTTGAAAATTCTAAAATAATAAAAATGGTGCCTTGGGAATAGGCAGAGTCAATAAGAATTGATGGCTATTTTGAATGCTAGGAATATAGTGCTGGACAAAATGAATAGTGTCCTTGCCCTCTGAGATGTGAGATTCTAATGAAGAGAGTGAAATGAGCATGTGTGAACAAACAAGTTCATCTCAGTTATTAAGTGCTTTAAAGTTGTTGAAATCAGAAATGTGATGAAGTGCAAGGCTGTTTCTTCGGGCATCACCTTACTGTGCTCCTCCGTGGAGACCTCAGCGGAGAGGCAGGTAGCTTCAACAGAAAAGAGGATCAGAAGTGCTCAGACCTGTCAGATACAGTCAGCAGGATTTACTGGTGGTTTGCATGAGAAGTAGAAAGGAGAAGAGTGACTCAAGGGTAGTGGCGAGCTTTTCATCTAAACAATTGAGCTATTGATTACAGGTTTTTAGGTGGGTCAGGACTGTGGTAGAGGTGATTGTTGGGAAGGGGATGGAAGAAATGATTAGCTCTATTTTGGTCATGTGAAATTTCAAATTATAGACAAGCTTTCAAATGGAGGCCTTGGATGGAAGTCTGGAGCTCAGAGGAGGTGCCCAGTCTGGAAATAAACATTTAAGAGTTATGTTTGAGCTGAACATAGTGTCACACGCTGTAACCCCAGCATTCTGGGTCACAAGTTCAAGCTCAGCCTGGGCAACTTAATAACTTGGCTAGACTCTGTCTCAAACAAAACAAAACAAAACACAAGTAAAACAGGTGAGGCATGTAATGCAGAGGCTCTGGGTTCAACCTCTAGTACCACAAAAAATTATATTCCATTATGTACTTTCAATATTGATTATTGATTCTGCTATGTGGTTATTTTACCAGCTTCACATTATTATGTCACATGATCATACTAATGCCATTTTTATCAAAATGTACCTACAGGTAGCACCATGGTTTCTTAAAAAGGAGTAGATGCATACAAAATTGAATAATGCCTTTAACAATTTTCTGCAGGCTACATCAAGGTAAAACTACCAAGGGCGAGTAAAACATGATGAAAGTAATGAAGTGAAAAGATTAATTCTTTAGAACTGTCATCAGGGCATTATGCTGTAGGTCAGTTAGAATTATAAAGGTTGTTCAAGAGGTATTGGACAATGTTAAGGCAGCCATGTTTTTTCACAGTGTGGTTACATATTACATACACAGATATAAAGACTAATGTAGATGAAATAGGTATGAATAGGAAAAGGGTAGCCTTAGAATGGGCTGCAGCTGTAGCCTTTCACTAACTTGCTGTAACAAGGAGCCTCTCTAGCCACCTGGATCTAATCTGCCTGGTGATTGGATTTTTATTACTGCAAGAACTGCTGCTATAGGGCATCACTGCTGACTTGTTGAGTTTTATGGAACTAATATTTTTCATTTACAAACTGAAGTGAATATTAAGGACTGCACTGAAGAATACTCTGGGTAGTCCTTCCTTTGGAGACCTTGAAATCAAGTCCTTGTATTCTACTCAAGCAGTGTGGCTTTTTAGAAAGTGTTAAATTTTGCACATGAATGTGTGTAACTTCATTCACAACAGCCAAAAAGTACAAAAAACCCTGGTTACTTTAAATGGGTAAGTGGGTAAAGAAACTATCTGTATCATGGCATACTATTCAGCAACAAACAGTAATGAGCAATTGGTACCTATGACAATGTGAATAAATATCCAGAGAATTACGCTTTGTGGAAAGAAAGGCCAGTACCAAAAGGTTATATGTTATATGAATTTACTTACATTACAGCCTTTAAATGACAAAATTATTGTAGACATAGAAAATTCACCATTGCCTCAAGTTAAGGAAGGGGTAAGAGTGGAAAATGGCTGAGGCTGCTGAAAGCTATGAAGGAATCCTTATGATAATGGAAATATTGTACATCTTGACTTTATCCTTGTCAATTTTCTGGTTATGATATCAAAGTATAGTTTTATAAGATGTTACCATTGGGGAAAATTGGGTAGTTGGGTTTGCGGATGATCATGTTGCCAAAGGAGTGAAATTTAAACAGCGTATCCCATAAATCTATGTTCGGTCAACACCCAAAGATAATAATGTATTGCATAGTGAGGTCCATGGACTAGTACCTCTAGTGCATTAGAGATATTTAGGGGATTATTAAAAAACTGGATTTCTGGACTCCACCCCTGACCAGGTACATAGAATTTTCAGGTTCAAGAGCTGGAGATATTGCTCAGGGGTAGAACACTTGCCTAACGTGTGAAGCCCTTCATTTCCTCTTGAACACCACACCCAGCAAAACCCCTCACATTTAATACTTTATAGTGATTCATATGGATCCTCAATTACTAGAATGACTGAGAATTTAGAGAATTAAATATGTTTGCTAGTTCTTAGCATTAGAGATTTTTTATTTGTATTGTATTTATAGCTCTGTCACCTAGCACAGTGCCTAGTCTATGAAAGTCATGGTTATGTACTTGTTACACTATTTGTTTTAATATTCTAATGTTGTTATATATACTTGATTTGCATTGTAACACTTTTTTGCAAAACATAACAACTTTTAAACATTCCTCATACTATCTGTGATTGTTCTTTATGAAGTAGAGAATGAAAATCAATTTCATGAAGGGATGAAAAAGTGTAGGACAACATCTAATTATTCAGGATCACTCAGAGCAGTGAGCAACCTCCATTTCCTGGGAAACTCTTCTGTTCCCAGAAGGTATCACAGTTAAGGGTCAGATCCTGTGCGTTTAATGTCTGCCAAAACTGGCACCTGACCACGGATGAGTTGGCTAACCCCTACTGAACTTGCTGAGCACTACTGACAGACTTCAGCTTTGTGATCTGGAAAACAAAGGACATTTCAAACGTTCAATTGGATAAAACCTATTTGGATACTTGAAAGTTAATGAAATGCCTTGGAAATCTAAGTTATTGTTCTTGTTCTTTCCATCAAGGTCATCTTCACCAAGAACTTGTGCACCTGCCTCAATTCCTGGGAGAGCCAATCCCTGTCCATTTACCGTAGTAAGCTTGTGGCAAGAACTCTGTTAATGTGTGAGATTCTTAAGGAAAAAGATGGCAAATAAGTGGACTCTGGCCCACCATCTTAACTCTAGCGCAAAGGCAAGCACCACCAGTGAATCAGTCCTAGTTCTTATGCCACAGTATCACAAGCAGCCCCTGTGTTGGATGGGCATTAACCTTTCAGGAAAACCTATTTGCTGTCTCTGATCAGAATAAAGTATGCATGTATTAGATATGAGTTATATATATATATATTTGCTAAAGATATGAGACAGTATATCTGTGCAGGGTGTGTGGGCTGTGTATGTATATGGATGTGTTATATGTGCAATGATATTGGAAATAAAATTGTGTGTGTGTGTAAATGTGTATGTATGAGTATATAGGTCTGTGCAAAACAAAGAGAAATTGAAGGAATATTAAGGTCATATTTTTAGGGGAGACTTTATCATTAACAATTCACAATAAAATCTTTTGAGAGCATGCTAAAGAACCACATGAAGGTTATATACAGGGTGTTTGTTGGAGCCAAGGGGAAAGGCGTCTTAATCACAGTGGGGTAGGGGATTCCTGGAAGAGGCAGATCCTTAGTCTTACTTTGAAGAAGGAATAGAAAATATACACTGATAATGAGAGGGAGAAAGGGTATTCTGGGCAGAAAATATATCAATAAGTGTAAAGGCAGAAAGGCAGGCTCAAAACTCCTTCCTACATTTGGAGAATTGTAGGCAGTTTGTTACCCACACAGCTGTAACAATGGGAGATGGTTTTGCGGTTTCATTCCTCAATATATGCTCTAATTTCATGTCTATTTTTCTCTGAGAACAATATAATTATCACTTTTTCTCTGTATTTTCTCTTTCATGGTGGCCTTTCACCTTAGAGAAAGTGTCTCCTCTGTCTAGAATTACTATTTCCATTTCTTCCCTCATCACTACCATTTTCACTTTCACCACTACTTGCTTCATCACTTACGTCACCAGCTTCTCTACCAACACGTCTGGCTCCACCACTTCTACCACCTTCATCACCATTGCCCTAACCACCTCCCAGGCTACCACGTCTTACAGCACCTCCCCCTCTGTCACTGTCACCTCCATCACTACTCTCACCTCCTCTACCATAGTTAGCGCCAGCACCATGTTCCTTACCCACAATGGAACCTTCCTCTCATTCTCCACCCCTCCAAGCCATCATGACATCTCCATACTTCACAGCAACCTCCTTGCAAGAGCAACGTGCCCTTGTTCTTCCTGTTTGTCACTTCTATTTGTTACTATAGTCTGGTCTCTAGTCTCTGATTGAAATTATTTGAAATAAAGTCACTACTTTTGACGATCCATATTGCCACATTCGGTGGGCGCTTTTGGTTGTTTACTTACTGACCTCTCTGTGGTGTTTGATTATTTTCTGCTTCCTCTTTACTCCATTTCTTTTTAAAAAATATTTCTTTGTCAGCACATGACTGCAGTGCATGATGAATCCATTCATTGTGGGGAGTTGCTACAGGTACATAACACACCGGGTTATGCCTCATTTTCTCTCCTCTACCTTGTCAGTCTTCTCTAAGGGACGAGCATCTTCCAGGCATCCCTTAAGTGTGGGACTTTTCCTAGGTTTTTTGCTGATCTCACAGTCTTTAGGTCACTTGGATGTAGCTCTTCACTCTCCATTCCTATAATCTTTAAAGATAGCAAGGCAGTTTCTTGAAAATGGGTAAGAAGACTTGGGCAAAGAGGTGAAAATTTGTCAAAGCTGCTGAAGGACGTGAGAAAGAGAGCCCAGTAGGACGTGCTGGTCAGGGCAGGGAATCCAGCTAAGGTTGCAGATTTTAGACTTGAGGTATTTTGAGGCTACTTAGTTGTGGATTTTTTCCAGCATCTTAAGAATAGGAAAAAAAAGAATAACTGGATAAATGACAAGAAGAGGGATAAAATCTTACTTAAGTTTTACTTTCTTCACTAGGACTGACACATCAGCAAATGGCAGTTGAAGAATAGTCATCCCTAACTGTTTTCTAGCTAGACCAATATATTCTTCTTGTCTGATGTGGTAACTCTTTATTCTACTAATTTTTTATTTAAAAAACTTTAAAAGCTTTTGTTCATTGTTTTAAATTAATATGCGATAGAGGTAGATATGTCTAAATCTCTTGTTGTGATCTTTGTAGACTTTCTTGAGAGGATATTTTTACACCTATGCCTAGAACAGCTAGAATAAATTTTATGTAAATATTAGGAGCTGTATCCACCTCCCACAAAAGGGCAGTCCTTTGGTATTTTTAGAGCTGCATTTAAACTAGTTTATTTTTAACCAGAATCCTCATTTGACTCATTATCCTCATGGATAATGGTGTAGGTGAATTCATATGTGAATTCGTGTGTTATTTCATATTTTATTTCATCTTCTGTTGCAGAGCCTTGGATGTATTATTTCGGGTTAAAGTCAGAGAATGTTATATTTCAAACATTTTAACGTGGCATTTCGCTAGGTTTTTTGTCCTGTCTCCCTAGCCTCAGCTTCCTGACCTCACAGCATCTGCTCCAGCCACAGTGAGTTACCTCCAACTCCTCAGTCTTCCCATTCCTTCCTGCACCGTCTTCCCTTGTGCATCCCGCTCTTCACAGTGGCTGACATTCTCCCGCGCTGATCTCCACTGGGAAGTCTTCCTAACACTGGTATTCCCTGTATCATAGGCCTTACTGTATCTTTTTGTAATAATTCTGTCTTTGTTGCCTCTGCCAGACAATGTGATCATTGTGGACTCTTTTTATCCTACTATACCTACTGTATAGCACAGGACTTGATGATCAAAGCCATTCAATAATTGTTATTTGGTTGAATGAATGAATGAATGCATGAATGCATGAATGAGATTACTTTGCATTTCATTTTTAAAAAATTTACTCTGACATCGTTTTTATGCATATTTCACCATTTCTTAAATATAAGCTTCTATTTTAGTAATATGTAATGTAAATGTTGTTTTTCAGTGGTTTTGTATTTTTGTGGCTGTCTGGCATTATTCACCAGAGGTCTTATGCTATTCTGGCTCCCATAAGCTTCACCGCCTCCATTTTTGTGCATTTCCTTACTTCCGCCTACAGGCCTAGACTGCTTCCTGCTGCAGCAGGAAGTGTGTATAAGAAGCTTCCTGCCAGGGACTGAAGATTGCTTTGGAATCAAGCTCTCCTTTTTGCTGATACCTGGTGTCTGCTCTTCTGCTCATCTTACTTGCAGATCACCTCGTTCCTGCTGACCTGCCTGAGCTTTGATCGTCTACAGCATCCCCAGTAAGTGGCTTGCCTTCCAGCTTTGGGAACCTCCAGCTGGTCTCTGCCTTCCTATCTCTCACTTGCCTGTTGTTCACTCTGACCTTCCATGCAGTCACTGAGTTTCCCTTTTCTTCTTGATTTCTGACTGACTGCAACAGTATGAGCTTTGATTCACTTGCGTGTTTGAATTATAGATTAAGCAGTATGGTTGCTATTTCCACGCCTCATCTAGATTCCCTTCCTCTGAATATGTCTTTGTTTTCTTGGGCTTAATTGTGTGCATTAGCCTCTTTAGTTACAGGCCTGCTTCTGCCATATTATTCTTTTTAAACAAGGATGCTATTCCTATTTCCTTATATAATGATAATGGAAGTTGTGGGATAGAGGCTTCTAAACTCTAAACTGACCACTATGTTATTTATAAGTATTTAAGCAAAACATGGTTTAATGAATCTAAAAGAAGTAGTTAATCTATTATATACTAAATAAGTGTTAATTGTGGTTGCATATCAGAATTATCTTGGAGCCTAAAGTAAATGCAGATGCGTAGACCCTAACACAGAGCCACTGAGTCAGAATCTTGAGGTATTTTCAAAAGTTTCTTGGTTCATTTTGATGGGCAGAATGGGTTGAAGCTGAGTACTATTGCATGAGCACTTACCTTAAATATTGTGTATATTAGATATAATAATGTGTATCTCAAGTGTGAGAGGAATAATAAAAGCCAGTCTTTATTCATTGCACTGTATGCATGATGCAAAGTCCTCTACATCTAGTTCCTCATTTAATTAACCTTCAAATTAACACTACTGTCCATAAAGAGGATGATTAGACTTCAGTCAAAAAAGGTTAAATTATGGGCCAAAAGTTTTAGAGCTAATTGAGGAGCAGGAGTTTAAATCTAAGTCTTTCTTATGTTTAAATATCATGCCATGTGATATACCCACAGGTATTTGAGCAGAATGTTATAGCTCTATAATTAACCTATTGTTTTACTAATAGACTTAATATCTTCAAAGAAATCTAATCATTTTATTTCTCTGCTGGAGGAGTCCTGCAGTTTTCTTATTGCCAATGGAATAAAGTACATTTTCCTTGTCATGTTGTAAAATCCCCCTTACAATCCATCGTCCAGCTCCCCCTTCAGTTCTGTCTCCTTCCCTATTTCCTCTACACTCATACTCAACTTCTCACCATTTTTTTTTTACAATCCCAAACTCAAACAATGATACACCTCTGTATGGGGATTTCAGGGTCACTTAAGGAGCACATTAGTTTCCTTTACAGACTCTGAAGCAACTGGGGAAGAGCCATGAGTCAAGGACCTATTGATCAACGTTATTGTAAGTAAAGTTGGATTGGATCAGCAAAGTGGATCCAACATCCTACTAAACTGAGCTTCCCCTCCCATCAAAGATGAAACAGCTGAATACCTGTTGACCTCCCATAGGGAGCCTGGAGCACTTAGACCTTGGAGGAGTACCCTGAAGCTAGCAGGAAGTGAGCACATGGGCTGAGACTCTTGAGATACTTCCCAATCCCAACAGTCCCTTACATGTGGTTGTACACTGGGCGCAATGAATGAGGGGTAGAAGCATTCTCCCTGTTACGTCTAAAAGGGCTGATGTTCCTGTTAATGATCTCAAATAAGAACTTAGATAGGGTCAGTGGATGTCCCCCTACACCTTTCGTGTGTAGTTTTCTTGACCTTAAATAGTCTTTTGTGCCTTTATCATTAGCTCAAGTGTCGCTTTTGGAAAACTTTCTGATTTCTATCATGCAGACCATGTGGCTTCCTTTTACCTGGAGCATTTAGTTCATGCTTCTTTTATGATCTACTCATACTACACATAAATATGGACTTGTATACCTCCTATTTCTAATGACTTAACTTCCCTGGCGGTCTAATGCTTAGGATTCGGTGCTCTCTTTCTCTAATGACTGAATTTTTCTAAGGTGGGAACCCTGGCTCACTTGTTCTCATAATCCCCCTAATTAAACACAGTGCCTCGAACATGATGTTTACTCTTCGCAAGGCTTAGCAGTGCTCTTTCAAGGTATGAGAGCTCCAACTGCCCTGTCCCCACAGACATTTTATTCATTTGCTCAGTCTAGGACTACCACAGTACCCACATGGTCACCCAATAAAGCTTGGGTGCATGATTTAGTTGTAGAGGATAGTTACATACGATGATGTTTATTGATTGCCATTTTCTTTCAAGACCAGCCTACACTGCATAATGAGACCCTGTCTCAAGAAGACAAAAACAAAACAACAACAACAAAACTATTATTGACATCCCAGAGTACTCCTCCAAGTCACTGTTTTTCCCCAGAGTTAAGTGCTATCTTGACTTTTAACACAGCAGGTTTGTTTTCCCATTTTGAATTTCATGAAATGGAGTCATATGGAATGTGCTCTTGCATCTCCTTTTCTGCTAAATATTAAGCATGTGAGATACACTCACAAGTTAGCTATTGTGTGGCCATTATCATTGCTGTATGATATCCCTTTGTATAAAGTGCCACAGCTTATCCTTTCTAATGAGAAGGTGCTTTTGTGTTGCCTCTAGTCTGGGCTATTATGAATAGGACAAGGTATGTTCTCCTACAGATCTTTTGGTGAGCACATGTGCTCATCCTGCTGCATTTATACTTAGGAGTGAGACCACTGCAGAGCATAGGCAGATGTAGCTTTCACTGATGCTGCCAGTCTTCCAAAGTATTGATACCTAATCCCATTCCCATGGGCAGCATCTGAAAATTCAATTGCTCTTCATTCCAGAAAACACTTGGTTTCATTTTAACTACTCTGATGGGTGGATTTGGTGTTGCAGGATTTTCTAGCATGCATTCCTGTGATGACTCATGAAATGAGGACCTTTAAAAACCTGATGTTTGTATATTTGCTTTTGGAAGTGCCGGTTTCACATTTTGCATTGGAGAGGGGAATTTTCTCTTTTTATTTTGTAGGAATCCTTCATAGGTTCTGGGTGTAGGTTCTTTGTCAGACGTGGTAAACAATATTGCAAATATTGTCTGTGTGAACATTTTTGTAGTCCATTCAGAGCGAAGCCACCTCACACTGGCCAACCATTGGTGGTATCGTGATGCTGTTACACAGTAGAACCCTTGGTGGGTCTTCTGAGACACTGGGCTACATCATCCTTCCTGAATAACTGAGCTGGGATCTCTGGGTTGGAGAGACTGGCTGTCCATATTTCTCATTGTTGTATCTCCAATGCTTAACAAGTAATATTCTTGTTATTGAAATGAATACATATAAATTAATATTTAATTCAGAATTAAAAAGTGACTTTAAGCATATTTATTTATATTTTATTAAATATAAAAAGCTCTGCCTGGACACCTGGCTTTAGTTATTAACATTTCTTGACACATTTGGTATCCAGTACATTACTGACTTGAGTGTGTAGGATTTCAGGAAGTGCTGAACTACATACAGCATAGCTTGAATGCATTTTTAAATGATTAGATACACTTGATACAAGCTGATCAATGCTTATTATATATTCATAAGTATAATAAACTTCCTAATGAAATGACTAATACAGTGCGCATATAAAATGAAAAAGTCATTGCTTTAAAAAATCTTATTCTTTATAAAATGATAGCATGACTTAAAACTTTTTAAAGGTGGATAATGATGTTTTCTGTTTTAGTGAAGGAGGCTTTTGGTTCAAAGTCAGTTCAAGTGCATTTCTGGGGAGGGACGGGTAGGCTGATATTCAGAGGATGCAGGTGGTGGCTTGTGATTAAGAAACAGGGAGAGAGCTGCCCCACAACCCAAAGGCTTGCTCTAAAAGACTGCAGGTGACCATTATTAAGGGAAATCACATTAATGTTAAGGGAAATCACATGGACTTTGAATTTTGATCTGGATGTAAATTTCCATCACAGGTCAGATTATGTGATCTCCCAGAGTGTCTCATAGCTTTCAGTTCTATATGTATTTTGGCAATGTAAGGCATGTCCTACACAGTGTAGGTATAATTCTTCCCTTGTAAGTAAAATCCTCCCAGCTTTACTGCTCATGATATTCTTGCCCTGTATACAGAGGAAAATGCCATCTCAGGGTTTAGGAGTCACCCTGGCATATTGGCATAAAAGACACTTACCTGTCATTGTTTTAGCAGAGAGGTCTGTATTCATTTTCATTTCCCTTTTGGATTTATTATCACTCTATATTTTTAGGGACCCATACCCCCCTCCACTAAATTCAAGATGTTCTGTGAAATGGAAATGTAGCTCATAAAAGCAAGATTGACAGTGAGAGTCCTCAAACTGCCATTTATAAAGGGTAATTTGTTCAACATTAAATATAAAAAGCTCTGCCTGATGGTTTGCATTATAACCAGTAGGGTGTCTTGTCAACCAACACACTGGGAAACAGGTTGATACAACTCCCTCTTTTTAGCAGTTATTGCCTTTCAGTGAGAGCATCCAAGCATTTAAAATGAGACTTCGTTCATAATTGTCAGATATTAGTGTAATGGATTCAGCTAAAAGGATTTTAGGCGTTTGGGCCTGTTTGGCCCTCTATTCTAGAAGTAGCACTTGGCATGGAATGCATCTATTCCTTCAAACTGGAGAGAGGACGATATGAATGCCTGGACACCCGGCTTTAGTTATTAACATTTCTTGACACATTTGGTAACCAGTACATTACTGACTTGAGTGTGTAGGATTTCAGGAAGTTATTGACACTAGGGTCTACAAAATCCAGAGCATAACTGTCAGACTGAAAATCCACAAGCAAGAATATTTTCACTTTGTTTCTTAGCTCCTGTTTCCAAGTGTATGAGGTCTGTTAGGCAGCCTTTGATCTTATGTTAGGAAACGAACTGTTCTGAATTCCTGCATGTGCTGAGCAGTTCGGCACATTGTGTTAGTATCTAAGATTGTGGAAGCTTTAATGTAAGAGACATGTCATTTACAAGCTGTTTTTTCCTTAAACAACTAATATAGAATGGTGTATACTCATGACAGAGATCACACCAATTTGGGTGGTAACCTAATCAGCACGTCAAGGTTGGGCCACAGTTTTATACTTTAACCAATGTGTGTGTGTGTGTGTGTGTGTGTGTGTGTGTGTGTGTGTGTGCATGTATGAATGGGAATTGAACCCAGGGCTTTCTGCACTGATTTACATCCCAAAATCTTTTTATTTTTTATTTTGAAACAGGGTTTTACTAAGCCACTAAGTTTAACAGTCTAGGTAATTTATAATCCTTCTGCCTCAGCCTCCAAAAGTGCTGGGATTATAGGCATGTGCCACTATGCCCAATGGGTTGTCATATTATATGCAAAGTTGAGTTAAGGGCCATTTGAAAACTTCTTAATTTTATCTCAGGAATGTGTGAGTACAGGGCTTCTTAGTCTGCTTCTCTTTACTGTAATGAAATACCTTAGATAACCAACTTAAAAAGAAAGGTTATTTTGGCTCATAATTTTGGAAGGTTCAGTTCATGCCAGGGAGGAAATCATCATAGGAGCTCATAGCACAAGAAGCTGCTTACCTCACCGTGGCTCTGAGGCTGAGCTCTCTCTGTCTTTCATGAGAGAGAGAGAGAAATCAGGCTGGGGTCCCACAAGCCCCTTTGAGAGTGTACCCAATGACCTAAGACCTCCCAGTAATCCTCACCCCTTAAAGACTTGTACCACCTCAGCCAGGCATGGTGGCCCATATCCATAATCCCAACATTCTGAAAGACTGAGGCAGGAGGATGAGCAATTTAGCATAATGAGGCCTTTACTAAAAAAAGTGTGTTTCTGTGTATGGGTGTGTGTGTGTGGCGGGCGTGGGGATATATGTAGCTTGGTGTGAAGGCCCTGGATTCTATTCCCAATACTGAAAAAGGAAAACAAAAGACTTCTATTCTACTCTCCTCTCTCCCAGCAGTGCCAGGTTTAGACCAAAGCTTTAACATAACATGTATTTAAAGACCCAAACTGTAGCAGAGGGGGAAAAGTGACTTTAAGCATAGTGGGCTTAACCTCAGGGAATCCTTGCCTGGGGACACAACCCTCCCTGGAATATTACTTTTAGAATTCCTCTCGATAAAATTTTATCTGGGAATCCCCGAATTTACTGTTCAGTTTGGACTGACTTCATTTTTCACCTTTTATGCTGCCTTTATTAGTTTACACAGGTAGTACGTGAATACATTCCTTTGGAAATATTCCAAGGATGATATTGATATGCAGGCCTAAAGTCTTAGTCTCCCTTCATCCCTGCCTCTACACCCATTTTAGTTTACCCCATTCTAAAAGTGGCCGTTATTAATAGCAGAATATTTTTCTAATCATTCCCATGGATTTACATTAATCCGTACATTCATATAGAGTGGCACCTTGGTTCACGAATTTAATTCCTTCCACAATCCTGGAGAAGGTGGCCTGGGTTGGTGTTCTTCACTCGATGAAGAGTTCTGGAACTGAAGCCAAATTTTGCGGATGCTTCTGTTTGCCAGCTGAATTGTTCAGGAGCAGAAGTGTTCACAAGCAGAGGTATTGCTGTATATTACATTATATTCATCCATATAAAAGCACACAAATATATAGTTTAGAAAATCAGAGCATATGTTTTTTGCCACATACTTTTTCATCTAAAAATGTAAATTATACTTAAACCAGAAACGATGAGGCTTGAGACTGTCTCCCTGTCTGTAAACCCCAATTTGGGGTTTTCCAAAAGCTCCGCTCCGATGTGACACTGTGGCTTGCTCCCTCACCCCCACTGCCTCCCTTTTCAGCAGCATCGAGGGGAAAGACATTCAGCTCAGCACAACTCAGGAAGCCTGTCTGTGTCCTCAGATTAAAGTCTACATACAATTTTTTGAATTAACAGGGTGAGAAAATGGAAACACTAACGAAGATTTTAATTAAGAATTAACACTCTGTATACATAGGCTGCTCAGGCAGCAAGGGAATACTTCCATAGCCCCAGAGATGGAAATGGGATAATTACTAAGACAAATGGATCCATCTGACCTATTATCCTTTCTTGCTACCAAATTTTAGAGGCCTCCCTAGCCATTCCTTTATGACTGCTTGACAATAGAGCAGAAGGCAACTGCTTTTCCCCACAACAGTTGAGCTTGATTGCTTACAATCTCCCACCCTTGGAGGTTCACATCCCCCTTGATTGGGAGAAACGGCCCCCTGCTCATCCCGTCTAGACTGCCATGCTGCACAGTGAATAGGGGAGAAATCTCATTCTGGAGACAAGCATTTTCTGTGAACTCTATTAAGCACCAAAGAAGCCAGCCTTTCTTGAGGTCATATTTCCAGGATATAATCACCAACTTCTTGGGTGCAATATAAGACCCCTGCCGGAGTCCACTCTTTCCACGTTCATCAATGTGATTATTTCACAATAACAGCTTTCTCAAGGGAGTTGGAGATGGTCTGTGCACATTTTAATGAGCCTGTCATCTTGCCTCAGTCTTTTCCCCTTAGTCTTTATTTCTGATTCCTTTCTTTCATGTGAGCCCTGTTTATTTGGAAAGTAGAGGGGACATGGAGATTCTAAATGTCACCCAGCTTAGATGAAAATTCATTGTCTTCTGTTTTTGAGATTTAACCTTTTCTAGTTTAGCAAGGTTAAAAATATTCTATATTTGTCTTCCAAAAGGAAAATATACAGCTGGGCATTAATTTTTGTATGTTCTTCAATAAGGAATACTTTTACTTTTCATAAAGATGTGACACAAGAACTCAGAGAAATTATAACAAAAGAACATCACAACAAGCGTTCCTGCGTAATGAAAGGTTTTAGAGTTCTCCTCAATGACTCAGCAAATGGGAATTCTATAATTCTCATTCTACTAGACTTCATTAAAAGGGATTAGATGGTCTATGTATAAACACAGTTCTAATGATAATATTTTTATTTTTTAGGTGTCAACTTAACAGCAAATGCTGAATTTGGGATTCAAAAAATGTGATTTTTAAGTTTTTATCAACAGAAAAAGGAATACATAAAGGGATAGTTAGAATATCTGATTTTATTTCTGTTGCTTATATTGTTTCATTTTCCTTAAATTTATACTTAGTTTTCCATATGTTTATTTTTTTCTCACATTGAAGTTTGATTTTATAACTATATTTACCAGTGGATGTAGTATCAAAGGACAATAGAATAAGCTTTGATTCTATAAATAAATTTACCTTAGATTTGTTATGCAAGGTCTGTACATTAGGATATATTTTAATGAATGTCATCTGTCCATTGAAAATTTTTTTATTCTGATTTTTTCAGGTGGCTTTTGTTAGCAAATAATGCCTGTAACTAATGCTCCCTGTAGCTTCACTTAAATTAATCTGGCTCTTTATCCTTTGTAAATATATGTATGATCTGCTTCAATCAGATTTTCTGAAAATAAAGAAAAGCGTTCCCCATATTCTCCTGGGAGGTTTACAAATGTTATGCATTGAACTAATCCAATTGGACTAATATGATTATTTTTTGTGTGCATGCAAAAGGGCATAGATTCCTCAATAATGCACGAGAACAGAGAGGTGATTGTTCTCCTGCCAGCTTCTTTGCATGGGGATCTGGGCGAGAAGGTGTCTCTGGGCGGAGAACCCATATGGCCACTGAGGCTTTTCCTGGTGCGTCCTCTTTTTCTGGAAACAAAGATGCAAACTCCAGCACAAAGAAGATGTTGTGCCAGATGACCTTCAGTGACACCTCCGCTCTCAGTAGTGATAGGGATTTGAAAGCACAGACAGAGACCCCGACCTGGACCCCAGTGTGACAGCGCAGTCCTGGGTATCCAGATGAGCTGGTTGAGGAAGGGCACGTCCTGTTTGTCTAAGCCTGGGTTTGGGTCTTCCAAGTGTCCGTCAAATACTTCCTGTCCTGCTTCCCTCCCTTTGAATGCTGCTATTCCTGAAGTACTTTCTTGGAACTTCTTTCTACTCATGCTACATAGTCCTTAGTAATTTTGGCAAATTCATCACCTAATAATTTTTAACAAGTATTGTGCCTTACCAGTCTCTCCCCTAAGGTACATATATAGTTTCAACATATTATTGGACATTTTAAGTTGGATATATCTGGTTCTTCAAATCTATCCATTCCCAAGATGAACTAATTATCTTTATTTGCTAGCATGCCTTGTTTTGTGCTTTCTGTCAGAAAGCATGGCACCACTCAAGTGTCAAAAATGAAGTCATAATGGATTCTTCCCTGGTGTTGCTTCCCAGGTCACTAAATTCTATAAATTTTGTTTCCTAAGTGCAGTTCAAATGCCTTCTCTCTTCCATGATCACTTCCACTACATTAGTTTAGGTAGCGAACTTCGGTATTATTTTGTGGAGGAAGACAGTGAATGGATGGGAAAATGCGTGGTTTTGATAGATGCTGTACACACCCTTTCCTGGGGGGGGGGTTAAAGACTAAAAATATCAACATTTCTATTTTTCTTCTTACATAGATTTTATTAATATCATTTCAAAAGATTACCAATTATTTCAAGTTTAGAGACAAGCTATGATGATGTTTTATCTGAAACTGGTATGTTCCTTGCATCAGCTTATACTTCCATTAAGATTACATGAAAATCCTTTTATGTCCACTCTTGCCAACTCTAAATATCATCAAGTTCACAATCCTGTGGTAAAAAGCTGCATGGCTTTCTCAGTCTCTCTCTCAATACTGAAGATTATGTCATACATGTTAGGCCAGTCCTCTACCACTGAGCTACATCCCCAAAACCTTCATTCCTTTTTAATGTTATATTTTCATGATTACCAACAAGTTCTAATATTTTCTTATAATTATTACCCGTTTGCTTTTATCATATGAGTTATCCACTAGCCCTGTGAATTTTCATTTTAAAATAACAACATTTAAATATTCTATTGGACTGGAAGAGCACTTTCTGTGTTGACCTGTAAAGTTTGTGTGTAATTTTTTCTTTTCACTCTGCTACTTACCTTTTAATAATTTTTTGTGTTACACTTGTAATTTAGAATTGTTTTCCTTTTAAAATTTTATGTATTATACTTAAAATTTTATCAGTGCATATTAATCATACAAAAGTTTCGTTTTGGGATGTTTGTATAATATACAACATACTTTGATCATTTTCATCTTCCAATACCCCTTCTTTCTCTATCTTTCCCTTTTCCTTCCTTTTCTCTAATAATCTTTTTTCTACTGAGAATGTTTCCAAAGTAGTGCCATTCTTTTATCTCTTCCTTTGTCTCCTCACTAGCAGTCGCTCTCATACCATTTCCTTATCTGTCCTTAAGTGCTAACAGAGGTGTCTGTTTACAACGTAAATCAGCCCTTTTGCTTCATGCTTATAAACTAATGGATTCTTATTATCCATAGAGATTTTAGCTTGGCAGAGAAGGTCTTTTGTGATCCGGTCCCTGGCTTCCTCTCTAACTCACAGTCTATCACACACCCCTGCCATTTGATTCTCCAGTCATTTTACCCAGTCATACTCACATGCACCACATGTGCAGTTAGGTTCCAGTCTTTGTGCACTGTTCCCCTTAGTCTGGAATAACTTCTCCCTGTCCCCTTCTGAATCTCTATTTATCTTTCTGAGCTCAAGCACAGTTGACACTATCCCTTCCTTCACATAATCTTAGAATGTATATTCTTTTGCACTATTACTCCATTTTTGCTGTGTCAGTGCACCTGCAGTCTTGTCTAATAGCTTTCATTAATACATGCCCATTCTTAAATAAAACTTCTGTCAACAGCTCTGTGACATGACTTGCACCAGGTATAACAATGTAAAAATAAAAACTCACTGTAAAAATCTAACTGTGCCCCTCCTAATATCTCCCTCAACACCCATGACACATATGCTGCCTTGGCACCTCTGCTCACTCGCACCATTTATTAGATTATCTTGTGGTTAAAGATAATCTTGTGGAGATAAACTTGTGGAGAATATTCACAGGTCACTGTACAACCACCCCTTCCAAAAAGATGTAAATTTGTGAAAGCAATGGGCATACCTTTAGATAATCACATTAATTTGTGGTTGTTTTTTGCAGTAAAAGGCATTAATCTTGTGCAAATGGAACAAGTCTTGGTTGGCTATACCCTGATGCATTATAAATAGAATGTGATGGAGAAATGGTTCTTGGTTCACCCATCCAGTGGCGTTTGTCTTAATTCAGGAGGTAAAGTATTAAATACAGATAAAGGACAATGCGATCAGCAGGCTAATGAAAATGGGACGTCGTGCCTCGGGGGGCAGATGCTGTTATGGAAAACTCTGTCTGTCAGGCTGAATTTGTTAGATTATATGGTAGGATGAACATGAACTTAGAATAAAACACGGTAGTATATTTAGATTTGGGAATGGTCAAATACAGCTGCCAGGCTGGACGTAATTGCATGTGTTCTTGACCTTGTGGTCCTCTACGTTTGTAAAAACCTCAGAAACCACTATTTCTCCTAAAGTTTAAATATAAAATTCACATTACTTTCCATTATTGCTTTTTCATCTCTAGATGTTGATTTGTGCATTTATTACAGATGCAGTAGAAATAGCCTGTATTCAATTTTTTTTTAAATTTTATTTTCTAAGAAGGAATCAGCATAGAAGCTGGATATTTAATAAATTGGAAGCTATAAAAACCAAAATTATTATTTAAAATGTTTCAATGCTTGGCACCTTTTACCCCATGATTATAAAGTACCAATTTCTACTAATGCATAAAACTTCTGCCAATCTTAAAATGCCACAGAGTATACTAAGCATTAACTAGTAGTCTAAAAATAGGACTTTGTAACCAGTAATAAAGGGGTGTTTATTTCCTACATTACTCCAAAATGTATAATTTTAGTTGTTGCTTTTCAAATTACAACCGGATACCAAAACCTCTTTTCACTCAGAAAGGATGTTATTAAATTTTCCTTCAGGAAAAAAAAAAAAGCAGCTGCGTGTAGGCAGGTCTCAAAAATAGTCCCAAAGATGAATGCAATTGCTCATTAACAAGACTATAATGTAATGGGATGAAGAAGCAGTGTCTAATACTGTATTCTTTGGAACTGACTTTATTACCGGTCACCATTTGTGCTCTCAGGCTGTGAGAAAGGCACTCAGCAGTCCCCAGCTTTTGGTCAGAGACGGGTAGTAGCTTGGTTCTATTATCACATGTGTGATGGTGGTGATTGTCTAGACCTGCACTGACAGTGGAGATCACATGCTAATGCAACCTTCTTCCTGTGGTCACAGGTGTCTCATCCCCTCCACAGCTGGCCATAGTCTTGTTGATGACTGTTCTGTAAATCAGAGGTCAGTGGAATGGTGGGGCAGTGTCAGGGAACCATAAGCTCTGTCCCCCAAATCCTCCACAACAGTATGTTTCTTGTGTTCCCTCTTTGTACTTCTTTCTCCAGAAGAAAGATTCTGTAGATTCCAGAAGATTCCTCAAGGGTTTATTCATCAAAAAAGAGTTGAAAACTGTTCTTGTAATACCAAATTTTATTGTAATTTGTATTACTAGTGCAACTGCTGCCACCTTATGTAGACTCCAAATATTTTTAAGGTAAGACCACAAGAATCTCTTTTCAAACATATTGTGGTAAAACATACATGACATTATATTTATCATAGTGTCCGCTGGTGAGTGTACAATTTAGTAACATCAAACACATTTCTAGTGTTACATGATCTTAACCATTATTTATATTCAAACTTTTCATGACCCCCAACAAATCCAGCAATTCTCTACCAGTAGATAAGTCATTAAACAATCATTCTGCTCTTCCCTCCTCTCTCCAGCTCCTGGGAACCTCTATTCTACTTTTTAACCCCATGAATTTGCCTATTCTGTATACCACATATAAGTGGACTAATGCAATATTTTTCTGAGCCTGGCTTATTTCACTAGCATAATATCTTCAAGGTCCCTCCATGTTGTTATATGTATTAGAATTTTGTTCCTTTTTATGCTGAATGTTATGATATTATATTATATATATCAAGTTTTGTTTACCCATTTGCCTTTGGGTGGATATTTGGTTATTTCCATCTTTCAGCTATTATGAGTAGTGCCATTATGAACATTAGCATAAATATCTGTATATGTATATCAGTATATAAACAGTAGTATACATATATATAAATCTGTTCAAATCCTTGATTTCAATTATTTTGGATACAAGCTTAACAGTGGAATTGCTGAGTGATAGCTGTTTTTATTAGATTAAAAACTTTAAATTAGTTTCTTCTTTACATTATCCATAAAAGTTTTTTTCTTTTCTTGCAACAGAATTACACCAATGATTGCTTTGCAGTCTGTTGTTGTCACTTGCCTCATATAAATCAACCTGGGGTGTCCCCATGATCACCTTTTATTTAAATTATAAAATAGGGTGTCTTCATGTTAGTGTCTTGAAAAATGCTTGGAAAAAAAATCTAAGAACAAGATAGTTGTTCTTTATTGATCCTGAAGTATAGGTCCTGTTCTTTTCTCTTTCAACATTCATGCCACAGAAAGGATATTTTACTTCAGGAAAAATACATCTTAGACATGATTCCAGTACAATCTTCAGAATTTATTTAGCAAATTGTTTGGAATGGTGCTTGTCACCAATGCACAGAATGGAAAATAAGGACATGTCATTCCCCTTGTGGAAATGATTATTCTGGACACGGTGCTAATTTGCCAACCTTGAAAAAGTCTGTTTTGTTTATAAAGACCTTGACATATTCACTGAATTGAGAATTGTAAGTAAATATCACGAGCTTGTGTTTGCTGATCCCTGGGGTAATTGCTTAATACAAGTTTCTCAGAGCTCTTTATCCTCGGAAATCAGATTAAAACGATGACATTATCAAGGTGCTGGAGGATGGGAGGGGAAAAAAGAAATATAGCTCCTATTGTGGGAGTTCAGACTGAGAGGTTCATTTTCATATTTTGTTCTTTTCTTCTAGACTCATCCTCTGCCCATCAGAGATGGAGGAGAGGAGGGATGGCCATATTCCTCTGAGACTCATAGTTAATTATCCTAAATAATGCGGTAGAGGCTGCTAGTTAATGGGAATGGAAATCAAGTTCTCTTAGAAACCTGTGTTGCCGTATCACTTCCTTTACTCTCTGCGATCAGGTTTGCTCTGAACTGGCTTTGGTTCCATAGGTTTGCCTCTACTCTGGAGAACAGTGCACTTACAGACCTGAAGCTTTCCATGGTGGGTATCCATTTCTGTTTGAATTCATCCACGTTTCTGCCCAGTGCTGTTCTAGATCCCAAGTCACTTGCTTAGAGACAGTGAGTAGTACGAAGTGTTGCTGCTGAGGGTGGTGACTTGGAAGTCAGGTTAATATGGATGGGATTTCAGTTACTAGCTGTGAGTCTTTGACAAGACACTTAATTTCCTGAGACTCAGTTTTCTCGTGTGTAATATAGGATTAAAAACACTTTAAATAATTATTAGGGGAACAAAACAGAACAAGAGTTTGTACACTGCTGTGGTTAGTGGATGGCTGCTTTGTTCTCTCCGCACGAATGAGTGCTTTACATCTCATCTCTCTCTGGTTGCAGTGAAAGTGGTAGGTGAGTATTACCGTCCTGAGTTACTATAACAGCATCATGTGTCATTCCATCTCCCCTTCAATTCATTCTTCAAAATCTGAATGGGGCAGCTGCTCCAAAATGTAAACGTGATCACATCAGGTTCCCACTTAAAATATTTCATTGCCAGTTCTTCACCTTCAAGACTTTTAATTTCTTAGAGTGTCAGGCATTCCAGTGAGGTTAGACTTTCTCCTGCTCCTATTTGCCCTTGGATAGAGTTAAAAGTCAAAGCTTCACACTCTATCCTCAACGTGTGAGGTACTGTTGGCTCACTACAAAAGATATGAAATTCAGCACTTTTCTATCTGCTCCGTCCTCCTTACCTCCATGAATCACATTTGGTTTGTTAGTTTACTGCTTCTGTTTGTGGTTTCATAATATGCTTAGGTTGTCTCAACTTTCCCCACCTGTTCTTTGCTGGAAGGTGAGGCTCTGCTGCTTTGCTGGCCACATTTAAAAGTCACGGGCTCTGGAAACCTTCCTTGATAACCTCACACGATATCACTATTAGATTACTTGATTACAGTGGGGTTCCCACAGGGTAAGAACTGTCTTTCATTTATTGTACTTAAATGCCAAGCTACTTTCCAGGCCTTTAGTAGGTTTTGCCTAATATTTACTGAACAGATGAATGCGTGGATGTCTGTCCTTTGAAGGTAATTACCCTCACATCCTGACTTTTTTCTTTCTCCTAAACCAGAGACACATACTATATCTCCTTAGCTTTATTAGTATTTCTCAGTGGTCTCAGTTGTGCACAGGAAAATTTGAGCTTATCATATGATCCAGGTAGAGGCTAAACACATGGGCTTATTTTCACTCCCTCTCAAAAATCCAGACATGATACAAGGAAAGTATAAATAGTAACATAGGCTCAAAATCACAGAGAAATGAAATAGGAATAAAAGTACCCCAAATATTTTAACCAATTTCTAGTCCACTGACAGTGCATGAGCTCATATTGCTGGATAAAGTAGAAAGGAGGGACCCACAGTGGATAGTATATAAATATTCAGAGTTTATATCAGAGAGAACTGGAGTAGAAGATGGAGTCATTTTTATTAAAAAATGACAACTCTGTCACACTTGGTGGTAGAATAGGGTGTCAAAATCAGTCCCTGGGAACCGACTGAAGCGTGGATCTTCTTCACCCCCTTTCCCCACTATTGCCTGAGTACTGGTGGCCCTGGCCGTATTGCCAATACCAGACACTTACTTTCCAAAGAAACTGATCCCCCTTCCTGCAGAGAGAAAGCTTTGAGAACCGGACTTAGCGCTCCTGAAGAGGACTCTTCCTTCTTGTGTTGTGTGTGGCAGTTAGGGGTGTTGCGGGGCAGTCTGTCTGCCTGCTCCGTGTTTGCTCAGCCCAGCAGGAGCCTGCAAGTCTTCCTGACTGCGCATCCTGTCTTCCTTCACACGGCAGCCCTGTGATGCCACATCCGTGTATCGGTCAGCTCTCCACAGCAGAGCACTGCCCCAATTCACCGGGCTGCTGGGGGGGACCCAGCAGTATGACTGAAGCACGGGTGAGGGAAACCAGAAAACAACTGATCTCTCAAGAAACAGAGATAGTTTATGGTAGGAAAGAAAATTTTGAAGATAACCTTGATTTTGAGGCATCTTATAAAAATATAACAGGCTGTTAAGACGTGAGGGAATAAGCAAAGAACTCAGAAATAAAAGTGATGGAACTAAAATAAAAGGTCAAGGAATTTTCCATAATACAGAACAAAAAGATAAAGATTTGGAAAATATAAGGAAAAAAATTCCATAAAATATCAATAGAGAAGAGCCAACATCTGAAGAATAATTATTGTTAAAAGAAAAAAGATAGAGGGGGCTGGGGATTTAGCTCAGC
>NW_004955417.1:17101815-17125859 GCF_000276665.1 Chinchilla lanigera
CATACATGCAAATAAAGAAGCCCCAAGCCAAATCAGCTCAAAACAAAAACACCAAAACACCAGCTTCCCCGTGCTGATATGAAAGAGAAAGATTAAAATATTCAAATTCAAGAAGACAATTAAATGAGAGCAGAACAAATCAAGGGGCATCATTTCAAAATGTCTTCGTGACATCTGCAATACCACAGATAGGTGGAAGAGCCTTAAAAAAATCTTTCAGAGAGAGAAAACCAGGTGACCTCTTTCAGTTATCATAAAAGAACAGAATACTGGGAAAAAGGGAGATGGAGATAAGAGATGGGAGAAAATTTATGAGCAGATACATCATAAAAGTACCCACACACATAGCTCACCTAACTTTACAAGATAGTCATTGTTAGACTCCTTTTTTTTTTTTTTTAAGAAAAGATAATGAAAACAATCCCTTTTGTCATGAAACTTGAATTTAAGTTTCCTATACAGGAGGAAGTTTAGAAAAATTGTTTAAAGCCAATGGATCAAGAAAGAGCGATTTAAGTATATCATAAGGACACAAACATAAGCAGTAAACTAACAAGACAAATGTGATTTAGGAAGGTAAGGAGGAGGGGGTGGATGGAGCAGGGAGGGAAGTGCTGACTTGTCTATCTTTTGTAGTGAGCCAACAGTACCTCATATGTAAGTTTGATTCATGGAAAAAAACATAATTGCACATTATCTGGTGTTATGAGATGGAAGAATAAAATCAGAAATGGTAAGAAACGGGTCCTTTGGGTTCTGCAGAGTTGAGTACCAGGCAGTGGGAGAGGGCTTTCCTTTTATCTGTATCCTCCTGAATGGTCTGAGTCTTACGCATACACGTATTACTCTCATAAAGAAAACACAAAGGTAGGAAAACCAAATGAACACTTTCATGGGGACCATCAGTCCCTTCCGAATCTTAGCATTAACACCTTTTTTTCTAGTTTTATCTCCTGCAGCCACTTTCTTTCCCCTGCCCCTTACCCTTTCACTTCAATCATGCTGAAATATTTATAGAAACACAGAGGTATTTGTTCTTTCAGTGTATTTTTGACAGGGTCTGCTCACTTTACTTCCCCTGCTTTAATGTTCCTGTCTATATTCTCATTTGCAAATCATACATCTGATAATGAGTTAAGATTGAATATGTGAGGAATTTAAAAACTCATGCAAGAAAGCAAAGAACCCAATTAAAAATGGAAAAAAGACCTCATCAGATGGACAGGTTTCAAAAGAAGTCATCCAAATGGTCAGGAGATAGAAGTCCTCCATGCCATTAATCATCAGTGAAGTGAAAACTAACACCACTGTGAAATACCGCCTCACCCTGTTAGGGTGACATCAGAAAGACAAAAGATCCCAAGTACTGGTGAGGGTCCGGAGACCCGCACAGGGCACGGCCTTGGCCCAAAGCTCATTAGCGCAGCCCTTAGGGCAACAGTGGAGCTTCCTCAGACATTTGAGCTGGAGTGCTCAAATGTTTGTTCCTTATGATGGCATTCCCACATCTTCTTGGGAAGTCTTCTCTCATGGTCAGAGTTAAGAGGTTGATGGCTTGGGTCGGGGATATAGCTCAGTGGCATAAGCGCCTACCTGGCAAGCGCAAGGTCCTGAGTTCGATTCCTGGTACCTAAATAAATAAATAAATAAATAAATAAATAAAAGACGTTCCTGGCTGGATCTGGGATGGATCAGGAATGTCCCCTGCGGCCTGTGTGTTAAAAGGCTCAATTCCCAGAGCAGCAGGAAGCAGGAAGCTGGAAAACCTTTGAAAGGCGCGTCCTCTTGGGCACTCCTTCGGCCTTGAAGGGGATTGTGAAACCCATCCCTTCCTCCTTTATTTTCACTTTTAGCCCATCTGGGGAGTGGTGTAAAAGCCCCACCACCGACATCAAAGTTCTAGTTTAATTCCCAGTTCCCACCCCTGCCGTGGGGTTAGATCTTCATGTTTACCATTTCTGGAATGTATGGTTGTAAACGCCCTGCCCTTCCTGGACTCCCGAAATGTATTGTGAATGCTCTACCCTTCCCGGATTCTCGGAATGTACTTTCCTGCCATAAAAAAAAAAAAAAGAGAGAGTCCCCTCATTGTTACAGATGTGACAAGTGTTTGCCAAACAGGATGCAGTTTTAGGGTTTAAAAACTGCTCTCGTCCCCGCATCGGGACTGGTCTGATCCTTCCCTGCGTGGAGGCTCTCAGTCAGTCCCTGGCCAGGAAAAAAGGCTCCTCCTAAATTCCAATTGGCGGTCTGTGCGTCTTGGTGTTTGTCGGTTGGCACCGTTTGGTTTGTTTCTGGTTGTGAGTCCAGAACAGCGGGTTTTACCTGCCAAGTGCTTCCGTCATGGTGTGACAGACCAAAACCAAGACACAAGTTAATCACAGCCTGAAACTTTGAAAACTGAGCCAAAATAAATCCTTTCTTTTTACAAGGATTGTTGACTTTCCTCAACTCTTCATTATAGTGATGGGAAACCAGCACCTTTAGAGATTCCTCCACCGGAAGACGGAACCCGTGACACCTCTATTTCTGTGGGCAGGGTCCTCATGGACTATGAGCTTCTGGAAGACGCATCCGTGTCTTGTTTGTATATGAATCTCAGTTCTTGGTTCCATGACCACCATAGTGTAGGTTCTCAGTAAAGGTTGACTGAAAGAATGATTGGGATAATGACCATTGGATTGCCTTGTTTTTCTTTAGATGCTGACCTCCTCTGCAGACTGTGCTAATATAGATCTATATATTAGCTAATATAGTATATATTAGCTATATTTCAATATTAAGTATATTATATTATATTTCAATATTAGCTATAATTTAATATAGTCCAAGTATATTGAAAACAGTATGGAATGTTTACCAGAAATTGGGTTAAAAGTAAAGAGATTAAAATGCATGATATATGCAACCCTGGGCAACTGTAAATAAGAAACTCCCTAGAATTCTACCTCTTTTAAAACATAGTGTTCAAGCTGGCTATGTTTGCAATGAGTATAATTCCAGCACTCTGGGAGGCTGAGGTAGGAGGATCATGAGTTCAAAGCTAACCTGTACTACATAGTGAATTTGAGGTTGGCTTGGAATATAGCAAGATCCTGTCTCAAAAACAACAACACAATCAAAATCAAAAGTAATGTTTTCATTTTTCTACATTTTTTTCTGTGAGTAGGTAATAGTGATTTCTACGTGCCTTCAATCCAGGATAAATTAAACACTATATACTTTGTTTTTTGTTTAACACATTCAGCTGCTTACTATTCAATCATCTAGCTTGTCATGACATCAGTTTATTTACTTAATTAAACATGCAAGGTTTAGTTTACTTAAATCTAGAAATTTGAGATTATTTCAAGTTTTAAAAGATAATTTAGAAAGTGTTACAAGGACTATTGTGAATGCATATTTCTTTTCTCTTCCTTCCTTCCTTCCTTCCTCCCTCCCTTCCTTCCTTCCTTCCTTCTTTCCTTCCTTCTTCCCTCCCTCCTTCTCCACTCTCTCTCTTTCTTTCTTTCTTTCTTTCTTTCTTTCTTTCTTTCTTTCTTTCTTTCTTTCTTTCTTTCTTTTTGACAGGGTCTTGCTGTTAATTCAGTCTGACCTTGCACTCACTATATAACCTACACTGGCTTTTACTTCAGGACAATCCTCCTTCTTCAGTCTCCCAAGTGCTGGGATTACAAGCACCACCCCATTCGGCTAGATTTTTGCTTCTTTAGGACTCATATTTTACAGACATTTCAGTAAGTTGAACAAAAGTCAAGGTATTATGAGAATTTTTACTAAAGAAATTGTGTTATTTAAAAAAATTTCCTGGTATGAATTCTCAGGTACACTTCTGTATTTATCTTTTAACACACACACACACACACATGCACACATGCACATGCACACATGCACATGGAGAGTGAAGTCCAGAATTGAATCAACCCTGCCCTCTTGTGGCACATTTTAAAATTTCAGGGCAGACTTCTTTCCTAAAGACTTTTATCATTTTATTTTATTGTAAATTGACAAATTATAATTGTATCTACATATGGAACAAAATTAAATAGTGTGACATACAAGTATTATTAGATTTTTAAGTGTTATGTTGTTATTGTGATATTTTCATCATCCTTTTTTTTTTTTCAAATAGGCTGTGAACCTCAGTGTTAGTTGAACAGATTCATGGAAATGGCTTGAGTTTATCGTGCATGGCATTAATGAAAAAGTAAACTTGGGACTAGACATGGTAACACATTTTTCCCAGAACTTGGGAGACTGAGACAGGAGGATAGCAAGTTTGAACTCAATTTATGCAATTTAAGAGACCATGTTTCAAAACACACACACACACACACACACACACACACACACACACACACACACGGCTGGTGATGGAATATAGCTCAGTGTGAAGGGCCTGGGTTCAAGTCACAGTACACAGAAAAGTAGGCTTGGAACAACAGATCCAGATAGGAGTGAGCAAGTTCTTGTTGAAGTAGGCTAGGAGATTGGTAATACTTCCTAAGAAGCAATTTGGGGAAGGAGATGCTCCTTAAAAGAATATTTAAAGGAAGGAAAATATGGTAAAAGACAAGGGGAGCGTGTTTTTTTAGATTCCGAGGGAACAATAGGAATTGTCTTGCTTAATACTTCACAATGAGGCATTAAGGTCAGAGCAGGGAGGGTTTTCCCGAATAAAACCTAGTAAGTCCTACAGACACTGCGGGGGGACTTGCTTCTCTTCCTTCAGCGAGGCACTCCGGAGCTTTCACATTCGCTTTCTTCTTCCAGAGCAGTTGTAGGTATCCACTGAGAAAATGCACAAGCACTGCTTTGAGAAATAGTCAAATACAAGGAAGCAGAATTGTTTTTTTCTTTTGTCTTTTTGAGACAGGGTCTCCCTACGCAGTTCAGGCTGGCCTTGAGCTCACTTTGTAGACCAGGCTGGTCTCGAACTGGCAATGATCCTCCTGCCTCAGCTTCTAAGTGCCGGGATTACAGGTGTGTGCCACCACACCCGGTGGAAGCAGAATTGTTGCAGCACAGGGGGGATCCACAATGTGATCTGGGTCAAGAGAACCGACTTGCATCAAAATCCCTGGGTTCGGGGCTCAGTCGGTTGTGTGGCATTGGAGAAGTCACTTAACTCCTCAGAATATCAGCTTTCTCTTCTGCAACCTAGAGATGACCATAAAATCACCGGGGCTATGTAAGATGGGGCATAAATTAGTCTGGTTAAGATCATTTGAGCCAGGCATGGTGCTGCATGCCTGTAATCCTGGTTCTTTAGAAGACTGAGGCAGGAGGACTGTAAATTCAAGGCCACTCCAAGCAATTTAGTGAGACCCTGTCTCAAAAATAGTTTATCTAGAATTGTGTGTGTATTCAAACATTTCTTCAGTGAATACCTATTGTTTTATAATTGCATTTTTGAAAATAAAATAACAAAAATGTCACAAAATATGGTTAATATTTTACACTATTATTATAGGCAAGAGGAACCTAGGACTGGAAGTGCAGGATGTCAAAGGGAAAGAGAAATACATTTGTGCACATTACTGATTTTTTGGGATTTTTTTAAACTTTAATCAGTGTTTTCACGTGGATGATTGCATCCACCGTAAGGGACTGGTGCATGTACAAAACACATCTCAGTTTTCCCTCCACCCCCTTTGGCTTTTCCAGCATCAGATTCATTGGTCTTATACGACCTTGTAAAGTTAGTTATCAGACATATGATTGAACACCAGGCCAGCAGACCAAAGAACATATCCAACATGTGAGACAGTGGTACTAAGTCAAGGCACCATTGCACGTACACTCTCCATGCTGCTGGATTCCAATACCTTTTCTCTTTCTCTCTTTTTTCCTACTATCTTTTATTTTGTATTATTACACACAATATATTATTATATATTATGTATAATATGTCACATAATCATAACATATAATATAGAACAATATGTAATTTATGTATATCAACAATATAATATAGGTAATATTTAACAATATGTATTACTATATATTGTATACTCCAATATATCTATAATTTTGAGAGAATTTTTCTTTTGTTTTTTTTTGTTTGTTTGTTTTTCTCTGGTACTGGGAATCGAACTCACGACCTTGCGCTTGCCAGGCAGGTGCTGTGCCACTGCGCTAAATCCCCAGCCCCTGAGAGAGTTTTTCTTATAAGAGAAACAATGTGATATCGAAGCTTGTGTGTCTAAGTTACTTCACTTAACATTATGGTCGCAAGGTGCATCCATTCTCCTACAAATGACTCAAGTTTATCCTTCTTTATGGCAGAGTAGAACTCCATTGTGTATAAATAACACATTTTGCTCTCCCGTTCATCTGATGATGGAGATACAGGCTGTTCCCAAGGTCTCGCTGTTCTGAACTGTGCCGCTATGCACACATTACCTGGGTATTCTGCATATGTTGCTGTGGTATGATGTCTTTAACTCTTTCGGGAAAAATGGAATTTCTACTTTTAGTTGTTTGAGGAACTTCCATACTGATTTCCATAGTGGTTTAGCAGTCTCCAGTCCCACCAATGGTGGAGAAGGGATCCTGTGTACCCACAGCCTCACCAGCATTTGTTATCGGTTGATTTCTTGATGATGGCCATTCTTTCTGGTGACATGGAATCCCAGTGTTGCTTTAATTTGCATTTCTCAAATGGTCAGTGCTTTTGAACATGTTTTCATATATTTATTGGCTGTTTATATTTCTTCATCTGAGAAATGTGTATACCAGTGATGACAAATCTTTTTAGAGATTAGTGCCTAAACTGCAACCTGAAACACACTTATTTATCACAAAGTGCCAACACTGAAATTAAACCTGCATACTGAGGTTTTAGTTTAGGAAAAAAAAAAAAACTCATACGTTAATATATTTTGTCTTAAAAGAAAAACAAGCAACACTCATGCCATAGACTCGCCACCACTGGTTTATTCATTTCATATCCCCTTTTTTAAATTGGATCTTTAAATTTGAGGGTCTATCAGTTTTGAGTTCTTTATATATTCTAGGTATTCTTCCTTTGTCTGAAGAGTAATTCGCAAAGTCATGTTTTCCCATTCTGTAGGTTGTCTCTTCCCTGTTAGAGGTTTTCTTTGCTGTGTGGAAATGTTTTAATTTGATGTGACCCCATTTGTTGATTCTTGATACTATTTCTTGTGCAAAGTCTCTCCCTGCACCTATATCTTCAAGAATTTTGCTTATTTATCTTCCAGCAGATTGTTTCTGTTCTAATGTAAAGTTTTAAAATGTTTCTGTACATGATAAAAAGCCCTCACAGATTAAAGGCAAAGAAAAAAAATCAAGGAAAATAATTTATAAATAAATGCTATATCTTAAGAAATAAATAAATACTCCTTGGGTTTCATCTCCAGTATCATATCAAGATAAAAAATTCACTTGAGATGGCAAGACTAAAAAAGATTTAAAAAATCTAGTTCAGCCCAAGCCACGTCCTTAATGCATCGGAGTGCATGCACACAAAATACTGAGCCTGGTGCTGGCGTATAGCAATGGCCCAAATAATGTTAAGTAATAATCATTTCTTGTCCTCGGAGCTTTGCACAGATTAACTCCTTCAGTTCTCCCAACCACCCCCAAAGCTGTGTTATTTTTAATTTCTTGTATGGATGAGGAATCTGAGGACTGGTGAGGCTAAACAACTTGCTATGATCACACAAATACAAGGGGCTCATCCTGAATTGGAGCCCAGTAGCCTGGCTCTATAACTTGTAGCCTTCCCGCCTCGCTAGACCAGCTGTAGTGGTTCATCTCCTTCTTCCCTTCAGGTACTTTTCTGTCCTGTGCCGGAAACTGGAGAATGTCATCCCATCTTTCTGGACTTACACGCAACTTTGCTATGATTCTAAGTATCATCAAAAAAGAAGTCGCTATTACAAGAGAGTAATATTTCATTTGTTTCATATTAATTCATAGCAGTGGAGGAGAAGTGACAAGACCTATGTCCTCTCTTCCCAAAAGCAGAGAGAGAGCAGTGTCAAGAGACTCCTTTTTCATTTAAAAGTCAACCAATAGTACCGGGTGTATTCTTAGTATGAAGGCAGAGGTTATTTGATGACTGAGGCAGATGTGGTCCTTTCTCTCATGGTGCTTATATTCTTAAGGAGGAAACGATTATTAATGAGCACAAAGGCAATGTGATCATTGCTGCAAGAAAAGGCAGATGTATGAGAGACTTCACTTGTGGCGCCCACCTTCGTGTGGAAGGAAGAACGGGGTTTCTGAGAATGGAGCACAGCATAAGAGTTGGGGGATGAGTGCAGATCAAACCAGGGAAGGGCAGATGGGGGGGCATCTTAGGAGGAGGGGCGAGCATGTGCACCACAGAGGCAGAAGGGAGCAGGCCCCACTAAGGACGTGAAAGCAGGTGACAGTGGCCAGAGCGCTAGAGAGCAGGAGAGCGCAGGGGAGACGAAGGGCGGTGACAGAGAGATATCTGAGCACCGATGCGACAGTGGCTAAAGTGTGATTCTTAACGGCCGCTGAGTGCATTCTGTGGGTTGGGATGCTTGCAGGCAGGTCGAGAGATGAGGGGAGAATACAAAATCGAAGGAAAGGAGGATGCGATTCCCGCTTAAAATTGAACCTGGAGTAATGTGAGGAAATTTTGAAATTTCATATCCTTTGGGTACTTGTATGAATCTGCTTTTCCATTACTGGGACAAAACGATATTTACAACTTAAAGGAGAGAATTTTATTTTGGCTCACAGTTACAGAGGCTTCAGTCCATGGTCTGCTGGCTCCAAGGCAGGAAGGAGCATGGTGGTGGAAGGACATGGAAGAGGAAAGTTGCTACCTCCATGGCATCCAGGAAGCAGAAAGCAGGGGGAGATCACCCCAGAGAAAGAGGTCTAGGATCAGATATGGTCCTCTGGGTCGTGCCTCCCTGACCCAGTTGGACACATCCAGAAGTGTGTTTACTATTCTCCTGGTAGTCTGTCTCTAAAGCCAATGAAGTTGATGATCAAGACTAACAGTCATAACATTTAAATGGTTAATGGCGCAGATCAGTGGATGGCGCTTTGCTTAGCAGGACCCAGTAATACCTTTTAGGGTCTAAGAAGTCAGGCCTGGAGTTTTGCTTGCTATAGGAGGAGGAGTGCTAAGCTCTGATATTCTGACTGTGTGTACAGAAACACTAGAGGAGTGAGGGGTAGATAACCCTGAGATTGAGGTTATGAGAGGTCCTAGAGCAGAACCAGGCAGCTGGGGAATTCTCAGTAGAGATGGGAGTGGCAGGTAAATTTTGGTAATTCCAATGTCCACTGTAAATTTGCAGTTGGTTTATTTTTGTGTGATTATCTTCTCTGAAACTTTCAGAATTGTTCTGCTCACTCATTTGCCTTGAATTAGTGATGCTTGGGAGAGGAAATGAAGGAGGTAGGGAGGGCATAGAGGGCGGGAGGGAGAAAGGAAGGGGCCAGGAAACAGACTGGCCTGTGGAACCGGTCCCTCTACAGTGGTGGAATGTGGCTCTGGCCAGGGGGAAAACAGTGGCATGGGGTACAGTGAGAGCTGGCTGAGGAGCAGACGGGATCACACACACACTAGGGGGAGAGCTTTGGAAGACAGACGGGAAGATACTTGGGCAGCTTCAGCAATAACAATAGAAGGTGGCAACTATGCTAGTGGAGGAGAGGGATTTAATGGGCAGACATAGTAGACATGTATCAATTATTGTAGACCACACTTTTTTGGGAGGGGGATAGTGTATACTGGCTTTAAAAAACTTACAGTTTAATGAGAGTAGAAGGGCAAAACCAAATGAAAAACAGAACTAATGTCCAGGAGACACACAAACACGTGCTGTGGCACAGAGTTCCTGGAACTTTTGAGCGACAAAAGCTCTGTGTGACGAAGGGATGATTCAGGGGACAAAGGGTGTGGTATTCTATGAGATTTGGTGGTTTGTTTTCAAGGAAACTTTACGCTTCCCTCCCCTTTCCTGCTGTACCTGCTCTTTCCTGCTCTGATCTGCAGAATCCTAAAGGGCACCAACGACAGGGGAAGGCGTGTTTTCCAGGAGCGATTCCCTTCCACCTTGGGACCCTTGAAGGAAACAGGATGTAAGCGATGGCCTGGGGAGGGAAGAGGCGGCCAGGTTGTGCACACAGAAGCACAGAGTTATCTGCTGCATCCCCTGGTGCCCTGCGGAGGAACAACGGCTTTGGCCAAGCTCAGGGTCAAGTGTGTGGTGAGACAGGCATGGTTTGTGTGCTCTGATGGGCCGGTAGGTGGTTCTGAGCCACAAGTTCTGTGCAGTTGTTTCTTTGTATCTTATCACCCACAGCCCTCTGCACTCTTATTATCCTCTTTGTACAGGTGAAGAATCTGAGTCCCAGGAATAATTAACAAGCAACATTTCTAAATCATACCACTGGCAACCAAGATAGACGGTTTGTAATCCCAACTCCTGCTCAAATCCAAAGCCCGGTCCCACAGCCATCATGCTGGATAGATAAGCCACCCTAGGATGAGGGGACAGCATTTTTTCTAGTATCAATGCACAAAAGCCATGTGCCAATCTACTTGGCTCGCAGCTAATTCTGGCGAGTCCTGCCTGAGTCACAGAACCTTGTTTCCATTCTGATTTAGAAGACTGGTTGGCAGCAGTGCATAAAGGCTGTATCAGAAAGAAAACGATGGGATTTTGTTTATTTGTGGGGTGGATTATTTAATATTATTCCCTACTCCGCAAAATTAAATTCATGTCCACTTCATTGTCTATGGTCTCAGAATAACTTGTCTATGCATATCAACCACAGGAAACAGCTCATGAATAATAAAGTGAGAAGGTTTATTTTCCAGGTCTTTTGTTCTACTGCTGTTCAGCTTATGCAGAGAGCAAGGGAGGAAGGATTTCAGATTAATTGCAGTAGAGCTCACTGAATAATGCAGAATCGGTGGTTGCATTCCTCATAGGGAAACACCTTCTTTGCATCCTTTCAAAAGTAAATTTTAAGCAGTGTCCCTAAAGATTCACTTCCACATTTTAAAAGAAGTGCATTTTAAGAATACTATTTTGCATTACTCAGTATTAGCCATGCAAATGGTTTTCACTGATGGCCCGTCCTGGACACACACCTGACGCGCTGAGGTCTGAACCTAGCCCTCGGAGGCCGGCGTGAGAAGCTTGGGGCTGACTGGCTGAGCTGAATCTGAAGATTATACTTCAGTTGTGGCTGAGTGCATGGCTTATTGTTATTTGCTTCACTAATCTCCGATCTCCAGGAATTCCAAAGCTCTGCGTAAGTTACCTCCTACCCAGGGGCCTTCAAAGGCTGGCTGTGCCGGGGCCTCATTCTGTCTGCCAGACCAAGAAAGGAGGGGGAAAACAAAGAGATAGCTTGGACTCCTTCTGCAACTGGCATGTGCAAAATAATTTTAGGGTCAAATGAGGAAAGAGATTAAATCTATTACTATATGGTGAATAATATGAGCATTTAAACACAGTTTTGGTTTCATTGCTCACCCTCTGTTGGCTTGGAATTCCACTAGCTGAACGGATTTAATATTTGAGGGATGACAGTCCTGCCTTCTCAGTATGTCATGGGGATTGCTGTCACTTGGCATTGACTCTTTTTGTACCTTCGCTATGACTCCCAGGCCAGGATTTAGGTTGCCGAAAAGAAAGCGGTAGTTTTAGAGGCGCTTTTATTATTTTGGTGTCATTTCCCTGAGTTCTGAGTTATTCAGACGGATTATCCAGAGTCCTGACCTTTTCTCCAATCCTGTTGTCTGTGTTAGTTCATTTTTACTTTCCTTGCTAATGTACTTGGTCTGGAGACTCCCAAGAAAGCAGGCAACTGCTGCACCCCAGGAAATTATCACAATTCCGATCAGTGTGGCTAAGCAAGCTGCCTCACCTCGTCTCCTACATCTTTTGAAGTATTTTTTTTTCCCCAAAAGCTTCTTTTCTCTTTCTCTATGTCTGGATGTGTGTTCTGGCCCTGAGAGCTGTTTGACCTTGGACAAGACACTCAACTTTGCTAAGGTGAATGTGCTGTGTGTGTAAAATGAGGACATGACTTGCTTGCGTGCTGGGAGACTTCAAGACTCGAATGTGACGGGGTACAGGAAGCTCTTTGGCGAGGGTGAAGCCTTTACAAAGGCTTGCGATGTATTAATGAACAGCCCATGCTATTCGCCAGCATAGGTTCTTCCCGTTTGCAGTTTCACAGTCTGATCTCTGAACGGTCCACACTCTCTTCTTAATGCTCTGCACAACCAGATGTGTGTCCTTGGTAGACCTAAGTTTGACTCCTTTTTGCCTTCTTGGGAAGCAAGCCTCTTCATCCTGCTGCTGGGCTGAAGGTTAGCTTCAGGGAAACTCAAACTTGATTTTTGAAAGCCGAGGGCCTTTCCACTTTGGGCGTCTAGACATCACGCTATTTGCGGCTCACACGCTTGTGTATTAGGCATCTAGCCGAAGCTGGCCCTGTTCATGGCATTGAGTTATGGCAGCCTCGGGGGACCCACTCTTCAGCTGTCTCTTTGTGACCTTCAGGCTGATCTAGAGGTCCTGGTGCCTTTCTTTTGGGGTCAAACCTAGGAAGTCTCAGCAGGCCAGCTGAGGATAGAGGAGAGGGAGATATCGATTCTCTTGGCTTTCCTCAAAGGGGGTTGAAGGCAGGGTGTCTCTTCACCGGGGGGCAGGGTCCCTGCTTTTGTTCAGTGGTCTTCTCCTTACAGCTTGAGTTCTGAGTCCCTCAATATTTCCACCAATGCCTTTCAGGCCCACAGGTGAGAACAGCACTCCTCAGGTACCAGCCCGTGACCATCACACTGTTCCACAGCACTTCCTAGGCAGCCCCTTATGAAACTCTCTCCAGTCACTGGTCGGCGTCCTGTTGGGCCCTGATTACCTTAGGCAAATACCCAAGCCATGCAACACCTTGCCCTTATGGAGTTTCAATGCTACACGAGGATAACAGATAATTTATAATTCAACTAAAATAAGCAAAATAATACTGGTGAAATTAGCTTTGAGATGATATAATTTACTTGAGCAGGAGAAACTGGGGTCTGGGGTGACATATAACATTATATAAGGTAGAAAGGAAAAGCTATTAGAAGAAGTGATATTTAACCGGACACCCAGGGGACAAAGTGCCGGGGGAGAATGTTGAGGAGTAGGTAGAAGGAGATCACTAGCATCAAAGTTCGGCGCTAGAATGAGAAAGAACAAGGGCAGTAGGGAAGACCAGGGTGCTAGATGCAGTGAGTTCAGGGCGTTGGAGCTGGAAGTCAGGAGCCCCAGAAAGGGACCCGGAGGTGAGCGCAGCCCTGCAGAACTGGCCAGGACTGCTGCGGTACATACACCATTTTTTTCTGCCTATTTGCTTAGACACTCCAGAAAGACAACAGATCAATAGCAACTTCTTCCCTGCTGGAAAATACAAGTACTGTCTGTATTCTGAGTTGCAGTTCTTAAAAAGTTTAGGTTTTTTTTTTGTTGTTGTTTTTTGGTTTTTTTTCTGGTACCAGGAATCGAACTCATGACCTTGTGCTTGCCAGGCAGGTGCTGTGCCGCTGAGCTAAATCCCCAGCCCCTAAAAAGTTTAGTTTTGCAGATCCAGATTCTCTGAAGACAGGCCTTGGGCTTCTTCCTCTGTTTGGGCTGCCGCTTTCCGTCTCTCTGCTTGCCATCTACCCGTCTAGACCCGCGACTGTTGTATGTCAATGCAGAACTGTCTCCCAGAAAGCCAGGCAAGCTTGCGGCTCACTATTTCTCAGAGGGAGCTACCTTTGAGCTTTCCCCCCTTTTAAAAAATGTACAACCAACATCGCTGACATTCGTATTGGGAAAATCAGACCCCTTCTCTGCAGGTGTCTAACTTTGTGAGACTGACAGCGGCTTCGTTTCTGACCCTTTAGCCACGTGTGATCAAGCGATATTTAGTAAAAAGAACTTGTTGAAATACTTGAATTTCAGAATATAATACATTCACTTGCCCGTGAAGGACCCAATGTGAGGGACAATCACGGAACTTTCCAGAACTGATTCTACATTTGAACCCCTTGCCTCCTATTAAAATGCTGGGGACAATAACAGAAGCAGAAAATGCACAATTGTGTCCAGGCGATTGACACCCCATTTTTGTAGTTTTCCTGATGTCACAGATCCGACTTGGGCATTACTACAGAATTACCACTAGATGGCAGGAGCGAACAACACAAAACACTGTCTTTCGTCAGTGAAAAACTAGTTCGCTCCTCTTTTTCTAACCTCCGCTTATTAGCTCTGTTCTCTTTAGTCTTTCACTTTTCCTCTCTGTACCTCACTGTAGTTGTTTCTCTAAATAATAATTTCAAACAACTCAGCCGCTTTCTGTAGAATTAGATCTGAAAGTCGCATACACTGAAAACCGAGAAACAAAAAAAAATGCACAAAGTGTGTTCTCGAATTCCAGAAATCTTTCACGGTTTCTTTGTACTTGAGCTGAGGCTAAAGCTTCAGAGGATACCAAGGCTCGGGAAGACTAGTGCTTTCAGTCCTGGCGCTCGCTCCGGCAGGTGGGGCCTCGGGTGGAGATGAACAGGACACAAAGCAAGATAAAATCAGGACCAAGTCCTCCGTCTAAGTGCTAAGCCACATTCCGTGTCTGTGATCTTATCAAAGGGGAGACTAGATGGGGATCAAGGTGCTGAGCGGAAGTGACTCTTCAAAACAAAGCAAAAGAACCCCCCAAACAGGCAAACAATGAAATATGAAAACAACAATATAACTCACTACAGTCCCGACCTGAGAAATCACTACCGTTTCGCTGAGCCATTGGATAGAGGAGAAGCATGTGCTTTGAACAACTGCCAGGCGCTCGCACCCCAAGACAGGGAGCGACGTTTAAGTTCTCTGTTGTTTCTTTTCTTTTTTCGGGGTGGGCACTGGGAATAGAACTCATGACCTCAGGCTTGCCAGGCAGGCACTTGTGCCGCTGAGCTATATCCCCAGCCCTTTGTCTCTCTTCTTGAAGTCAGCTTTCTCTGCTCCGTAGAGCTTCTTCCCTCTTACTAATTCATTTAGTTTTCTGTTTTCGAAGACTTTTCCTCTTGAAGATTCAGGTTCTGATTTCTTAAGTACAGAATGCAAGTTTTGGAGCTGGGGATTTAGCTCAGCGGCACAGCGCCTGCCTGGCAAGCGGAAGGTCGTGAGTTTGATTCCGGGACCAGAAAAAAAAAAAAAAAAAAAAAAAGAACCCGCACCCCCCACCCCCAAATGTAAGTCAGAACGCAAGTTTTGTTCCTGAATCCCTCTAGCACTCAAAGGCAGGCTTCAGAGAGCTTCTAGGAGGTCAGTGATGCCAGCAGGTTAGGCGCTGTGGGTAAGCCAGGGGCATTGCCAGGGCCGGCTGTCTCCTCCCTCCCTTTGTCTCTCTGTCCTGTCCCTGTCTGTCACATGTACTATTCCTGAAAATACACAAATGGCGGATGAAAACACAGTGCGGCATGGATTAGAATGAAGTCAGCTCCAAACTAATACGACTATGAAAATCCCCTTCTTTGTTTGAATCATTGTGTTGTGTTCTCCTGACTTTAAACTTAAATAGTTTAAAGAGGCTGAGAGATAGGGGTGGACTCCTGCGAAGTGATTTCGGGGATCACACATTTACTGGTGAGAGCTATGGCAGCCTAGTAAAACTCAGAGGGTGTAAGAGCTCATCCCGCAGTTCTGCCTCTGAGTCGTGGGGCCGCATGGGCACAAGAATACGGTTGCTTAGCTGAGGTTTTATTCTCTCACTGGTAAAGCAAAGCGCTCCATCTACACCATAGGGTTTTTGCAAGAGTGGACTGAGCTGACGGGTAGAAAGTGCCTGCCTCAGCTGCTTAATAAATAGGAATTATTATATGGGGACAGTGACCGAGGAATAGTAGGATGTGGTCAGGGAAGTTTATCAGAGTTGGTTTAAACCCTGTACTTCGTCGCATACAGGTGGCAAAATCTTGGATGAGCTCCTCAATTCTCATTTGTAAAATGGTAATAAATTTCATTGTTTGTAAGGTTATTGCTCCTGGCATTTAGTAATAATTCTGTGGATGCTAACTATTACAGTAGTATTGATATTAGCTGTTTCTTAAGATACTTACTGAAGCCAAAACATGTGTGCTTAGCACTATGTTGGAGGCCAAGAGAGAATAGACAAAGAGATCATGTCACAGCTCTTGCTTTTGAGAATGATACAGCTTTGGCGAGGAGGGTACAACAGACAAAACCACTGCTGCTTAGAGTAACAATGAGAACGAAGCCAGTGTCAGTCATGGATGATATGGTACATAATCAAGTCTGATAGAGATCGCAAAAGAAGGAGACTATTGCAAGGCTGCCTCTTGTTTTTGTTTTTTGAGGGATAAGATTTACAGATGTGGGACTGAGACTGACAGAGAGTTACTTGCTGTGGAGAAATTGCTGGCACAGTACAGGAGATTGGGGGTGAGACGTGCTCATCTAGGGACAGAGCATTCCATGTCGAGGGGCTGCGGGTGCAGGGCCTGCTTGAGAAGCCGGAGGCCAGTGTGGCTGGAGGACAGGTAGCACACAGCTATTGAAACACATGAGGTAATGTGGTGGGGTGCTGGTTTGAGCAAACATACTGTGCAGGGCTTTGTGTGCCATTTCGGAGACCCTGGCTTAACTCTGAGCAAAACGGGAAATGATGGAAGGATTTGAGCAGAAAAATGACTTCTGTTGTGTAGGATCACTGTGGCTGCTGTTTTGAAGAAAAGGTGGCATAGGGAGCGAAAGAGGGAGGAGAGAAGTAATTTAGAAGAAAACTGCAATAACAGGTGAGGTTAGAGCTGCCTGGGACGTGTGTGTGTCCTTCAAGAAGTTTTTGCTGTAGGTAAGATCTTCAATACTGGCAGGTGCATGTAACAGCTGCAGGAGCACTTTGGACTGGCCCTTCTGCTGGTCTGGGTGGAGGTTGTGCTTCTTCTCTTATTTGTGGCTCAAATTAGAAATCAGGAAATTCTGATGCGTTCAGCTTCCTGTGGTTCTCCAGTGTCGTATTCTTGTATGAGTTATGTCCTAGAAATTTGCTATGAAGAGCCCTGCAGTGATTTCCCAATTTGGAGAGGCAGAATCCCTTGAATGTAGAAAGGGTGACCAAAATATCTGATGAATGCTTAAATTTAAAAAATTATTACAGTAAAAGATGCATTGCCATTAATTCCTTTCAAGATAGTCTTCACTTTGAACACATTTATCTCATTCTTGTATCCTTCTGAAGCAGTTCTAGAAATGTTTCATGAGTGTCTTTATGAGAAGATCAAAACTGTGGTGAATTCTAGTGCTGAGTACCACTCAGTGGAAAGCTTGGCTTGGAAAATCTTTGTGGGATATCCTAACTCATCTTATTCACTGGAGCTAGACAGTGCAACTTCTAGCTCTTTCCCAACGTCAAAATGACCATGAAAGATAAATGCATGGAATTGATGGGACATTTGTGGGAACTACAACAGGGCGACTAAGGTCATGAAAGAGGATGCCTGGAACTTCTTTAGAAAATGGCAAGAACAGTAGGACTAGTGTGTTCAAAGTGAGGAGGAGTATTTTTAGGGGGATTAAAGGCAGCGAGTTTTTTACTGTAATAAATAAAAAACTATTTAAACATTCACATTGTTCATAGCTGTTTTATCTTCTTGCCTTATTGAATTATCTCCCATTGTGGAAGCCACAGGTGAACCGAGCTCAACTTTTTTGTTTTTGTTTTTTTTTTGGTTTTGGTCCCCCTCCCCTCCCCTGCTACGGGGAATCGAACTCAGGACGTCGCGCTTGGCAGGCAGGTGCTGTGCCACTGATCTATATCCCCAGCCCCAACTAAGCTCAACTTTTGGAAGGCTATTGTGGTGGTCCATGAGCTCCTCTGAAAGAACTTGGTAAGGTGCCTGGCTAACCCTCCGCAGGCACTGAGGTGTTATCTCCCTTGCATGCCAGTGTTCCCTCTTGCACTTGAAAGAAAGAACGAGGCCTGCCATCTCATTCTTTTTGTCCCTTAGCGGACAAAGCAGTTACCTTGCTGTCGATCCACAGCCCTTTTTAACTTGAAATCCTTTCTCTTTAGGTAAATGGAATTGAGTTCCAAAATGTCAGCTCTCAAATTTGATATGTGCATGAATTATCAAATACTCCATCTGTCAAAACCTCACCTGTATGGGGGGTATTTTGAAAATGTTTTAATCTACCAGGGATAGGATGGCACATAAATTTCTTTTTCACATAAGCAGGCGAGGTGATTCTGTAGCAGGCAGTCTGAAGAAACAGCCTGAAGCTTGCGTCTGACCGTTTGGATGTGAGGCACGCCTAGTGGAGGCCTCTGGGAGTAACGACGTGGGCTAAGTGCTGCTCCTCTCTTGTCCCTCAGACTCACGCTGCAGATGTTTGGTTTTGGTGCTCTGGCTCCCCTTGGCTTGGAGGACTCATATCTTGAATACATGTGGCTCTTTGGGGTGTGTTTATACATATTCTTTCAGGCCAGTTTCAGTTGTGACACCAATTTTGAAAATAGAAAAAGCCACCTAATGACTTCAACGTATCCCTTTTGATCCCTACAGGTTTTCAAATATTGGTGTAGAGTTTTGTTGTGAAAAATGGACTATATTGGCACAATAAACCTTTTGAGATGTTAATTTTACAAATTAGTACGTGCTAAGGCATCTTTCTACGGAGCTCCGCCAGTCACACAGATATGATTTTGTTTGCGTTTTTCACCTCTTGTTAACAGTAATGACATCTTTTTAAAAAGAAAATGATGTGACTGGAATAGCTCTGAATAATTTCAAAAGAAATAAACTCCTAGGGGCTGTGGATTTAGCTCAGCGGCACAGCGCCTGCCTGGCAAGTGCAAGGTCGTGAGTTCGATTCCAGGTACTGGAAAAAAAAAAAAAAAAAAAAAGAAGAAAACTCCTCACAATTAGTGAAAATAGTCCTTAGTCTAGAGATTCCCTGTTGACTTAAAGAATATTTTCCCTTTGTGTGTGTGTGTGTGTGTGTGTGCGTGTGTGTGTATTCATGCTTGTGTTTGTAGCTCTATTAAAAGATACTTGAGACTTCAACTGAGGATGACTCACGCCTTGATCATTAGATTTTTTTTCCCCTCCAGTTACTCTTTGTGCCTTGTATTTGAGGTTGGTAATATTTTTAGGAACCTTTTCCTGTCTAATAGCTGAAAATCTCAGTCAGCATATAAGAGATTATGATAATTTCAATTTTTATCATCTCACCTTAACTTATTTCTTTTCTCTGGCCTCTGACCAGGTTGTTACTACATACGAGACTACAGATTTTCCTCATTCTGAATAAATATCTTTTCAAGCCTCTTTTTATTTGCTGATTTTTAACCTTATGTAAGTGTTCTTCTCTTTTTTTTAAATGACAATTCTTATCTCTTATCTTACATAGCTTCTGTGGATTCCTCTCTTTTGATTTGGTAAAATCTCATACTTTCTTCAGAGATCGGTGTGACTTCTGTGATTTTATAACCTACACTGCTACTGCTACTAATAGCTTCAACAAGGACAGCTGCAACACCAGCAGCAACTGCAATGATTTACAGAGCAATTACCTTATGCCAGGAAACATCACTCATTATAAAAACAACCTGAGAAGATAGGTATCCTTATTTCCCTATTTTTCATGAGGAAACATTCCACCAAAGTGTTAAGAGACTTGCTTAGCTCCCACAGATAGCAAAATTAAGAATCAGGGTTGCAGCCTCTTATGATGGAGCTCAGATTCCAATACTTTTAATCACAGTGTTGAGATGCATAGATTCTGTAACCCTACTGGACTGAAAACTTATTGACCAAACATGACTGCAATTACTGTCTCATCAGTTTATAATTATCACATTAGGTAGTAAGCTTTTAGGAAATGGAAACTATATTTTAGGCTTATTACTAGGCATAATAGTCTTAATTAAATATTTGATACGTGAATTGGATTAGATATACATTCCTCCGAGCTCTGTTGAGTCTTCAGTAGTGTTTTGGTCAGCCGTGTTTATAACTCAAAAATAGATTTGTATATCAAGAGTTTTTTTAATTGTCTAAATGAGTCATGAACGCCAAAGTTTAGGAATGAAATTTGCTGCTAGCAAAATCATTGGTATCATTAATACTTCTTAAGAATAACTATTGCTATTACTGCTGGTGCTCATAACTTCAGGAAAAAGCTTTTATTCCTGAGATGTGCACTCGTTTTGTTTCATTGCAAATTAAATTTGTAAACAATAACTGTTGTAAGTAAGGATACCAAATTCTTCTTTGGTGTTTAAAATATCTGATACTTCTGCTAGTAAATATTTATTTTAGTATTCTAAGTGATTCAACACTGAAAAATTTCTTGCTTTTTGTGTAGGTTATCAAAGTCTTTATTTCTGACAATTGTAATTTTACACGTTGTAAAAAGGAACCAAAGGTTTCAAATTAAAAAAAAAAACTTTGTATGTTCTCATACAAAATATTTAGCTCATTTCCCTTCTATCCCTGTCTTTCAGGTACCACTTTATGTTGTGCAGATTTCCATTTTTATTGATTTACAGTTGGTTTCTAGGCTGGAAACCATTTCAATTTTCTAGCACTCAGGTGCATAAAATCTACCTTGAAATGATTTTTCTATGGGAAATATTAGGTAAAAATATTAATGTAAAAGAATAAGAAGACAAACAGAAAAATCTACATACCCAGCTTTCTAATTATCTTCCAGCCTTCTAATTATGTTCACTTACTATAACAATGTTTATTTCTACCAAAAATTAAAAACAATAAATAACAAAATAATAAAAAGCAAAAAGGGGGTATAAGCACAGAGACATGAGGGAATAAACACAAAAAGAATTTTTATTTATGAAGGGATTCAGAGTAGATCTCTTTTAAATCAAATGATTGGTGGTGTGATTTTATTAATGAAGACAATGTATTTAGAAATTTAACAAACCTTGAAAATGTAGCACAGTTATTTACAAACAGGTACTATTGATAAACCTTTGTTGCTCAACAAATAAAGTGGGTAAAGCCAGGTATAACTCAGGAGAATATTGATTACACACTACGGGGTGAGTCTACTGTCTAGATTAGCTTTAGAATGAGGGTGAAAAGGCTCTTTCATTTTTGCATACAATCACATTTCCTTTAATTTCTCTGCTTTGTGCACATCGGGAGCGTCTCTCATAGGAGTGCTTGGTAACTTTTGCCTCTTCAGTTCGGAATGGTGGGATTAAGATTTTGAAACTGTTTTTTAAAAGCAGTAAGTCACCGTTACTCTACATGAGCCCTTTCTTCTTAAACAGAAATAGCTGTTAAAATTAACTTTTTAGTGACTTACTTGAAAATATTTCTAACAACTTGTTGTGAGACTGAAAAAGGTGGGGAGTTTTCTTCTCGACAATCGTGTTGTACGTTTGACTGCTACCAGAAGGGTTCTGAGGGGACGTGCAACTGGTCCGAGACAAAACCGTACTACTGTACTCCATCTGGTAGCCCCTGGCAAAGACTTATTGAGTAGATGAAATAAAACCACAAATTCCCTTTAAATCAGCAGTCTTCTTAAAACCGTACTTTTGGTGAAGAGTACAAGTATTTGCTTTTTCATCTACTTTTGATCCTCTACTCTCACTGGATCTTTATATTTACTTGATTGACAGTTTTGTTGGTTTTCTTTCTCTACTTACTAAACACCTGTTCTTTTCACTTTTAATAGTGTATTTGAAAACAAAATATATGCAATGCCCTTTGGGGAATGAATGAAAAAGGTAAGAAATACAATCTACTCAATCTCTGTGAAATCCGTTTAATTCTTTCATGCAGCTGTGTGCAAAACCTCAGGGTAGCAGCTTTGGGGTGGTGTGATGGACCCACCGGGCTTCCCTTTGTGTTCCAGCAAGTTAGACAAGTAATTCCCAGAGATTCAGCGCGACAGCGTGTGAGATAAGCACTGTGAGAAGGTTATCAACAAAGTGTTTTTTTCTCAGAAGGAGATTATTCTTTTGGATGATGTCACAGGGGAAACGGTCTCTGAGCCAGCATTTGGATGATGTAAAGCAGGGAAGGGCCACCTCCTGTGAAGAGGAAGCAGAGGATAGCAAGCCATGGACAGCTCAGGGCGTGTTTGCGGATGAATACGAGTCACTGTCCGCGTGTGCAAGAACAGTGGTCAAATAAGGAAAGGGAGGGGAAACTAGAAATGCAGCTGCATGGGTGAATGCGTTCATGGGTGAATTCATTTGCCAGTGAATGAGCAGCTATCCGAGGGGTTCCTCCGTAGGGGATTAATGTGATTAAAGCAATATTACAGTCATATGAATTCAATGCCAGTACACAGTGCTGCGGGAAAAAGATTCGGGGCATTTAATTAGAGGATAATTGCAAGAGTCTACTTGGGAGATACTGAGGAATAAGCTGGGATGGAAGTTGACATTTTTGTGTCTGAGGTCACAAACAAAATAGAAAGCGCTTATTGGAGGTAATGAGGAAAATGTCTGCCTGCATCGATTCGTTCTCAGGCATTCCTTGAACGGTTGAATGTTTACCAGATGCCAAGATTTGTGGCTACTGAGATTTGAGAGATGGACGAGGTAGTGTTTCTCTCTTGACGGAACTCATGGTCTACGAAGGGAGACAAAAAAATAGCTCAACAGTTACATATCTTCAAAGGGCCTTTCCCTCCTATTAGTGACATAAATTTTCTCTGATAACCCTCATTTTCCCCGTTGGGGTTGTGCTTAATAGCATTCAGTTATTCACTGTCCAAAGTCGGGGGAAAGTCTGTGATGTGCCATCTATGTAAAAGAGCTGGCTTTCCAGTGAATTCAAGGGTGTTTTCTCAGATCCTATTTACTGCCTTGGGCTCGTCTGCTGCTGCTAGCTAAGGATAAATATCCCAGACAGCGTTGGATAAAAGAAAGTGAAAGAGAGGGAAAAGACATGAAGCCTGCACACACCTAACTGGCTAACATCCCAAACATCCTCAGGGCCCCTCAAGCTTTGAAGAAGCCTTAAGATCTTGTTTTCAGGGTCTGAATGTCTTTCAGATGGGTGATAGATCCCCTTGCCGGGATGAAAAAGAGCAGAACGAGCCCCTTAGCCTAACACTGTCATCATTTCACTGTATTTGGACAGCAATCGACTGATGAAGAGAGCTTGAGCTGCTAATAGGGGAGGAAAAATGCTGCTTTATTACTCACCAGACTTTGGGCTCTGTCAGCAGCGCTAGAGCACTTGCCAAATAAAATGATTTAGGAGGTGGAAAGTAGCTTATAAGCACAATTTCCACCCCTTCCCTGTGGATCCAGATAATGACTGAGACACTAGCAGTATGTCAGCGTACAAAGGACACGCTCTGGTTTGGTCTTCCCAGTTGGCTCCTTGGCACATAATGGGGCTCAGGTTTGCAAGATGAGATGAATGAGATGGGCTGACATGTTTGAAAAGGGCGTGAATGCACGCCAGGCACACAGTAGATGCTCAATTAGCTCTTATTGGAGGTGCTACACATTACGTATTCTTCTTTTGTGTTCTTTAAATTCTTTGGCTGCCTTCTCAGTTGTAGCATGTGTATAAAAGAAGGAAGGAGACATGCCTCATTTCTAATGTTTTTTAAAATTACATTTTCTTCTTTTTAATGGTTTGATCAGTCTTACATTCTTACATCTGGTAATCTGAGCAACTTCATTGAAGGTAACAATATGTAATATAACAACTGTTGTTAATCCCTATCATCTTGTTTTGAAATCCTGTATCATTTTTATTGTTTTGCATTGTTTTGCTTTTGTCTTTGTTGTTGTTATTTTGTCATTGTTTCTTTATTCTCTGTAAAATAAAAAAGAGGAGACATTTATTGAAAATAAAACAAAACTGTGTGAGTTCAGAGCTAAGAGTCTAACTTTGTAAAGTCACGGAACACATATCTATATGTATTTATCATACATTATGTATGTCTGTATCTACCTGCCATCTTACTCAAACTTTTTATACTGAAAAAGAATACTAGCTCAAGTTTCTCCAAATTCAAGTGTATTTTGTA
>NW_004955417.1:17126001-17242466 GCF_000276665.1 Chinchilla lanigera
TTTTTCTTTTTTTCTTTTTTTGCTAAATAATTCTTTTTTTATTTTAAAAATAAAAGGAGGAAAACATTAACAGACAGACAACCTTTTACAAAATAGCAAAAGAACAGTACAGACAATACAGAGTTACAAAGTGGTAGGAAATTAACAACGGTTGTTGTATTATATATTGATATCTTCAAAGTGGTTTTTCACGAAAACAGATAATCAATGTGTTAATTTTAAACATTTTTGCATCAACTCAAGTGATACATCTTATTACTTTTATTGTGTTAGAACAGCAGACTACTGTTTCATATTTCAGTGCCTTTTCTAATTGTTAATGTTTTATTTGTGGTTTAAATTCCTTACACATAGTTTTAGCTCGGATTATCTTTCTGTCTGATTTGTAAAGTTAAAAAAATATTGAAGGTTAGTAAAAGAAAGGATATAAAACAATAAGACTTAAAACATGACCTTCAAAGTTTGTTTGTCCTCATTCCATGTATGCAAATAATTATATAATTGAGTGTCCAGGTTATATAGCTCTTTAGTAATGTGCAGAATTTTCTGATTTTTCTTTCTTTCTTTCTTTTTTTTTGTCTTTCTGAGACAGGGTCTCGCTATGCAGTTCAGGCTGGCCTTGAGTTCACTTTGTAGCCCAGGTTGGTCTCAAACTCACAACAATCCTCCTGCCTCAGCCGCCCGAGTGCTGGGATTACAGGTCTGCACCACCATGTTGGGCCTGATTTTTTAGTTACACTTGAAACTGTTGCCACTATTGCTATTTAAAGACAAAACAACAATGAAAGGATGTTTAATTATATCTGCCTGAGAAAAGGGATTCTTCCTTGTTATGGAACTTTCATGGCTAGAAGAACTAGTAATTTTTACAGATTTAATACCAAACAGCTCTCAATTAGACTTTGACAATTGCGTTTCCCTTGAGTTTTAGTGAAAAGAATTGTCAAGAGGAGATTGCAGGGGCTGGGGATTTAGCTCAGCGGCACAGCGCCTGCCTGGCAAGAGCAAGATCATGAGTTCTATTCCTGGTACCGGAAAAAAACCAAAAACAACAAAGAAAACCAACAAGAAAATGGAGATTCCAAAAGAGAGAGAAGAGGCAGAAGAAAAGAAAAACATGACTATTTCAGTATTCTGTGCTCGGAGATTCTGATTTCATAGGTTTGAGCAGAGCTTCTGGAGCCTTGCTTTTAATAATACGCTCTCTGGTGCATCTGACCATACTCACACTGTCTCTACCCGGGCTTCTGAATCTGCTCTTTAGGCAAATACACTCAAACAATCACTGTTCACATTTGCCCTATACCTCATAATACTCACTTACCTTTGTACAAATACAAACCTTATTAAATAAAGTGATTCATTTTTGTGGTTTTTACATAATGGAGCTCTTTGTGAATTTAGGAACAGATTTAATTACTCATAATTTCTTCATTTAAAGTTGGCATTTGGATGGAGGAATTTCTCATGGGTGATTAAATGTGTAGATGAGATGCCCAATAATCGCCCATCCCTCAGACTCTATTAGTGTTTTAGGAATGGAAGAATTCATAGAATTTCTTTATGGGGGAAGGGAAGGTTTCTGGAATAATCTAGAATTAGTGCCAGGCCACTTGAGTTTATTCAAGAAACTTTAAATTGATTAACATCAGCACTGTCTTTCTAGTTTAGGCCTTTCAAAAATCAAGATTGGTGTCATTTGAAGAAAAGTAAATTGGAAGTTAAAATATGAACAGAAATTTTGGAAGGGACTTCTTTTAGCCTTGATGTCTATATCAGTTTGTAGTTGAAATGAATCAGCACCTGCTACTGGGGAGAATTATAAAATTGAGCTTATTCAAACTTTCTAGGAAATCTATTTACCTGATTTGTAGAATATGCTAGACTAGGACTGTCCAGTAGAACTATGTACAGAGATAAACCTAGTCTATATCTGTGCTGTCTAATATGTTAGCTACTAGCCACATGTACCTGTGAAATGTGGCTAGTACAATAGAGACACAGAATTTTAAATTTTATTAAATTTTAATTATTTAAATTTAAGTAGGGCCATGTGGTTGCTTGTTCTTATATTGACTAGACAACATCCTGAGCATTCATCTATAGCTCTAGAACTTACCTACATTAAGCCATATAAAATTCAAAATCCTTTAAAAATATCAAGGTTCTTTAAGACACATGGTGACTGGAATGGTTTTTTAAATTATTTCAGACAGAGCGTTGTGGTGAAAAGGATACTGAGTAGGGCCTCCACTGCCATGGAGCAGAGTTGTCTGACGTAGTTTTGGTGTTTATTTTTCCCTAGTGGTATAAAGAGGGTTTAAAGATTTCCCTCAACTCCAAGATTTTATGGTTCAGAGGAAGGCTGTACCTAGGTACTCCAGATGAACGGCATAGGGAAATCAAGAAAACACTTTTCTTGGGTAGTTGCTTTTTCTCTACAGACTTTTCCTTGGTGGGATTTTCCCACTTTCATGGTTTCCATTATTATGTCTCTACATAGATAGATATATCTCGGTGCTAAGTCTCTGCATGTGACCTCTTCTACAGATTTTTGTCTCACAATTTACAATGATTTAAGATGATCTCTTTGATATTCTGTTCTTAAAGTAAGCACATTGGTTATGTACTGAATTGTATCTCCTCTCCCTCCAATTTATATGATGTCCCAACCTGTAGTACGTTGGAAGATGACTGTACTCGGGGATGGCGTCTTTAAAAAAGTAGAGTTAAGATGAAGTCATTAGAGTGGGCCCTTACCCTTGTGGCTGGGCTCCTTATACGTAAGAGAGGAGATTACGGTGCAGATTTGCCAAAGGAAGAGTGTGAGGGATTCAGGGACAAGGTAATTCTGGGAAAGGGAGAGAAAGAGGAAGAAACAGACCTCAGAATAAATTAACCCTGTTTATGTGAGACTTCCAGCACCCGGGAGGATGGGTGGGCCCATAGGTTTCTGCTGTTTGAGCCACCCTGTCTGTAGAACTAAAATTCTAAACTTAATATATTTGGCAGATTTGCCCATTATTGAGACAGCTCACCTTTTTTTTTTTTTTTTCGAGGTCATAGGCATGTCATCCACCTCGCACTAAGCAAAATAGTTCAACTATGTAATAGAGCGTTACACGATTTTTAAAGCTCTGGACTTTGGTACTTCTACTATTTATTCCTTATTTCTGTTTTTTGATAAATGTTGTTTTTTCTTATCTTACTACTGAGAGTCCATCTTTTTGGACTCTGTCTTTCCACCTTTCTGTTTATGTTCATTCTGAGCAACTTCTCAAATGTGGCCCAAGCTGTCTCTGAGCTCAGGGTGAGCGATCTCTCCTCAACCCTAAGCTTCCATTTCTCTCCACACAGCATGGCATACAGCTCTTTGTTCGAGGTCAAGATTCCTTGTCTTATCAACATCCTTTGACATTCTCTGTCTCCCAGCACTCTGGGGCACCGAGTGTTTGACTGGCCCTCTAGAAACACTTCTGGAAATAAAACATGCAGTCGCTGCAACTCTTTAGATACTAAATTCCTTGGTGGTTATCTTTTCTCATGCGTCTTTAGATATTCCATGTTCATTGAACATTTACCATATGCAAGACACTCTAATTATTGACCTCGCGCTTCGCCTGGGATACATATAAAGCCCTAGTCAAATCGTGTTTTCTTTTTGCTGCATTGCCTGGCTGGGCAGTCATTCAAGCATAACAAGCATCTGCTTGATTGTATAGTGTTAGTTAATACTGATTTGAATTGAATACTCTTGTGTGAATAAAACTTGGATAGTTTGCTTTGTATTGAAATAACTTGGTCTTGTAAATACATCTTTCTTCTGATTATTTCTTCTTGAAGCAATATATATAATAATTGATTAAATTGAAAGAAGTCCTAAGTCAGTTGGAGAAATCAGAAGTTAATATCACTTTCAGAGAGGCTGGGTTCATCTATTAAAATTGGGTTTTACTTTAATTACCAATGATTGTTTTGGCCTTCTTATCATACATAGGGCCTCTGAGCTAAATGTTCTAAAAATGTAATAGGTAAATCAGACATGCACGTGCAAGCACTGCATTGTTTCACTAGTGTAAAACCTGAAAGAGTTAATTTAAACTAGGTGGTATGATAGACATTGTGAAATGATAGGAAAACACTCAAGGGTAAAGGGCAACGGGGATGTGGGAAAAGAGAAGGGAAAGAAGGAGAAATTTTGTATGTATGTATATACAGGATAGTTAACATAGTTCTACTGTCTTCTATTTCTTTGCTGAAAGAAAGTGTCAATGAGTCCCTGATTGATCAATATTGCATGTCTCTATCTGTTTTCATGAGAAACCACTTTGAAGATATCCATATGTAATACAACAAGCATTGTTACTTTCCTATCACTTTGTTTGTAACTCTGTATTGTCTGTAGTGTTCTTTTGCTATTTGGTAAAAGGTTGTCTGTCTGTTAATGTTTTCCTCCTTTTATTTTTAAAATAAAGAAATAAATAAAATAAATACAAAAAGTGTAATAGGAAAAATATTAAAGTCCACATGCAATAATGGTATCCTTTTATTTCATAGTGCTTTTTTTTTTTTTTTTTTTTCCTGATTTGACTTACGCCCTTTTCTGAAAAGGAAAGTTCAAAGCAGGAATGAAGGCTAGCATGAATGGTAATGGCCCCTCAATCTGCAGCTTTGCAGCTTGAAAAGCATATGGGAATTTCCCCAGGAAATAAGATGAAAGAGAAAATGGGAAACAATAAAAAAGAAGAGCTAATCTTCATCTCCCTATTCAGTTCACATGTCAGATAATAAAAAACACAGGGCATGAGGACATGGAAACCATCTGCTTGAAATTCTGTCGATCTAGCCTACAATTTCACAAAGTCAGGAGGTGAATCCTGTGCCTAACTGCACCCTCTGCACTCAGCAAAAGGAGCAGGCTATGCCTGACAGGCTCAGAGGTGGTGTGGGGGTCTTGCTGAATTTATTATCCACTTCAGTGTTCGGCATCACACTGTACCAGCGAGAGGTACAGGCCAAAAGGACTTCTAGTTCAGTTCTCTGTTTAACAGATGAGAGTAATGAGGCCCAGAGGAGTTAAGATCTGGGACAAAAGCAGATGTTTTTAATTCTGTCAAGTCTCATTCTTACCATTTACAATGGCAATGATTAACGCTCATTTGAACTGGGCTACTGTTATATGAAAAGTTATGATGTCTTTTTTAATATGGAGGTATATTTCCACTGAGATAATAGAAACTAGGCATTTAGAAATAAGAATGAAGAAGTTGGCGAGTAGGCTACAAAAAAGGTTAATGGAAACAAACAAACAAAAATCCCTGAAATTGAATAGAGGGAATGTTAACTTCTGCAAGGTTCAGCTCTGTAACTGCAAGACACTGCAGATTTAGTAGGATAGTGTGGCCATCAAGAGCAGAGTGGAGTCTGGCAACCTGAGTTCAAGTTCCAGCCAAACTCTTCTAGCTGTATGGACTTGGTGACAGTCATTACTCACTTGTCCTAGAATTCTTCACTTAAATGGGAAACCGTTCTTGACCACACTGTTACAGTACATTAGTGGCACATCATGTCTTATCTTACAGGCCATGAAAAAGATGTGGAAATTCTTTCTTATTCTGTGATGGGAAACAGGATGATCTGGTTAATATTTTGACTGCTGTTAGAAATGATTGCATATGTGTTTGTTGGGAGGGTGGGGATATTAGCAAGATTTGTGTATGAACAAGCAAAAGATAACAGTGGCTTGGATTCAGATGCTAGCCTTGATGAGAGATAGTTGAGGCTGTGTTTTGTAATATTATAGCTGCGGTACCAAGTTACAGTTGTGTAGCTTAGGGCAGCATAAAAGGCACTGTGAGATGAATTCAATGATGTCTTCTCCTTTTCTCGACTGTGGGCTGGCCCTACTGGCCACTTCCACCCAATAGAATATGGAAGAGGTGCTAATACGTCATTCCTATGGTTCATTTAAAAACTGTAACTTTCATTATGCTAGCAGGCCACTCCCTGATGGTTTTAGTGAAACTGTCAGGTATGTTGCACAAGGCACTGAGGTCCTCATCCTGAGAACCCTAGAGGAAATGGAGTCCCATAAACAACCACGGGAAGTTGATCCATCCCTAGTTGAATTCTGATTGTAGCCTGGGGAGAGACCCTGCAGCAGAGGACCTACCTCAGCCATTCAGTATTCCTAACCCATAGGAGCTGTGAGATAATAAGTGGGTATCATTTAAAGTCACCAGGCTTTGGGAGAATTTATTATGCAGCCACAGAGAACCAGAGCCAAACAAAGCAGTGATCTGGAAGGTAAGAATAGGTGATAGTTCAGAAAGACTGGTGGTGACAAGGGTGCTGATGTTGTTGAGGAACCTTTCTGGGAAAACTGTTATGAACAGGGAGGCTGGATACATTCAAACTCTGATGTGAATCTACCTGTTTGAAAAAAACAAGGTTGTTAGAAAGGCTAGGAGAATGGTGGTCATGGGTATTGGGGTGACATGTCTTATCTTGTAGGCCATGAAAAAGATTTGGAATTTCTCTCTTATTCTGTGATGGGAAATAGGATACTCTGGTTAATATTTTGATTGTTGTTAGGAGAAATGATTGCATATGTGTTTGTTGGGGGGATATGCAGGAATTGTGTATGATCTAGCAAAAGATAACAGTGGCTTGGATTCAGATGTAGCCTTGATGAGAAATAGTTGAGGCTGTGTTTTGTACTAGCCACAACGATTGTGCAAAGATTGACTTTAAGTGTCCTATAAGAAAGAGGAGTTGGGAATGATTTTAAAAGGTTTTTAGTGTGAGAAGCCTGGTAAAAATTTTCCTTTTTCTGAGATGGGGAAGTCGGGGAGTCTCAAGCTTATGGGGAAGAGCATGAATTCAGTAGGTATCTGTAGACATTCCAGTAGGAAAACTGAGACAGCAAATTGACATGAGTCAATGTCAGCGAGGTGTAGGAGCTGGAGACATAAATTAGACTGCCATCAAAATACAGGAGGTACGTCTGGAGTTGGGGTATATATAGTTTGTCAAAAGAGACCTGGAGGGTGAGCCCAGAGGCTCTGTAACACTTAGGAGTGAGCCAGTGGGAGGGGTCAGGAGAGGATACTGGAAATGATCACAGGAAAGTGGGAAGTATAGCTGTTCAAAAGCCAAGTTAAAAGCTGTGCCATAGTGTTTGATTTTCATGTTAATTGTTCTTAAATTTAAAAGTGTGGGATAGACACCAGGAAGGCATGTTAAAACATAGATTGTGACTCAGTAGGTCTTGAGTTTGGCGCTAGAATTCACATGTTGAGCAAGTTCTTAGGTTGTTCATGCTGATGCTCATGTTGCTTTTCTAAGGTCTCCAGTTTGAGAACCACTGTTATCAAAGTTTACCTGCTTGTGGCACACGGAATATTTGTGGTCACCATTCTCTTATTTTTTTATCCACTCTAAAGGTACTGAATTCAGGTCCAGGCATTTTGGTGGGCACTGGGGATAGACACAAAAGTACTCAGCATCTCATTCAGTGCTTGCACAGGAACATATTGCAATGCAGTGTGCTAAGTATAGCAGGCGCGGCCCAGGCAAGAATAGCAGGGTAGAGATGGACAAGGAGTCAGAGGAAGTTTGGGACTGGAAAGTTTGAACAGTAGCAGTGATGTTTTAACTTGTGATGCTTTTAGGTGACCGAAAAGGGGACATGCATTCTAGAAGCAAGTATGCTCAAGGACTGGAGGAATGGACAGGCATGGTGCATTCATGATACTCAGGGCCTTGCAAGAAAAGCAACTGAGTCACAGGGTTTGAAAAGCAGTGAAAGAGGATGAGGTTAGACTCAGATGTGAATCTCAGGTGTTTGCTCTATCGTTTAGCCTCTCCTCAACATCTTAAGTTTGGATATTCCATGCAGGATGATTCTTTACTTGAAAACTAACATGGATTAAACCAATGGTTTCCTTTTAAAAAGATGTAAAATGCAACACTGAATATATAGTTTTGATTCTATTCATATGAAATATCCAATATAGGTGAAACCAATAAACAGGAAAAAGCCGTGTTTGCCAAGGGCTGCAGGAAAGGGGACTAGGAGTGATTTTCTACTGAAAGGGGGTCTTTTTGGGAGGAGGAGGATGTCTGGGGAGAAGGAGGGGTGATAGCTGCATAAGGATGTGATCTACTGACTGTCATCCAACTGTGACTTAAAAATGGTTGTGTCTTATGTGAATTTCATCTCAATTTAAGTATACTGGCATGATAAGGAAAACTTTAGATGCAATATTTGAAACTTTCATGTGCCTTCAGGAATGGAGACTGGGGCTATACATATGTCTAGAGAGAAATTTCAGACAGTTTGATCTTATAAAGGTTGTTAATCAGTAAAAACTGTATAATATGAATTTCTGATGAATAAAATGCAGCAACTAACACATTAAATGCTAGGAACTTCAATAGTTTAAATAAAGATAACTTTTTTTTTCCTTGATGACATTTACTGACTGGCAGGACTGTATGATTATCTTGAGTATTAATGGCTTTAAAATGACACTGCAGTGCTGAATGCGCTGCAATTTGTGTGACTCATAGCTGAGAAAATGTCCAATATTGCAAATGTATAAACTGACTAAAGTCAATTATCTCAGCATATAAACTACTTCCAGGAAGAAAGCAGTCAGTTTTTGCTTAAATATTTTCATAAAAACAAAATTACAGAAAATTCTAACTTATGGAAGAACATTGTCACATTTACTTGGTATTGAACACAACTGTTTTTGTGTATGTTCTTCCTTACAATTGTTAAAGAATAGAATTTGTAAAAGGATCTTATTTTGCCTCCTTTGAGGCAGAGAACTGAGATTATTGTACTCATAGTGCAGCATTTCGCTGGTCTATGCCAGGTATTTCTCATTTTCTGTGTTTTTATTTTCCCCTTTCAATAGTACATCAGTCTTACATCCCAATCATCACTCTGTCATTTAATCTATGTTCATTGAGATGTACGCATATTCTGGAAAGAGACGATGTTATTTAGTTAATCTTTGCTTTCTGTTTATATAAAGGATATCATACAGGTCTGATTCATTCCACGCTATATTTTAAAAATACATTCTTTATAGCACTATCATCTCTGCTCTTCAACTCCCCTTTTGAGTTATTTCAAATATTATATTTTTCATATTCAGTATCTCCAGGTATTATTCCCTTACAACTCAGTTCTTATGTTATGCTTTGAATACTTTTACTTCTTTGAGGATTTTTATATTTTGTCTAAAAAATTTACTTCCAATTCTTCTTCAACCCAGTGCATTAACTCAGCTTCCCTGCTACTGAGGGTTGAGATTGCTGTCTTTCTTCTGCTGGGTTGGTAGACTTCCTGTTGAATTGGGGCAGCAGTGGGGGAGGTACTCAGTGTGAGAGCTTGATGCTGCCACCTGGGCTAGGTCACTGCCTCTTGCCTTCACCTCCTCCCTACCCTTGATACCATTAGTCATACCTGGCAGTGAACCACTCTGTATCTCACCCAGGGGCTGTTTTTTTTTTTTTAATTTTAAGAGCTGCTTTCCTTGGATTATACCACCTACAACCACAGACCAGTGGTTGAGAAACTTGGTTATGCATCAGAATCATCAGGCATGCTTGTTTGGGACCAGAGGACTGGGCTCTACCCTCAGAGTTTTTGGTGCAGTGAGCCTGGGAAGCAGAGTATTAGCATTTCTAACAAGTTGCCAGGTGCTGCTAAGCCTGCTGATCAGCAACCACATTATTAGGTGTTCTCCACCTACCCGCATCTGTTGTGTTTTGCTCCTTGGTGCTGGTTCCAGGATCTATCCCTGCTTGGGCACTAGTTCCCCTGCAGCCTCTTGCTGGCTATCATTGGTTTTCCTGCTCTTGCAACTGCCTATAGTTGGTGATTGGGTGGGTCATGACCCAGGACCAGGTGAGCTGAGATAAAAGGCACCAAGCAGAAATTCCTCCCAGCTCATTCCCACAAACATGATTGTGGCTTCTTCTCCTCTAAGCAGAACTTTTCCCTTCCTTCACTATCCCCCGTTGATGTGGACCTAATCAGCTTCTATGCCCTGTGAGCTTTTTACAGTTTAAGTATGGAAAACTAAGCAACTAACCTCTCATCTGTGCAGAACAATTGTCAAGCACAGAGGCAGAGCCTAGGGTCTCCTCGTAGGTTGTCACGTCAGGCACCCCGAAATTACTTTTATGTTCAGTGGAGCAGACCTATAGATTTCCAATTTGTTTCATTGTCTGTCTTGCACCTGTCATTGCACCTTCTGGTTTATAATCATATGCATAATGAACAGATTACAGAATATGATGACACATATTCTTGGATAAACTCTAATTCACTTCTGTTGGATAGCTGTGATTCTTTCCACTGTCCCAACAATATTGATAGCACTAAATGGATGAACTTTTCACTTCTGTACAGTATCAGTAGATACTTTCCTTTCTGGCTTTGTTTTGCTTTGTTTGCCAGTATTCTGAAAGAGTTAAGGCAGCCTTCAGAAGTGCTTTAAGTTCTGGGAGAATCTGGTTCTTGGTGTCTGATTCATTTTCTGTGTGGGTGGTGTACTGCTCTAACCTTGTCACTGACAGAAAAGTTCAAATTTCACTCTCATACTGTAAGGAGGAAAGAAGCCCGTCCTTGCAGCCCTCTCCAAGCAAAGTATTTGTCTCTAGACAATGATGACATACACTCTTCCATCAACATCTCGGTCCTCGTTAGCTTCGGCTTTCCTTTGGGTTGAAACTGCAATTTTCTTTGTTCATCCAGGCCATTTGAACAATGACAGATTTCATTTAAAAGGTAGGGGCTGTGCTCCAGATCTGTCTTGTCCAGATTGTGTCAGGAGCACGGTACTATCCATTGCAAGAGAAGAAATCAAATGAAGAAGAAACCTTTCTTTTGTAATTTATTTGGCCAAAATGAATGTTTGGATAATGTAATTTTAGTTTTTGTATAAACCCATAGTGATTTGATAGGCAGCATCTGAAAATAGGTTAATGAATCATCACAAGATGAAACGAGAATATTTGGCTTTAAAAAAGGATGGTAGCTGATGGAGTAAGTGTGCCGATTTCTCTGGCAGGCATGCATGTCAAGGTGGAGGAAGGGAGGACAGGTGTAGAGTCCAGTTTGTCTTTCTGATTCCAGTTTGTCTTTGTGGATTTTGTGGTTCAGCTTGCATTTTCTCTCCTCACTTCAAGCCCAGTTATCCTTCTCAGCTGCTAACCCTGTGAGCTACACAGATTTGGGGACCAATAGCAGCATAGAGGCAAGAAACTTAGACTTCTTTAAAGATCCCACAATGGCATAGGGGTTGCTACCGGTGCATTATAAAAAAAATGAAAATTAAAAGAATGTTAGCGGTCGTTTAAGCCAACCCGCTATCCAGAGATAAATGTCTTCTATCAGGTCTATCAGTTTTGATTGCATCCTCTCCAGATCTAGAAGGTCGTCACCTCCTCAGGCAGCTCATTTATCCCTGGAGAGCTACAATGCAAAGTTACCTTGATTTTTTTCCCCATGACTTGATACCTGCCTTACTGGCTTCCTTTTCCAGAAAAGGGTGCATGAAGACATTTATCTTGTCTCCTTTTCGTTTCCTTTTTTTCTCTCATGTTTATTAAGATGAATATGTTTAGGCCATATAAGCTCTTGTTTGTTTTTCTTTTTTTTCCTCTCTCTCCTCTCTTTTGATAAAGTCTACTCCTAACCATTTCAAATGCTTAGTAGTTTTTTTCCACTTTGTCCATGTTCTTGAAATAAGAGTCTTGGAGCAGAACATAACAGCTTGCAGACACGGGGGAACCAGTGCTTGTTCTGGTGATCTTAACTTGAGACATGTGGCTTTCCAGATGTCCTAGAGACTCTGCAAAGTGTGTCACCATGCAGCAGTTCTCAGAGATACACCTGGAAGTGTGTTTTACTTCTGCCTGATCCTACCTAGACCCTAGCTGCGGAAAGATGGCACCTTATTATTAGTTACCTTTAAGTTGTTCATTTTATGAAAGGGTTGTAAAACAGCTGCAGGATTCCAATAGGAATACAGCTTATAATGATTGATAAAAAATTATTATTTATACCAGAGAGTTAATCTTTAGTTGTAGCTTGACTTCCATGACTGAAAATGGGAGAAAAGTAACATAGAAAAAAAATTCAATATCAGACTGAGACTAAAAGGAAACTTACATTACATATTATACCCTCTTAATTACTTTTTGTTTTTTTTTTCTTTTTGAGACAGGGTCTCGCTTTGCAGTTCAGGCTGGCCTTGAGCTCACTTTGTAGCCCAGGCGGGCCTCAAACTCACAATGATCCTCCTGCCTCAGCCTCCTGAGTGCTGGGATTACAGATGTGTGCCACCATGCCTGGCATCCTCTTAATTACAAAAGTGACTGACCATTCCCAATTTATGTTAAATACCTGGAATCATTGGTATTTTGAATAAGTATTTGAGAGGCGATTCTACTTTATATAACTTTTCATTTTATTTCTTTTTCTTTTCTAGTTCCTATTCTATAAAGAATTGTTTAAAAAATTTTAAACATTTTTTTTTTCAGTGCTAAGGGTTTGAATCCAGGGTCTTGTGCATGCTAAGCACACATTCTACCCCTGAGCTACACCTCCAGCCACTTTTGAACTTTTTGGTTAGTTTTTGTCAGTTTGTCCATTTAATACAAAACAAAGACCATTAAAATTTACTGACATTTTAAATTCAGGTATACCAAAGGGTTAATGTACTAATTCCCAAATACACAAGAACAAAAATTTACAACGTACTTTGTCGTTAGTGTTTTTATCTGAATAGTTATATTTTTAGATTTTAAGTAGTTAAATTTACATATAAAATATATAAGACATACCCTCCCAGAGCAAAATTTGGTCTGGCTTGTGTGATAATTACTTCTTTATGTGTTTTTCTGGTTTTGCTGTACATGTACCCGTTAACAATACATCGATCAGTTTATTTGGGGCCTTGGAATAAATGCCATCAAAGTTGGAACTTTTTTCTATGGTTTGCTAGTTTTGCTCAACATTATGTCTGTAGAATACATCCAAATGGGTACGTATAGTGTGGCTCATTTATTTTTAATGCTGTGTAGACATATTGTATTTATTCAGTTTACCATCGATAGACAATTAGATTATTGCCAGTTTAGAGATTTCTTGTTTGTTTCTATTATAGACAGTGCTGCTAGGAATATTTTTTATATGTCAAGTGGTACAGAGAAAAGCAAGAGATTTCTGCTGTGTAAATCCAGAATTGGAGGTGCTGCACTGTAAGGTAAGTGCTCAATACTAGTAGGTTATGTCAGCAAAATGTGAAAGTTCTTCCCACTTCACATCATAGCAAGTACTTGGTTTTGTCAAACTTTAAATGTTTTTTTGCCAGCTGGAGATTATGGCCTGTGCTGCACTGTGATTTGTAATATGTAAATCTCTGATTTCCAAGACTGAACTTTTTCAAATGTTATTGGCCATTTGATAGTCTTTTTTTTGAAGTGGCTAGATTATCTTCTCATTTATGATTCATATACTTAAAAATAATATTCTTGATGCTAGTCATTTATTGCTAAGACTATTGCAAATATCCTGTACTAATAGATTTTATGTTCAGCATTAAAAAATTTTAAGTTGTTGATTTTAGTACAGTTGAAAATATGAGTGTTTGGGCTGGGGATATAGCTCAGTGGCATAAGCGCCTGCCTGGCAAGTGCAAGGTCCTGAGTTCAATCCCTGGTACCGCAAAAAAAAAAAAAAAAAAAAAAAAATATGAGTGTTTAAAAAATTTTTGTCAGCACATTTTGAATATTGAATCCTATTTAAAAATTGATTCTCATAAAAAATAATAAAAACAAATACATAAATGAAACAGCATAGAGAGCAATAAAAGTGATACAGAATTTCAAAACATGTTGATAGGATATTAACAATGGTTGTTATATTACATAATGTCATCTTCAAAACGGTTGCACATATAACCAGATATAGGCATTATTGTTTTGTCAGTTTTTAATTTTTAAAATAAGATAAAAAGAGAAATTCATCTAATCTGAAAAAAAATTGATTTTCTACTCTGAAGCCATAGATATGTTCTTTTCTATTGTGTTCTAAAATGTTTATTACTTTTACTTCAATTACTGTATGTTTGAATACCACAAAAGATATCATCTGTGCTACATACAGACAAATTAAAACAAAAATATTCCAATTTCTTTGTCCTAAGTGTAGCACACTTGGTATTTATAGAAGAGACTCTTCTTTTTAATGTTTGGGAATCAATTCTATAATTGCAACTTATTTCTGAGGTTTAAATTTTTTTCTCTATATTATTTTAACTACTTAGAAATAGGCTAAAACAAATATTTGGTTCTTCTGTCATTACATTTCACAGCATCAAATAACTTCTGGACTTGCCCCAAAATGGTACTTTCAAACTGTGTAGAAGAACTTCTTCCCTGAAGATTGCAGGAAGGTAAGACTTCAGTCTGTCAGGTAGATACAAATACTTTACCAAGTCATAGTGACAGCACGGACATCTGAAAACTGGCTGCCACTATAGCAAGAGAACTTATAGTTTGAATTGTTCTATGATGATTATGACAAATTTCCTTACCATAAAAAGTAGAACTATCACTTAGATTCATTAAAAGTTTCCTTGTAAGAGTTTAGCATGGTCTCTTAAGTTTTGGTGTTATGTCTAAGGAAACTTTGCCTCATCTAGTGTCGCAAATATTTTCTTCTAGGCTTTGCTAACAGAATTTTATAATTTCATCTCTTATGTTTATTCTCTGATCTGTTTTGAGTTCAATTTTGTGTACGGCGTAAAGAAAGAGTCCAGCTTCCCTCTTGCATATGGCTACACAGTTGTTCCAACACCATTTGGAGAAGATTATTCTTTCTGCCCTGCATTATTTTGTCATCCTTGCTGAAACCAACTACATAATAAATTTATTTCTGAATCTTTCTACTTCAATGACTTATATGTCTATTTTTCATTGTTATACTACTATAGATTTGCTATAAGTTTAAAATCAGCAGGCATGTGAGTCCTTCAGTTTTATTCTTCTGTTTTAGTTGTCATTAGTTTTTTTGTTTTTCTTTTTGAGTGATACTGGGTATGAAGCCCAGGGACATGAATATGCTAGGCAAGCCCTCTATTACTCATCATATACCCTGTTTTAGCTATTCTTAATCCTTTGTATTTTCATATTAATGTTAAGACAGATCTGTGAATTCTCACAAGAAAGCTGCAATTTTGATGAGGTTGAATCAAATCTATAAATCAGTTTAGAGACAACTGCCATCTTACAATATTTAACCTTCATATTTACAAATATGGATGTCTTTCCATCTATCTAAACCTTCTTTAATTTATTTGACAATGTTTTATAGTTTTCTGAGTATAAGTTTTAATTTGTATTTACTTTATTCCCAAGTATTTTATTCTTTTTGGTCTTGTAGCAAATGGATTTTTTTCTTAATTTCATTTTTGTATAGTTCATTATCAGTATATAGGAGTAATTGATTTTGTATTCTGAAACCTTGCTGAAGTTAGTTAAATAATTTTTGTGGATTCATTGCCATTTGCAAATACAGTTTTTCAACCTGGTTTTCTTTTTTTTTTTTTTTTCTTGTCTTATTGCCATGGCTAGACTTTCTAGCACAATGTTGAATAAAAGTGGCAAAAAGTAGACATCCCTGTCTCCTCTCTGCTCTTACAGGGATATATTCAGTCCTTTATGATTAATTATAACATTGCCTCTTATTTTAAAACCCTTTATGATACTGGAGAAATTTCCTTTTATTTTTTCTCTGCTAAGTATATTCATCATAATAGAATGTTATATTAATTGATCTTCAGATGTTTGAGCAACTTTGAATTCTTGATATAAATTCTTAGTTATGATATATAATCATTTTAAAAGTTGTTAGATGTAATTTAGTAGTAAATTATGTGCTCATATTTTTGAGGAGTTTTACATCTTGTATTCATAAAAGATATTGAAGCCTTCATCTTGCTTTGATATCAGTGTAATACTAACCTCATAAAATGAGCTAGGAAGTATTCTTACTACCATTTTTTGAAAGGGCTTCTAAAGAATTAGAATTAATTCCTTAAATATTTGATAAAATTAATGAGTGAAGCCATAAGAACTGTACCACTCTTAGTAGCAAGTTTTAAGACTATTCATTTGATATCTTTATGATCTATATGTCCATCAGATTTTAATTTTTGTGTGTGTGTCAATTTTGCTACCTTATGTCTTTCTAGGAGTTTTTTCATTTAATATAAATTATTCTGTATGTCAATGGATGAATTCTTCAAGGATATTTTCTTTGTGATATTTTGAAGTTAAATATGGGCTTACAGTAGTTAACCAAAGTTCTGGCACATCAGCAACAACCTCCTGAAACACCAGATCTAGTCCAAAGATCTAAACTAAACACTTATGTATCCATTGCAGCTGTGGGTCAACTTTTTCTACAGGTAATGCTATTCCTGTGACTCAAATTTATGCAGAGGAAGAGCAAGAGGCAAGAAGAAATGCTTAAATCCAGTCTGTCTCTGCTCAGGAGTTTTTCCACCCAAAGGCTTATGTTTGGAATTATCATAATTATCATAATTGTCATAACTGAACAAGGCTCTGGAGAACCAGCTTTATGGCTAGACTGGAATGAGGGAAGACAGGAAATAGTTACGGTGCTGTCTTTATGGAGGAAAGCATGTCTTTCCTAAAATTTTTGACATAAGGAGAAAGTCATCTGCCATCAGTCTTTTCACATAAATATGTATATATATATATATAATACGTAATCTATATCTACATGTATCTCTATCTCTATCTATCTCTCTATGTAGAAGTAAACTTTAGCAAGAATTGGCTTCTAGTAGAGGGTGGGTATAGGGAGTCTGTAGATGCATCTAACAAGTTAATGAGGTGAGAAGAGATGCTCTTTATAATGAATTTTAATTTCATTTTAATTATTGGGAAGGACTCTAATATTAAGAAGTCAGCCTTATTTCTTAAAAATCATGTTTGAAATTTAGAGGAAGAGTTGTCATGGATATAGTTAATTTCAGGACCAAGGCAGAAATTAGAAATACCATTTATTGCCTCAAGGCAAATACTGATGTTCTGTGAATAACAGCATTGTGCTTTAACCCAGAGCCTTGCCATTTAAAGAGTGCTCAGCAGGCCAGCGGCATGGGCACTATAGTTCTGGACACAGAACTGTGAAATTTAGGCCTCAACCCACATTCCCTGTATATGAATCTGCATTTTAAGATGTCCAAATGATTTCTAGGCACATTGATGCCCAGTTCCCCAATAATTTGTGGGATCTCTCTATCTGAGCTTGGAATCTCTTCACTGGATTTACAAAGGTATCCTTGGGAGCACTGTTCCTTGCTCCGATTCAAGCAGTGATCAGTGCACTAAGAATTTGTTGCAAAATATACCTGAGGTGGAAGGTGTCCTGGGGATTGCAACTAGCCAGTCCTTCGAAGGTGAGTTTGGACTCTCACATCCCTCCGTAGATCTAGTACTGGGAGAAAGGACTTTTCTAGGTTGATGGGACAGGCTGAACCTTCAACACAATCCCTAGAAATAGGAGTCATCATAGGAAGTATCCCTGTACTCACCCATCCAGTTAAGTTGCAAGGAAATAGCTGAACCTAATTTGCAAGTCACTGCAACATTTACATATTTTATGGATGGTTTTAATTTTTTTTCTGTGACACTTTTATAACTTTCCTTCTGCCCATTGCCTTTCCTACTCTCTATTGTCCTATGTTACTTGCCCAAGGAAGAGGGCTCATCTCTTGTACCAGCCTTCCCGGCCACGGGGTATCCAGGTAATACCAATTATGCAGAGTCAATGCAGGTGCATAAAGCAATAGATTCTAGAAGTTTTAAGAGCCGAGTGTGTGGGATTCAAGCTTGGGGAGCTGGAAAGCTGAGCAGGAGTAAACTTCAGGGGCTGCAGCTTACTGGTGAGCTCGAAGGTGAGGTACAGAGTCTCTTTGGGATTCATCTTAAGGACAGGATTTGATTTTATTCCTATTAGAACTAAGATTCTGGGCTTTCAGGAGCTGGAGTTCAGGAAACATCAAGCTTCAGAGAATTGTGTGTGATTGGCTTGTGGCTTCATTAGGGACAGCTGAGCTGAGTTTTGCATCAGTAAGCCTGCTGGGAAATGTATCCTAATATCCGCAAAGGAGGAAAGAGGTCCTGAAGTTGATAAAAAGTGCACCTAATCATTAGTATTAGAGTGCAGTGTGGCAGGGAGCCAGGGCATTTTATGTCCATTCTTAGGAATTGTTGAGTTTAATAATGTTAGGAAATTGTTGTATTTTAATTTTATAAATTGATCCCTAGATGTGTGGAGCACGAGTGTTTTGTTTGCTATGTGGACTAGATATTTGAGTGCAATGTCCCAAATTCTTGGCTTTTTGTTTAGTTTGCAGAACTTACTAGAATAATAATAAATATTTGTAAATATCCTTTTGATGTTTTTAAACTGAGGAATTAGATTCAAGTTGATCAGTTTTCTACTTGTCTGGACATATTGAATGGAGGATAATTTTACAAATTAAATGATCTCTAAGAAGTAAGGCTATCTTTAGCATACTTTCATTCATTTTACCATCTTTATGAGTGAATTATTTTATCTAAGTCTGTTTATAGTTTGTCCGGAAAGACTTGAGGCAACATTTTGACAAATCTTGAAACTGCTTTTCTTTCTAGTATACTCGGCATCCATAATACTTGGTGTAGCCTAAGTGAATTTATTTCAACATTTCATCACAGCTAAGGGACATGAGGATTACAAAACTGTGCTAGTATCTCGTACTTGTATCAGATGGGACAGGGGAGATGGTCTCCAAGATTTTTGTGAACCCAGTTCAAACCTGGGTGGCTCTAAATCTATAATATGTGCAAATTGGTTTTCCACACCTGCTTAGGTGGAGTTGTGGAGAAACACGGTCACCTGAATTCAATAATTATAATTAAAGGATGGAGAAAGGAAAAGAGGGTAATATATGCCACTTCTTTCTCCTGTCTGGATTTCAAGTGAAATACATTTTTTATTCTAATAGGTTTGGGATTTTAAAACTTTTTCTTCCAATGTCTTAGTTTCCAGTTTCTGACTTTTAGGCTTGATAGGAAACTCAGTTTCCTGTTAGAAAAATTCTTGTGTGTGTGTGTGTGTGTGTGTGTGTCTGTGTGTGCACTTGTGTGTTTGTATGTGCTGTATGCTTTTAATTTAGCTTAGGTCTATCTTCTCCAGGTATCTATTTAGTAGGTTCTACCCCTCCCTCAGCTTTTCCAGAACCAAGAAAGGCCAGGTTAGCCATTTATTTATCTACCCAGGTGTCTTGGTTACTTTTCTCACGTTGCTGGGACAAAATACCTGATACCAAAAATTAAGGAAGGAAAGGTTTATTTAACTCACAGTTTATGGAGGTTTCAGTCCATACTCGGCTGGCTCCAAGGCAGAGTGGCACATGGCAGAAGGCAGCAGTTCATAGTGGCGGAAGATAGTAAAAGCAGCAAGAGCAAAAGGGAGGAGTGGCAGCAACAGCCTTTTTCTCCCCCTTACATATGCAAACTATGTACCCCAGGGTGGGTGTAACACTCACACCCATAATCCCAGCATTGGACCATGAATCAATCATAAACTCTAAAAGCCTGCCCTATGACTGTGTGGGATTTGGGGGGACATGCAGACACAAACCATAGCACCAGGGAAAGCCTTCTTCCTGCCTTGGCCATTCTGAAAGCTCTGGCAGTGCTGGTTCAACTTCTGTATTCCTACTGCTTCCTTGATCTCCTACCAAATGTGTTTGCCTGACTTTGGCCACCTCCTTGTTTTTGCTCAACTGTTTCCACCCTAATCACAGGTTACAGGTAACTCTGTGCAGGTCTGGCTGTATTGACACTATATGAATTCTGCATATATTCAGTGGTTTTTTTTATTTGATACTGAAACTCATGTTTTATTTACTGAGTCAAAACTTTATAATATGTGCTCAATTACTATTTCTGTCTAATGCCAGTCATTTACAGATCCAGATTCATAAGTTATAGTAAATAAGAAGTTGCATTAGAATGATTATGAGAGCATGAATCCAGAATTTTTACAAATGAAAAAAAAAAGGTTTTTAAACTTTTAATGCCACTGGCTGTGTAAGTTTATAAAAGTTTCATCAGGGTCTTTCGTATCAGATATTATTACATATTTTACTATTTTGTTGTTTGTTTTTTGTTTTTTTGAAACAGGGTCTTGCTTTGTAGGGCTGTTCAGGCTGACCTTGAACTCATTATGTAGCTCAAGCTGGCCTCAAACTCCTGGTGATCCTCCTGCCTCAGCTTCCTGTGTGCTGAGATTACAGGCATGTGCTACCACTGCCAACACCATAGTTTACTATTTTGATATGATAAAATATTACCTCAAGTTTGCTTTAATTTTTTTTCTGCCTCTCCCCTCTACTCCCTCCCTTTCCTATCCTGCTGGGGATTGAACCCAGGGTCTCATGTGTACTAAGTACATTATGTGCTCTACCATGAACTGTAATCCCCAACCTAAATAGGTTTGATTTTTTTAAATGAGGAAAAGTAGGACATTTTCTATTTGGTGTTTCACTTGGTATGTTTTTGTATTATAAAGTGTGTATTTCTCTTTTCCCTCTATCTTGAAAGTCTAAAAAAGCAAATTCTAATCAGAGTAAGGAATCTTATTTTTATATTAAAATTTGATTTTAACATATTTACATTATAAACTTATTTAAATATTCCAGGTTGAATTCTCCAAAGAGTCCATACCCTTGATTAAATTTAAATCTTGCTATGGGAGGTTATTTTCTTTTTGTATTGCAATTAGTGGAAATTGTACACAATTTCATTTCACTATTATAACTCACTTTAAATAGCAAAATGGGCTGCCTATATACATTGTATGCATGGAATTAATAGCTATCTCCAATAAATTGATATGTGAAATAAACTCAATCTATTTCCTATTATATGCTGGGCATCCACTTGAAGAAAACTTTATTCAATATTGTGGATATGACAGTGAACTGGCTCTGGCCATTTCTTCCAGGGAATTTGTACTCTGGTTAGGCAGAAAAAAGCATAGGTCATTGTAATGGATGTTCCATGGTAAAAGAAACAAAATCAAGAAAAGTTCATGTCCAGTCGAGTCCCAGAACCCCAAAGGATGCTAATGCGGGGTGAAGGGGAGGCATCTCATCTCATTAGGGAGTCTCTAACTCCCTCCTAGAGGGGGGTCTAGGACAGCCTCTTAGAAGAAGTTATATAATGAGACCTGAAGGACAAGAAGGACTGATTTGCTTTATGTAAGAGGGCCGATTTATCTGAATGTTGTTGCTATTAGTTTTTAGCCTTTGTGAGTGAACCCTAACTAATTTTGTCCTTTCTCAGTAGGCACACAGGAGCATCACTAGAAAAGAGCCCAGCCACATGGAAAGAAGCCAAGCAGAAGCCCTGAAGGCCAGACTCCTCTACCAGGAAGTCTGCTTAGCAGCCCAGCATCTTAATCTGTTTCTGCATAAAAGAAATGCCCATAAAGAGGTGTTCAAGCCACGTGTCCTGGCCCTCAGGGATGTGCTTCAGCAAGTCTGCATTAGACTGTGTCTAATGTCCTCCCGTAAGACACCCTGTGTCTTACGGGAGGAAGGCAGAAGAGCTGTTGTGGAGGAAAAGATACTCTGACATTGTCATGTTGCTTATGAAGACCAACAGAAGACACAAGGACACCTTCAAGCTCTGGGAAGGCCCCTTGCGGCACATCTGAAGAGTGGCCTCAAGTTCTACTAGCATCTTTTTCTGTTCCTTCAGGGCCACTATGAGCTGAGGTTACAGAGCTACATAGATTGGCCTCATAGAGAGATTCACCTGATTGGCTGTGAATAAGTAGGACCCACGTCAGAGGAAGAGGCTGCCTGGGCTCGCATGGCCGGCCATCGCTGCCTGCTCTACCTGGGAGACTTGTTTCGCTATCAGAATAAGTTCCTAGACCTGGCCACCATGGATTTCGCTGAGAGATGCTATTACGAAGCCCTGGCTGTGGCCCTGAACATGGGAATGCCTTTGAAGCAGCTGGGCGCACTGGCAGGGAGCAAGTGCTATGGTGTGGAAGCCACATACTTCTATCAGCGCTGCGTCCACTAGGAAGTGCCATTTCGGGGGCAGCTTGGAACCTCAAACGGCTCTATGACTATGCAGGGAAGTGATACAGCTGTCTAAAAAGGTACCAGGAGGGGCTGGGGATTTAGCTCAGTGGCACAGTGCCTGCCTGGCAAGCGCAAGGTCATGAGTTCGATTCCCAGTACCGGAAAAAAAAAAAAAAAAAGGTACCAGGGAAGGAAACTGTCTTGCATCCAGAGGCAGTGTTGGGACGACAAATGGCTGCTGGTCAGCTTCCTCTACCTTCAGAGTCTCCTGCAGCCTTAGCGGAAACACAAAGTGTCCAGATTGAGAGCCCTGTGCCAGCTGGTTTTGGAGGACTTTCACCTCTGTCTTTCCTACCAACCGTGTCCATGTGATCCCTGCCAGGCTTCCACGGAAGGGAAGTCGCCAAAGGGCTATTTGATTCACCCAGACCACCTCATCTTCCACCTGGTCGGTCTCTGCCTAATGAATGTTCACAGTCTGAGGAGAACGGGCTCGAAGCAGCACAAAACAGTGCTCCACTTCACCTTGACCCTTTTCTCTCATCTAATTCAACATGTGAACACAAGAATCCAAGGTGAGCTCCAGAGGGGGAAACGGTACAGACATGACTGGCTGCAGTGACAGGAGCCAGGAGAAGGTGACTGGAGAGGGGCACCCAGACTTTCCAGCCCCCAAGGCCCCCAGCACAGGTGGTCTTGTGTTTCTAGTGAAGGTTACATCTCTGAGGCCAGCTTTCACTCTTGCTGTGAGTCTGATGAGACAGAGGAGGAGGAGGAAGATGAATCCTCAATGTCACAGATCTGCTCAGAAGCGAACGGCGATACTTCCTGTTCAGATATAAGTGATGAAGAAGAGGGTGGCTTCCTGAAGCCAGAAGCAATCCAGAAAAGTGGAGCCATGCTGAGATACGAAGCTGACCAGGCCCAGAAGAAAATGAAGGCGTTCAAACCTTCCAACAGTGTCCTAGAGCCCTTCGAAACAACTATTTCCGCTAACCTGTCTATGCCATTGAATCAAAAGCTCCCAGGGACACATGGCTCTCATTTAGCTCCTGTCTTCAGTCCCAGCAAAAGGATGCCTCCTTCTGAGCTGAGCCCTGACTCTGACAGTGCCTCTAGCACGGAGGACAATGTGAGCAGCTTTCCAGACACTGAGTTTCACGTTGGTTCCCTCACGGGCCAGGGCGCCTCCGTCAGCCAGTCGCCCAGCCATCTCGAGATCATTCAAAGGAAGCTGAAAGTCCTGTCTGCAGAGGGGCTGCTGCCCACCCTCAAGGTGATCCTGGGCTGGCTCTGCGCCAACCACCACCTCCTCACCTCATGGCAGCGGAGTCCGCTGAGTCTGTGGGACCACCTGTGTGTGCTGCTGAACCTGCTGCCCTCGGTGGGAGAGCTCCAGCAGCCAGGCCTGGGCCTGTTCCACTATGTCTATGACCTGCTGCTGGGCTGTCAAGGCCCACAGAGCCCCATGTTCCCACAGCTTCCTGCAGACATTGCCCTGTTCCAGTACTGTCCACCTCAGGCTTCCCAGGTCAGGGTGGGCTCACAGCAGGCCCCTCCTGCACTCAGCACCCAGGATGAGGCCGCTGTGCCATCTGTTTCCTCCAAAGCTTTGGCCACTTTGCTACTAGACTCCGCGGACAGTTCCTGAAGTTCAACTCTAATTTGGGTGTCTTCATGAACAGCACACTTGAGGGACCGGAAGCCCCATCTTGGCAACTTCTAGAGAAAACTTCAAGGATCTGGTTTTCCAAAGACATCATCCAACTCTGGCTTCAATGTGAAGTGGCACTGCTAGAGAAGACCCTTCGGGGACCACAGACTCAGTCAGCTTTGGCCCCTTACCTGTTCCCTGACCCCAGGGCCCTCTGTGAGCATCTTCCAGTCATGCAGCAGCTCATCACCAGTGGGAAATTCTCCCTCATCATACCCAGGTTTGTGGTGGACACATTGCATATCCCAAGGAGAGAGGAGCACAGGCCTTGGAAGCCATCACCTTCCTAGAAGAAGAGCTGAAGAGAGGGAACCAGTATGTTCTCTGCCAGTGCTTTGTGTCCAAGAGGTTGGTGAGGCCCAGGATGACCAGGCCAGACTCTGATGCCTGGGACCTCTATAATATTCTTTACTTCTGCAAAGATCTGCTGGACTCATCTAGGCCAGGAATGCCAGATCCCAACAGCATGGTGACTGTCATCACTGGTATCTGTTTGGACAACCCTAGAAATTTCTCACATCCTCTGCAGTTGGTCCTAGGGACAGCAACTGAAGCTGATGTGGAAATCAAGAACATCCTGCACTTCCATAGAGAGTGGAAGGCGATCAGCTAACAGGATCAAATCTCCATGGTCATATCTCTCTTCCTGGTCACACCTTTCTTCTTTCTCTACCTTCAGCATTTGTGGGTCAAACTCAATATGTTTCTCTTTCTTGTAAGCTCCTAATGTTAAGGTAATCATTGTGTGAACGTTTGTGTCTACTTACAAGGAGAGCTTTGGTGTACCAGCTTCTGGAGGCCTTCTTGTTGCCTTCTTTGTCATCTTGGCTTGATACCATGTTTCCCTGAAATATCTCAGAATTACTGATCCATGCTTCATGTTTTCATGGAAAAGCAGCAAAGCCAGGAAGTGCTCCCAAGAGCAAGTCTAGCTCCTTGGATGCTCTGCAATTTTCTGAACTTTGTTTTGTGACATGAAATGTTTACTTTTAATGCTTTTTTAAAATTATTATGATGAGACCATCCCTACTACTGAAGGTAGGCAGCTGCTATCTATGGAACTCAATAAATGTAAAGCTACAATTCCTGATTGTGGTGATGGTTTTTATTGCAAGTCCTTGTCATGTCTTTCTTACTGCATGTTATTTCAGATTTTCACATTTGGGTAGAGAGGGGGTAATAGTCTATACTACTAGAGTATGTTTTCTATTTTTTTCCTTTTGTTTCTTCTAAGCATGATAACAATTGTCCCAGTGATTGGTGGACTTCATTCTGCTTTTGGTAACCTGGAAATACACATTTCATGGTACAATATCAGCATTTTTTTCTAATAAAATTTTTCAATTTTTCAATTTTCTCTTCTCCTCTCCACTCCCCTTTCCTCCCCTCACTAGTCCTCTCCCCTGTCTCCCCTCCCTGTTCCTCTTCATCAGGCCTCCCTCCTCTCTTTCCCAGATATCTTTGGGGACCTCTTCCTGATGGCCTTTGTATGTTCTCCAGGTGTCTTGATTACTTTTCTCTCATTGCTTAAACAAAACACCCAATGCCCAAAATTAAGGAGGAAAGGTTTATTTAGCTCACTGTGGAGGTTTCAGTCCATGCTTGGCTGGCTCCAAGGCAGAGTGGCACATGGCAGAGGGCAACAGTTCATGGCAGTGGAAGAGAGCAAGAGCAACAAGAGCACAAGGGGAGGAGCAGCAGCAAAGGGCAAGGCTCGTTCCCTCCCTTACATTGCATGCAAACTATCTGCCTCAAAGCTGGTGTAGCACTCACACCCATAACCCCAGCAGTGGACCATGGGTCAATCAAAAACTGTAGAAGCCTGCCCCATGACTGCTTGAGGCTTTGGGGGGACATCTAGACACAAACCATAATGCCAGGGAATAACAGTTTTCCTACAATTAGATTAAATTAAAGGTACTTCCTGTCAGTGTTGGATGCAAGTTAAAATCCACAACTTCATTCTGATTGAAAGGTAGTAAATGTATTAATGACCATGTCTTCCTCTCTGCCAGTCCTCAGTGCATTCCCTTGATAAACCAGCACCTCCCAAGGCCAACTTCATACACTGTCAGGACCCCAAGTTGATGATGTGTTTGAGTTCCCTGGGCACCACTGTCCTCCTCACTAAGCCTCAGGCCAACCGCCCTCCACATACGCAGAGAAAGCATTTGCTGATGGGTCTTCATCACACTTCTCCTTTGTCCTGTGCTGAGCCCTTGTGTTTTAAGTCACCTATCACTTCCCCATCTCCACATTTTCAAATATTTTGGACTTTATTAGAAAAATTTCAAAAAACTGAAGAAAAAGTAGAAGTTCAAATATCCTTTCACCCTAACATTGCTACTTTTGTTTTAGCTATACCTTATCACATTTATTTGGAACACATATTTTTCTCTAGCTGGTGTTTTATTTAGTAAGTATCCTTTTAGCCTACTTTTCTTTCAGTTGTATACATTTCTTCTATTATTGCATTATTTTCCTCATCACCTTTAATAGTTGCTTTCCATCATGTGTTGCCAAAATATTCATATTTCCTTTTTAATATTTGAGTTCTAAATTAATAATTATTTGATTATTATTTTTGTATCCATTGTATTAATTCTTCAAATGACAAAAAACTGATTATTGAGTTAAAAGATATATGTTCATCATATTATTTTATATGTGAATATACATAACTTTTTAAGAGGTATAACCCAGGAAATAATTTACTTCCAAAAATCGAATAAATATTCTATAAAGTTTTACAACGTGTATTTTTCTCCAAGTTATTATGATCCTTTTCTAATCTATTCCTTCAAAGATGAATTTTAGAAATGACCATCATAGAAGTATCAATATGCTTAATAATTCTCTTAGGTTTGAACATTTCTTTTTACATTTTTTCCTATTGTAAATAAATAAAATTTTCTCTTGTGTCCTTGATTATTAAGACAAATACATGGAGATAGAATTACTGAGGCAAAGGGTAAAAATACATTAAGGCCCTTAATGATACTAATTAATAATGATAATGAGGGCTGGGGATTTAGCTCAGCAGCACAGTGCCTGCCTGGCAAGTACAAGGGTGTGAGTTCGATTCCCGGTACTGGAAACCGCCCCCCCCCAAAAAAATGATAATGATACTAGATTGACTACCAGATATGTTGCAGAAATTCTTACTTCCAAGACTGAGTGTGTATGTTTCAGGGTATTCTTTTTTTCCTTTGCTAAGTTGATAAGTAAAATTATCATTGCATTCTTAACTGCAAAGAATGAATTTGCTAGTTTAGTGGACATATTATTTTAAAATTTTTCCCATGTCCTCCTTCATTTCAAAATTGTATTTTTATGTTTTTCTCATTTTGTAGTGTGCAACCGCGCGAGATGAATTTAATTAGTTCCTAAATGCATTGTTTCAACCTAATGCTCCTGTGGTTTGATCTTGTTTGCTGTAACCTCTAGGTACAGTGTTCCTCATGCATGAGGAAAGTGAGAGAACAGATGGCTAGGGACACAGAAAAGTAGCTCAAAGCATGCAGTAGGGTGGAAGAGAATAAGGGGAGAAGAATAATCGATGAGTTTTTAAAATGCAACAGAATTGCCTTTCAGACCTAGGAAGAGGCATCACGGTAGGCATCACGGTTGAAGAGTGCCTTTTCAGGAAGCATGTGTGGCAGGTTCTGACTGGCATTTGGGAAACAGCTAGATAATATGAATGGGGTGAAGCAAGACAAGTGAATGTAGAGCTTCTCCTTAGCACAGTGGGTACTGTAGCTGTGTCTCAGTACGTTTGGTTCCTCCAAGCCCAGGACCCTGTCTGTTCTTTCTTTACTATTGAAAATGGATCATTGAGAAATACCTTGGCAGCTACACTCTTGCAGAGCACACACTCAAAATTAGCAGTGGTAGCAGCAGCTACCACTGGCTGCCTTTGCTTAATTTTGCTAGTTTTTAAAATTGTATTTACTTATTTTTTACATGCAGGACTCATGCTCCCTGAGAAAGCTTCTGCATGTGTGTTATGCTATTTCCTGGCTGTGTCCTGTGTTTTGAAGTTACAGACATCCCTAGTTGGAACTTATGAAAACAATGAGAAGTCTAGGGATTGCCTTGGCGATGTCATTGCCATGACCTATGTCACATGCCATGAATGTCTGTTTATGGTTTTGCTGATTACTGGCTGTGTACATTGCTGGTTTGCTTGGGAGGCAAAGAGAAAGTGAGCATATTATTAGTAAACAGCTGGACTTCATTCTGTTTAGAGGATGAGCACATTGAACTTGGTGCTTGCCAGTTGAGCCAGCCAGGCAAAATGCTTTTGTATCTTAGGTTACTTACTGTTTTCACTCATTTAGAAAGTACTTGTCTTCTAAAAGTACATTCTTTTGGCCTAGACCTGTGTGACTGTGGACAAAAGTTTATCCATGAAGAGATTTAGTTTTCTCTGCTGTTCATCATTTTGTGTGAGGAACCATATACTCCATTGGTAAAATTTTAAATAGTGTAGTGTCTAAATCTCAGTATGTTTTACAGAGGCCTGGCTGAGAACAATAATTCTTTGATGCTTGTGCATTACCACATGGTTTTCTGGAGAGGACAACACTATCTGTTCAATGCACAAGAGTTTGTCACCAGACTAGGCTATTGCTTGGATGGCTGTTGTTGGAAGGGGACCTTCTAGGAGCCAAGTGGTTCACAACTTTCCTTTTACTCTACAATGTAGGAATAAATTCGGTGTTCACAGATGAGTAAGTAAGATCAGTGCAAATGCCTGAGGCTACCTGGTATTCCATTCTAGATATATCGAGCTGCAAATTTATTCTAAGTAGACTTGGTTCACTTACACAAGCACCCTAAAGCACAAGACATCCAGTAAGTAGGCAGGAAGAGGACCTCTCAGAGCGAAGGTCAGTGAGAACTTAAGGCACAGTTTGTGGGCCACAGCAATAAGCCTCCTTTCTCTCCTGTCTTATTGTCATGGTGATGTGCAGATGCCCAACTTCATCCAGTGACCTAAGGAAGTGAGAGTTAGCAGAGGAGAGAAACAGCCCGGACAAGGGGTCGCAGCTTTATCTTAAAGGGTATTACCCAAGAAGAAATTGCTTCAGATGGGAGACACAAAGTTATCTTCATGAGGCAAACGTTATGTTTTGGTTGAAATAGGTTTGAAGGTAAAGTTATATTCAGAAAATATATAGTGCTGGCTATTTTGTATATATGACCTAGAGAGTGTACATTTCAGCCTCATTATAAATGTGTGTTATATGTATTTTTTAGGTAGCCAGATGCCTTATTTATTGTGGTTGAATAATATATTTTAACTGTAATGTTTTCTCTTCTGAACTCAAGACTCATATTTTCAACTGTCTTCTTTATATCTCTGCTGTGTTATTCCAAATATTTGAAGCTTACATCTACCAGTAAAGTCATTATTTCTACCTACAAGTTTGATTTTTCTTGTAGTCTTTATTTTGATCAGTTGCACTTAACTTGTTTGAAACACTGGTTCCATTCTTCTAACTCCTTTACAATAAAAGCAATTTGTAAATGGGCAGACAGAGAAAAGTAGAAAAAGAAAAAGGGAAAGAAAACAAAAGTGTGCATACACACATGCACACCCACACACGTACACCCCCCCACTCCTTTCAAAAACCAGTTTATGGCTGACAAAGCTAGAATCTGTAGGAAAAGCCTGGTGCTGCAATATTGAACAAAATTTCTTTTTCCTTGAGGGTGCCACAGTTTTTTTCTAAAGGCTTTTATGGTCTTTCAACTGATTGGATGCAGCCTACCTCATTAGTGACGTGATCCCTTTTACCTCAAGTTGGCTGACTAAATGTCCACAAAATACCCTCACAGAAACACTAGTGTTCAATTCAATAGCAAAGTACTACAGCCTCACCAAACTGATACACACACACAAAAAATAAGCATTGCAAGTTTACAACAATTTCTCAGCAACTTTCTGAGTATATCAATAAGCATAACAACTTGCTAAGTTTTTATCAGTTCTAGATATGATGTTTACTGCCAGGGACCCAAGAAAAGTAAGATGTAGTTCTTGCTCTTGAGGATATCAAAGTTCCCAAAATAGCAACTGATACATAATTAAGTAGATCACACTCATTGTAGTACAAACAAGGTATTAAGGGACTAGAGAAGTCATAGTGACATATGATATGAGAAGTCCCAAATGCAACATTCTTACCCAAAGGATCTCTGAGTGTATGGTTTTAATCCGTTGTCTTTGGTGTAATCTAGGTCCTCTTTGGTGTAAGTAGTCAAGTTACTATATCTTCCTAACTGATCCCACAATCTGTACACACAGTCTTGCTCTACTCTACCACATCACCTGCATTTTTGTGCTTTTCTCTGTCCTATCTGCCAGGCACATACAATCATGTGTCTCTCTTGGTTCAGATGCAACAACTGCACACTACATATAAAGCACAAGTTCCTTGGCATAGTAGAAGATGTTGATGACTAGATGGCCACTTTGCATTCTTTCTAGCTCATTCAGAATTTCCTTTCCTTCAGACATGGAGTCCACTTACAAAACCGCACCAAACAGCTTGACATTCTCTGAAACTGCATTTTCTTTTTTTCTACTATCAAAGCATTTTCACCTTCATCCAAGCAATGTCACCTTTATCTGGAATGCCTCTTTTCCCCTTTTATCTATCGAGAGTTCATTTATTCTTCAAGATTCCACCTAAATACTTCCTTTTATCTGAGGATATCTTCTGACTGCAGTAGCTGTTCTTTCCTCTGTATTTTCATTGCATCTTGCTCATGCACTGTTATATATTTTGTTGGAACTGTCCTTCCTACCACACTGTGGGCTCTAGACTGGAAAGAACTATATTACTATCTTTTGCATTGTCCTCTCTCTTATTATTAGATTTAAACCTGGAACATCATATATTTAACACGTGCACTAAAAATTGCACAATTTTCTTAGCTGTTACTTCAATATTGCCTAATAATGTTTATAATCTTTCCTGATCATTAAATTGTTTCTTGCCTTTGGGAATGAAGTTATAATCAAACTTTGAAGATCTGAATTGAAATACTACTTTATTACTTAATATCTTTTTTAAAAATAGGATTTTATTTTATAATTAACTTCCCCTAGCTTTATCAATGTGTAATTATACAAATAATAATAATACTGTAATAGTTACTTATGCACAAATTGTGAAATGGTTAAAATAAGCTAGTTCATTGCTCTGTTATTATCTACTAGAAACATTATGGGAATAAAATTGGATATTATAAACATTTTGAAAACGAATGCCCTATACAAATATCTCTGCCCTTTACAGAGCTACTTCCCGCATAGTTACTTATAGACTCAGTATTCATGGGAAAATCCTCATCCATTGTGAGAACACAATTATGTCATTCTGTGGAAAAACTTTTCTCTTCTCTTTTATATATGTACATTCTTTTTGGGTTTAGGTTTGTTGGATTAAGACCAAAGGATATAAAATTGGGTGATTTCTTGTTAAGCAGCTTATTACATGGCCATTTATCATCTTTTCCTCCTTATCACTGTGTATCTGAGATTGAAAGTTTAAATGACAGTAGAAATTGGTTTGCATATTAGTGAAAAACACTGCACTTTATTTCTTAGGTGCACATAAAGAATGTTCCTTAAACCATTTAAAGAGTTTCTATTTAATATATCAGATACAAAAATAGAAAGAAAATGTGACACAATCCTGAAAAGCTTATAGAGAATTAGTGCATTGAGACATTCTAATATGAGAACACCATTGGAATTTATCAAGAAATGCCACAAGCATATACTGACTTTTTAAAATTGAAGAAATGAGTTTAAAACAAGTTGACATTTAAATTTCTTCACATAGGAAAAAATATTAATGCTAACTGACTACAGTTGTGAAGGAAATTAATATAACTGTGATTTTCAAAGCAATCTACCAGAAAAAATGAATAATGTAAAAATACTAGAAATTCTCATCCTTTGTGACAAGCTTTATAGGAGATACTTTCTTGTTGTATGTGTCTAATCTTTAAAAAAGTTAGCTTATAGTTTTATCATTCAAAGAAAATCCAAAATCATTAAATATTGATAAAATCTAAATGAATCTTAATGTATTGTGTAGAATTGCTTGTTCTTTTTTTTCAATTAGGAAGATTAGTTCTAGTGCTCTATAACATAATAGGCTAACTATAGCCTATAACAACTTATTGTATATTTCAAAATTCATGTAAGTATTTTAAGTTTCCCAATACAGAGAAATGATAAATGTTTGAGGAGATAAAAATGCTATTTAACCTTGATTTGATTATTACACTTTTACATATATCACATTATGCTCTACCCCACAAATATGTGTAAATATGATACTACAATTAAAAGTAAAAATAAAAAAAGATTATTTGAATGTGATTGTTTAGAATCTACTGTTAGGTCTTACTCTTTGTACATTGGGAGAATATTACATAGTTCACCTGGAAGACATCTATGGTGATAACTCTTTATACTCCTTGACATCTCAGAAAATGCCAACATATGATTTTCCAACTTCTGGGTTCTCTTATTGCATGGCTGTGTCAGTGTAATAAGTTTTCTCTCCCCCCCCCCCAATTGTGTCATTATAACGCAGTGCAAAAGAGTATGAGCTTTGGAACCAGCCATTCCTCATCAGTCACTTCCAAAACCAACATAATAGGTGAGATGTTTAAAAAATTTCTTGAGGTTGATTTTCTTACAGAGTTGTCATGCAGATACAATGAGCTCTTATGTGTAAAACACATTGTACGGTGCCAGGCATATGGCAGCAAAATTATAGGTGTGAGTTATGACTCGAGTTATAACTCTAACTAGGAAATCTAATGAGTTTTTCTCTACCAAATCAAGTGGATATGATCTCAGGCAGGGTGTTTCTGGGTGAACATTTACTTGTCTGTTCTCAGTTTTATGAAGAAACTTTTGGCTCTGAAATGCCTTGAAAGTTGATGTTAATATGGAATATTTGCAATCATTGAATAATCATAGAAAGTTCCAATTGGACGGGTCCATAGCAATGATGTAGGACAATCTTTGACAATAAGGGACCTGAAACCCAGAGAGATAACTAATTTGTCAGGGACTATACAGCAAGGGGGTTGCAAAATAATGGGCCCCACTTTGCGTCATTCTTTCATAGGAGAAGAATTCACAATGCTTTTTCTGTTTTTAGTTTATCCATGCAGCAGGTTTACCTAATCTAATAAATGCAGAAAACTATATTTTTCAAAGAAGCTTAAAGTTGCAATTGTATCTGATAAAACATTAAAAATATTAAGGACTCCTAAGAGTGAAAGTAATATTTTATAGAACAGATTACTTCTGGTAATTTAATTTTAAATTTTCTAACAAAATGGTGGTGCATCAGACTGGGTGCATTTATCTCTAACGAGCTGACTTAAATTCATGTATACGATCCTCCCACTCTCTGCTCTCTGAGGACGGAGTGTCAGGAACGAATGCTGGCATTAGCGTCAGAGCAGATGTGCAATCACTTCCCCTTCTGTGGTTTGGCTCTAGCTGCTGGTAAAATCACTAGTCTACCCTGAGTTTTTGGATCACTGCCTTAAAAAATAATAGCATTCAAAATGAGAGCGTGGCTCAGAAATCCTGCTCCAAATGGAGTGGTCTTTCCTGTATGTGGTTGGCAAGAAATACTCCTGGAAGGAGCAGAGAGGTGGAGTATCATGTGGCAAATACAGTTTCTTTTCTTTGTATAGGACCATGAAGGCCGTCTCTTTAAGGACATCTCACTGGTGACATACACCTTGCATTTACTGTTTATTCTGTGGATCCAGCAGTCTTCATTTCTTTTTCTCCCAAATGATTCTTTCCCTACTGGAGTGACTACCCTGAGTGTGGGTGCTTTAATCCTCAGTCTTATAGGCAAGATTCTGCAAGCAGTAAGTGTATAAATGTGTTTCCCCAGAGTTTAAACATGCTGATGGTCCACAGCATCTGTCCATCTTGGTGAGGCAATGTTTTTGCTCTACTTGAGCAGATTTCAAAGGGTCTCCTTCACAGTTTTCAATTTGATTTCTCTGCTGTCATTTGCCTTCACTATTTCCATTTATTATGCTTTAAAAGAGGAAGGGATTTCAACCCTGGCCATAGCTTGAAATAATAAAATCTGTAAACAGTATTCCAGAGGAACCATAGAAAGTCATGTAAAAGTAAAACTAATGAGTTGGAAGCCAGGTGTTACCAACCCAAGTAAGTTTATTTTAGATGGGAATGGAATAAAGATATGTTTTAACTGTTTTTGTTTGTGAAGTAAAATCTTATTAGTTTAACATTATAAGATAGTTCAAATGACCTAGAAATCAATGAGAGGATTACTTGAACTACAGCAGAACAAATGTCAAGTGTTTTGAGAGAAAGATGCCATTAGGGATGTTTTACAATGTTTGTTTCAGAAGGAACTAACATATTTGCATCTGGATGAGGTGTTTCCAACCTCTCTCTGGGCCTCTCCCATAGCAGGACCCTTGGCTCTGAAATGAGATCAGATTTTTAAGTTGCCAGTACATGAACATCATTTAGCATTTTCCATTCTTTAAAAGAGCTCATCAAGTAATTGCTCCCTAATAGCAGGCAAGCAGGACAACAAGCTGGATGAGGTATGAGGAAGCTTATGAAAATTTAAAGCATTCTCCATTTTCTGTTGGCTTGGAGCAGGCCTATCCCAGCAGTGACACTTTCCACAGATAATGACATGCTTGCTTATTGAAACAAAGGCTGCAGAAAGTAAGTTAAGGCCTTTGGTCTCCCAAAACACAGCCTTCTCAAATTCATGGTAGTAGCTCCTGGACCACTTTTTGGCTCTTATGTTAAATGGTAACTTAAACTTGACCGTTACAAAGGTGAAAAGTGAGAGACTGAGATCCATATATTTAAATAGATGTGATCATGTAGGTGTTTGGTATAATGTCCATGTAGCCTGTGGAACTTTCATTGTTTATTTTAAGGACCTGAGTCTCCATATTTCTGAAACTGTCACAGGAGATTTTTCTTAGAAATTAGGAAAGTTCCTAATTAGATGGTTACATAATTCATGCAATATGTTGTGTTAAGAAAGTTGTGCAAGGAAAGAGGGACACTTTCTTTCTTAGGTTGGGACAGTGACACGATTACATGTATTTTATTCAGAAGATGATCTCAGAAAACACAAGATATGGGGAAACAGAGAGAGAGAGAGAGAGAGAGAGAGAGAGAGAGAGAGAGAGAGAGAGAAAGAGAGAGAGAGAGAATAAAGAGAGCATAATTGAATCAGGTACCAGTGTAGATGCTCAAGTCCTCTGGGGATCTTTTTGGAAACCATGCAGAATGTGCTTCAATATTATATCACCAAATGGAAGAAGAAACTGGTTTATTTCAACACTCTCTGGGTTACCTGGCATTTTGGGAAACCTCACAGGTACAGCAAGCTCTTGTGGCTCTGGGGCACTCCAGGCAGGAGACTTCATGTTTCTGGCCTGTCTCCTCTGTAGCTGTAGGTAGTCTCAGAGGACTGAGAGGGTATGGAACATGGCAACAATGTCTCTGCTCTCTATCTTTTGCACTACTCACACTCTTTCATGCATCTTTGCATGAAAGGGTCCACTTGGTTATGGCCCTTCAAGGTATTAGAGAGGCACCATCTCTAAGAGAGAAATACTACAGGTTTCATGGCAGCAGAAAGGTTTCCCCACTGCAGCTGATGCAGAGGCATAACCGACATATTATTATCTTCTTTCTTTTATGCTAATTTTAGATTCCCTTGTGTCTTAGCAATGCTTCTGCTGACCTAAAGCAGCAGAAGTAGATGGCATGGGGGTCTGTCCCGCTCCCCTTTGTTTACTTCTATGCTTTACATCTACTCAGGGCCAGTCCTGATTATCTCACTTTTGCTGAACCATGGACAGCTGCTATGTCTCCCTCACCTCAGACTGGTGATTTTGACAACACCTTTTTCATGGTTCCAGTTACAGGCTCACTTAAGGTCTATGGGTAGGCTCAGTAGCAGGCCAAGTAGTCCTTTTCAAATGAGAACGATCATTGCTACAGAACGCTTGCCTTTGTTCTAGAATCTTTGGGATCTGAGCCATTGAGACCCATCCAGGGCTTGACAGAGTCTCTGCACAGTGTCCACATCTATCTCATAGCTCTTGCACTATGGATTCCACTGGGCCAAAAGGCCTGGTAGAATGTGAAGCTTTCACCGCAAGTCTTCTCTCGCTGTAGGAACCATTCAGAACTGGCTGTTTTCTAAGTCACCCAATAAACGGGTTGGACTAGTGTTCCCAAGTATGGAAAATGTTTTCAAAATCCAAAGCAATATTTTTGGCTCTGTATCTATTTGTAGGAGGCAATAACTTGGTCTTTTCTTTTGAGAGTGTATCTTAGTACACTCAGGATCACTGGGCTTCTGAAAACTTCACCAGAGCAATAAGCCTCTCGATCTTTGCAGAGTTCATTTCTAACCCTTTAGCATGCACTGACATACAGAGTACCTGTCACTTCCTGCTTCTCAAGTCCAGCTAGCATGCAATTGATACATAGGCAAGCATAGCTATGTGCGATACTAAAATAGCCCAGATTTATTTGAACTGTGACATTAAGGACAGAGAAAGTTAACAACTTTAGGGCAAGACAGTCAAAAACTGTCCAAGATGAATGCAAACGGTTACTAATTCTCCTTTCTGATAGAGATTAGAAAGAATGCCCTTCTCTTTCTCTCTCTCTCTTTTTTTTTTTTTTTTTTTCTGGTATCGGGAACCGAACTCACGACCTCGCACTTAACAGGCAGGCCCTGTGCCCTGAGCTAAATCTCCAGCCCCGAGAATGCCCTTCTCGGATTAGCAATTCTCCATGGTGAGAGTTTTGTAGATACATTTCAGTCAGGATTTCACACACGGTTGTTACGTTTGAATAACAGGAAGCCTCATGCACGCCTCGGTAGAAGAGGATTGGTACGCGGAGGCTCTATAGCTGAATTTTTATGAGGAGATGGGGGCCAGAAAGCAGAGCCGGTCATTGGCAGTGTGACCCGGAAGGATGTGTCCTCCTTCTGAGCTCTTCCCTTAGTTCTGTCTTCCTGATCAGCTTTCCTCCGCCCAGGCCCATCTGCACACTGTTTCTGTGTTTAAACCTGCTTCGCATGGACCGAAACTTCTGTGAACCGAAGTAAATCTCCCCTTTAAGATGTGAGTGTTGGTATTTTGTCCCAGCAATGAAGAAACTGACAAAGACATTGCCATAGGACCTATGATTGGGGCCACAGGCCGTGGAGTTTGTAATGGACGATCATGATTGTTCTGAAGTTTTCAGTGGTTATTTTGGTAAACTAAACTTTCAGTAATTCCTACAATTCTACCCCACTAAGTTAGACTCTTAAATGATTTTTTATTTTAGAGAACAATTTCAAGACTTCCATCTGGCCTTTACTATTGTAATGGATCTCAATCTGTAGGTCAGGAAACCAGTATGAATGTTCTTCCAGCTGTGCTAGTGCCCAGGGAATGACTACAAGAAGTTCATGGACGTGTTGGATCCGCTGTGAGGTAGACCTGTGCCTCTGTGTGCCCCCACTCTAACCGCAGTTTGTCACAGCACTTTGGGGCTCCTGATACCAGGATCAGCTGGGATTTTATATTGAAGAACTCTCAAAATATCTAGAGAGGTCCCATTTTTCCTACCCATCATTCTCATTTGGGGAAGGATTGGAGAATATTTTGGCATATACTTGCTGTGACATTCCAATTTTTTTTTTTTAAGATAAAACTCAGTTTCAAGTGATGGGATCAAGAAGTAACTCAGATTTGGATGCTACAAGGAGTCATTGCAGCAATGTAGCTGCCAGTTCCTTAAGAATCTGTGATCTTTTTGTTCTTCTATAAGTGAGGAAGTACCCTTACCAGCTGCTTTGGTCCTCTTACCTCAAGGGACACCAGGGTTCACCAGCCACAGCCACGAATCCCCTGGTCAAGACTTTCTGTTTGCCACTCTGGCCCTGCACTTTTTTCCCACTGACACCAGAGATCCTGTTTCCACGAAATATCTCCCACCATCATGCTGGCTTTCAGAGATCCGTGCAGTTCCCTGTGATGCTGGTGTCCCCCTCACTAATGTATTCCTCATTGTTTTGATGAAAAGAGTCTCATTTGAACTCACCCATAAAACCTGGTGTATTTCTGGTTTCATTCTGTCTTCCTTACATTTCTGAATCCCCAATCCTTTTCATTACTCTGCTTAGGCAATTCTGCTTAATTGACATAGGTCACCATCATGTTCAGTTTCTAAGGGCACCATAATGCCCAGGGAGATTATCACTAATCAGTAAAAATCTGATCCCCTCCCCCAGTTCACCATCCTAAGTATTTAAACCCACTTACCAACATTTTGCTATTATGCATTAGTCAGTTAAAAATCTTTAAGAACAAGCTGTTTCTTCATGTAGGACTTTCCTGCTGAGACTATATAAAAAATTGACCCTAGTTATTAGCTTAGAGACCATACGTTCTAATCTGAAAAACATTTGGCATTTGAAGTATAGAGAATTCTAGTATGATGGTTTGCAGCCTTCCAAAAGGAGACAAAAAGATAATATACCTGTGGTATTAGAATTTTATGGTGGAAGTAGTTAAGAGAAAACATCTATGAAGGATTCTTAGGTAGATAATAATGAAAAAAAGTTTGAAAATATTTGTCTAGATACAATAACAGGATTGCCTAACCTCAGTGTAACAGCATTTTGATCTAGACAACATGTGCTGTGTAGAGTAGAAGTAGATGAATCAAGAGCATCAGTGCAGTACAAGATTATGCAGAGAATGTTGACTGCAGTGAATTTTAACTCTGAAAACAACGGAAAGCCACTGGGGTGATTTGAGTTGACTCACATTAGAAGGTTTATTCTGACTGGTATGTGCAGCAGAGATTGAATGGAAGCATGAGAAAAGACAGACAATAGTTAAGGGGCTACTGCAGTTCAGGAAAAGATTTTCAGAGTTTGGGTTAGTGTGGTGTCTTGGTTACTCTTCTCTTGTTTCTGAGACAAAATACCCAAAGCCCAAAATTAATGAAGGAAAGGTTTATTTAGCTTACAGTTTGTGGAGGTTTCAGTCCATACTTGGCTGGCTCCAAAGCAGAAGATAGCAAAGCAACAAGAGCAAAGCGGGGAATGACAGTTCGCGCAAGCCTCTTTCCCTCCCTTGTGTTTTAAGAAGGCTACCCCCACCCAGGGGGCGGCACTCACATAGTTAACCTTCTAAACTTCTCACATTGACACAATGAACAACCTCCTGAGCTGGAAGGGCGTGTCCTTCACACCCCAGGATGTAGAACTGCTGAGTTGCTTAGCCAAACCTCTAGACTCCCCAAGCTGGCACAATGTATCAACCATAACATGTGGGTTAGAGACCAAGTGATCAGGTTAAGGGACTATATCCAAATATCAATTGGCAAAGTATAGTGATAGATTAGGTACAAAAGATGTTACCAAAGATTTTGGTCTGAACTAGATTATGGGTTAAGGGTTAAAGTTAGGGTAAGGGTTAGAGTAAGGGTTAGGGCTAGAGTTAGGGTTAGGTTCAGGGTTAAGGTTACAGTTAGGATCACGTTAGGGTTAGGATCAAGGAATGGGTCATGCTTAGAGTATGGGTTAGTGTATGAGTGATGTGTAGGATTAGGTTTTGGGTTAGAGAACAGCTTAGGACTACTATATATGTTAGGGTTAGGGTTAGCTTTAGGGTTTTGCTTAAGGTTAGGTTTGTGCTATGCCTTGTGTCATAATATACTCCAAAACCTTATACTCACTGATGAGGCTTCTCAGAGCTGACAGGATCTGGACTGTGTGATGCTGGAATGAAGTGTGTGGTGTTGATATTAAGGGTGTGTGATTACTAAATTAGTTCACTGATTGGTTTGGTGTGTTTCTAGCTGTTGATAAGGGGAAGACCCTTCCTGGGTGTGAGTGATACCTTTCTTAAGGCTGTGTAGCCTGGATAGACTTAAGGGACAGAATGGGGGCTGGTGCTGTTGCTTGGTGCTTGATTCTTTTCCTGCCCTCCACTTTCCATGCCATGACCTGTTTTATTTTCTCTCCAGTTTGACGCCCCTCTTCCATGCCACCCCACCTTGGAGCTAGTTGATTATGCACTGAAATCATCACCAGCTCTGGACCAAAATAAACCTTTTCTTCTTTAATTTTATACTTTGGTTATTTTGTTTCAGCAATTAGAAAAGTAACTAAAACAGGTTATGGGCTAGGGTTAGGGAATGGACTAGGATTAAGGCATAGGTTAGGGCTAAGGAAAGGATTGGGATACAGGTTACGGTTAGGTTCAGGGTTAGGCAACAGGTTAGGATAAGGATATGGGTAAGTGTTCACACAAGAGTTAAAATCAGAATTAAGGGTAGGGAGCATGTTAGGGTTAGGGTACAGATTATGGTTAATGTTGGAGTTATATTTATGGTTAAAGTTATTGTTAGGTTTATGGTTTGGCTTGGGGTTAGCATATGGGTTAGCGCCTGGTTTAGGATTAATTCTGGATTAAGGTTCAGGTTAGACTTAAGATTAAATTGTGATTAGTTTGGCATTTTGATTAGGGTTATGGTTAGGTTTAAGGCACAGGTATGGGGTTTAGGTTTTCATTCAGGTTGGAATTAGGGATAAGGTTCAGATTAGAGTTAGGATATGTATTAGCACTAGTGTTAGAGTTAGGGTTAGGGTTAGGGTTTAGGGTTATGGTTATTGTTAGGGTTAGGATGAGGGTACTGGTTAAGGTTCAGCTACAGGTTAGGGTACAACTTTAGGATACAGGTTAGTATTAGGTTTGGCTTAGGGTTACAGTTAAGGTTAGGTTTTGGTTATGGCTTAGGTTAGCCTTACAAAATAGGGTATGCTTTATGGTTAAGGTTAGTCTTTGGGTATACGTTAGAGTTAGGGTATGGGTTAGTTGTCAAAGAGAGGGTTAGGAAATATGTTAGATTTAGGTTAAGGTTTTGGATTAATTCAGCATTAGGTTGGGGTAGGGTTAGGTTATGGTTTTGAGTTAGTGTTAGTGAATGAGTTAGGGTAATCGTTTGATTCAGGGTCTAGGTTAGGGGGCTGGGTATTTAGCTCAGCGGCAAAAGCACCTGCCTGGCATGCGCAAGGTCGTGAGTTCGGTTCCTGGTACCGGAGGGGGGGGGGAAAGACTTTAGGGTCTAGGTTAGATTTGGAGTATGGGTTAGGGTTAGGTGTCAGTTTAAGATTAGGGTATAGGTATGGGTCAGGGCTGGAGCTCATGTTTGGTAAGGTTTAGGGAAATGTTTTTGTTAAGGTACAGATTACTGTATGGGTTAAGGTATGACTTAGACTTAGGGTCAGGGTAAGAGTTAGGGTTAAGTTTGTGGAAAGGGATAGCATTACGGTATGGGCTAGTTAGGGTTAGGGAGTTGGGAGTAGGTTAGGGTTAGGGTTCATTTAGAGTTTGTGTTAGGATACACTAGTGCCGGTTTGATGAGCATTATTGAAATGGTTCTATCGTGCACAGGGAACATATTTGATGTATATTTCATGAGCCCTGGTTTGGAGGCAACATTTCATATTGGTGATATGAAAGCTTCTAATCAAACATTTATGTCAGCCAGAGTTTTCCTTTGTTGGAGAAATCTAATGTGATAAAAAGTTAAAAGGGCACAATAATGTCCTGAAGGCAGTGAGCCAGTTTGGGTAATAGAGAGGGCAGGGAGCAGCCTCAGAAATGGACACACCTTGACTACTGCATTAAAGTCAGAAGCCTGTGGAACAGGTGTGGCTATTGACCTTTTCTTCCTGAAGAAGCCTCTTAACCTCCTCATTTAGAAAACTTTGTGCTCATTTGTTTACCCGCTTAGCTACACAGCAGTTGCAAGTGGTTAGCTTTTCGTTTCCTCCATCACTTTTAAATCAAATAGGGGGAAACGATGACATTTTGTTTACATGAATATAGTGCCTGGTGTGAATAATTTCTGAAGGTGAGAGAAAGTGGTTTACAGTGTGCATTTCAATTGGCATTAACACATTTGTTGTCAGCCTCCATCTTTTCCAGCTACTCCAAGCTGAGATCCCTGACAACTTTTGGCTACGGATTCACTTACTTTCTGAGACGTGAAAATTTGCACAGGGTCTATGCATACCTTAGGAGCCTTCATCTTCATTCCCATTTCTCTGACCTCCTCCATCTTCTACATGGATTTCTGGATATGAGGATAAATGTGGTATTCTAATAATGATTGCTGGGCTCTTGATTTTAATGTCTTTGTTCCTGGGCTAAGCTCACTCCTCTGCCTCACCATGCTCTTCACCCACCCTGCTGTGTTCTTTGCTGCATGTAGACTTCGGATCTGTTCCCTGCTTGAAGAACTCTGGGTGTCTGCACAGCTCAGGAGACTACACATCCTGCTGTGTCTTCTTCTTCCCACTGTTCTCGTTCGGGCTCCACCCAGGTTCCCTCCTCAGTCACGGTAAGCAGAGTCCTTGTACGGCCCTTCCTCCTCACCAGAACTGAGTCCTGAATTTGTCCATCAGTGAACTGGCTGGACCAGTTTACTTTAGACTGGGTCATTTTTATAGAGATCTTAATTCTTTCAAAATAGCCTGTAAATCAGATATTTCTTCCACGACAATCAAAGGGACAGCAATCCTCTTGTGTTCTACACTGCCTCCCTTACTAGATGCTGTGGTACTAACTGGCTTCAGAACATCTGAGCAAAAGTTAGGATCTTAAAACATGGTGTCGACTGCGTAGGTGTCGGCTCTGAGACAGTTGTGGTGGTGTTGTGTTCCCTGCACTTTCTCCTTCTTCGGTTTTGTCCTGATTCTGCCTCCCTTGCTCCCCACAGCCTTTCTGACTTTTGTCTCTTATGGCTGAGTGTACCTAGATAAAAGTTATGATTAGGTGTCTCACTTTTATGATTTGATAACATAAATCTTCTATGCAGCAGATATTTAATCATGGTTACTGTGGAAGAGCTGTATTTTAATTCTATCTTTAATAGGACAAGTTGTTCAAATGCTTGGGTGTACATATTCTTTGAGAAATGCAAACTTCACTGATTTAACACAGAAATTGTTCTCAGCTGAAGATTTCTTACCCAAGAGCAGAAAATGGGTTTAGGGAAAGGAAAGAGATTTCTTTCAGTCTTTCAACACAACACATGACCCACTTAGCCTGTTCCAGACAATGGGGGCTATGTATGGTAGATTCACTATGGCAAGCTACAATCCCCATGGGCTAACATCAGAAAAGTTCATATTAGCACAGGACTCAGAATATTGTAGATTTGCAATAATCTGTGGAATGAATGGATAATAAACTGAATTAACAAAATACAAGACACATTTATTTATTAGAAAAATCTACTTTTGACTTATACCAAATTTTAGGTTAAAGATTTAAATGGTGCACAATGTTGAATCTCTGTGTGAGGCTTAAATTTACTATCACTGAAGCCCTGTCAATATTATGAGCCTTTCTAAAGCAAACCATTTAGTTTTAGTATCAAATCTAGAACAGTAGCTCTTACTCTGACCCTATATGGATCGACACAAATCCCCTACACTTTCTTCCCATAAAAAGGTGACAATTAGAAAAAAGATGATCACAATTTTTATCTTAATTAATTTTCACTTCAGTTTAGTTTAAAAACTAGCTTTAGCTGGTAAATTTAATTTTTTATAACCTCAGTTCTATTGCTGGCTGTGACCTGATCACTTTAAAAGGAGAATTGAAGCTTCTCTAATGACAGCCTGTCTGAATAACTAAACTTATGAAACCCAACTTGACCATTGCATGATAAGGTTTTAAGACAGAAATATAATTTAAAATAATTTTCTTATGCCACATTCCCCAAATTATGTATTTTCAAAGTTAAAGTACCCTTGCTCCTCCTGGAGGTGAAGAAAAGCTCCGTGTGTGTGTTCTCTGATCCCTTGAGCCTTTAACATAATGATGTTTGCATTTTCCTATCATTTTATGTATTTAAATGTAAAGTTTTACATCTACAGTTTTAATTGCAGACAGGTGAAATAAAAGAGCACACATTTTGGAGCTGAATGACCTTACACAAGTCCTAATTGGTACCTTGTCATCTGTGTGTCTTTGGTCATAGTTGTTTACCTGCCTGAGTTCATTTTCTCAATTCAAAATGGAGGTGAGCCAGGCATGTTGGCACACACCTGTACAACATCCCTGCATTCAGGAGGCTGAGGCAGGATGATCACTGTGAGTCTGAGGCTAGCCTTAGCTACATAGTGAGTTGAAAGCCAGCCTTGAACTACATAGTGAAACCCTCTTTCAAGTAAAAAGAAATGGAGGTGATGCTATTTATTTAGGAAAGTTTGTTTTGTGTGTCTGTTTTGACACAGGGTCTCGCTATGCAGTTCAGGCTAGCCTTGAGTTCACTTTGTAGCTTAGGCTGGCCTTGAACTCGACACAATCCTCCTGCCTCAGCCTCCTGAGGGCTGTGATTATAGGCATATGTCACCATGTCCAGCTTTTATTTAGGGATGTTTTTGAAGATTGAATTATATAATATATGTACAGTTCCTGGAACAAAATAACCTCTTGATAAATTGTAGTTTGATAGCAACCTTGAAAGAAAACATGAATTACTTACAAAGACTTTTAAAAATGCTTAGTAGGTAAGTGCTTCATCTTTACACATATGTACACCAACAAGAAAAGCTATGACTTTGGATTAATTTTCTAAATAAGATCTACCCATGTACCTCTACTCTCAAAGAAGGTGAAAAATTAAATGTCAGTCGATGGTGTGTACCTCCACTCTTGAAGAATATGAAACATTAAATCACAGTAGATAGTTCTAGTCTTTTAACTTCCTATATTCTAAATTTGGAGACATTGAGGTGTATAATTGTGTGGACATAGGAGGATACAGGGAGAGGACTTGCCCATACTTCTTTATTTGTCAAAGTCTTTACTACGTGGCTTTCTCTCCCTCTTCATCATTTGCTGTATTTAGTATTCTGTGTTTTTCAAAATCCAGATGAATGATTCAGTTCGTTCCTTGCTGTGATGCTTTGGGTCCTCCAAGAAGCAGCAATGACAACATTAAGCATACACGAAATTACTCTGTGTGTGTGTGTGTGTGTGTGTGTGTGTGTGTGTGTGAATGCCTCTGAAAGAAAAATGTAGAGGGACTCAAGAGAAAATTGAGTTCTACTGGATTATAACGTAAACTTGACCCCAAGGGAAGAGACTGGGTAGAAGCAACTTTAACTGCAGTTCAGCTCTAAGGAAAGTTTGTCAGGGCCATTGGTGTAGGCTCCAGGCAAAATTCCCTATCAGAAGAGTCTTGGGTCTCCCAGGAATGGGCCTGCCTTGGTACCCCCGTTGGATTTGGTCATTGGCTGGAGAAGCACGCGGAAAGTACAGCTTTGCTATGCTACTGTGATGGATCTGGCAAACTGTAGCTCTGTGAAGCAATGAGTCGTGATCCCTGCCGTTTGAGATCAGAGGGCACATTTTTTTTTATTGCCATTACACTTTCCTTTCAATTCCTTGTCTTCGTCATCTTCAACAGCGTTTTCTTCTTGTATTTCTTCACTGCCAAGGGCGATGTTCATTTTTATCATTTGATCTTGTTATTGCAAAGGTCTGTACCACCCCTAAAATGACTCAGTCCGTTCTGCACCCCCTAGAAACATTCCTTTCACTACTCTGACGCTCATCTCAGTATCAGTTCTCAATTCCCTTTCCCGCCCCGCTCCGTGTCCATGGTGCCTCATTGTGACCAAACGTCCTTGCGTGTTTTCTCCTTTACTAGATGCATCTTCGTAACCCAAACGGCACTTACAGCGGCTCATCCTCTTCCTTTCTAGGGGAGCAGTTTTACTTTGCTGAAGGCTCTGTCTCTGCCTGTTTCTGTCTCTCTCTCTTTGTCTCTCTCTCACACACACACACACACACACACACACACACACACACACATACTCACAACCAAAAAATGAATCAAATTTAATGCCATAAGTGTCAAATTTGAGAAAAAATAAAATAAAAAATCAATGTCATCCAGCTGTATGTTGTCAACATCACATCATCTTGGAATCACAGTCATGCAATACCTGAAATAATTAACTTACAAAGGGTTACTTCAGATCATGGGCCCCAGTCCAAGACCTAGGTGACCCTCTGCCAATGTCAGCGGCAGAGGGCATGTGATGGATCAAATTGCTCACCTGTGAACCATGAGGAAGAATAAAATGAACGAAGATGAGAAGTCTAGAGTCCTACAACCCCATTGAGGACATGTCCCCAGTCACGTAAAGACTTCCCAGAGGGCCCCCTCCACAAGGATGGACACCTTCCAGTAGCTTCACAGTAGGCAAGAGAATGACTTCGCCACACAGACCTTTGGAAAATGCTCACCACATCCCAATTTTCCAGATTCTGTATGTCCACGCTCTCTACTCTACCTCTTGTTTACTTATGGTGCGTAACATAAGATCCATGAAGAAAAGGATCATGCTCTTGTTGTTCATTGACATATCTGCAAAGCTGGTTGACAGCAGTCCCTCTGTAACTATGCTGCAGTGGATGGATTGATCCATTGAGTAAATAGTTATTATGATGTTATACAGGAGGCTTACAGAAATAAAGTGACATCAAAGTTTCAAAGGTGATACTTAAGTTTTTCACATGTGACTACAACTCAGGACTAAAAAGACTATGAGAAAGCAGGAGAAGTAGAGAGGTGAGAGAGAGGACAGAGAGAGAGAGAGAGAGAGAGAGGAGAAGGGACAGAATGAATCTGAGTCAAACACCCTTTGCATTATCACAAGGATTTTTATAGTACGTGTTGTCCTTTGGGCTGGTTTAACTTATGATGTCACAAATAATCACGTGAAGAAGGCAGGCTGCCACTAAGATGGGTCAAAGTGTCTTCAGGTTAGTTGAGCAGGAGTTTGGACAGACCTTCTCCAGCTTTAATTATTTCAACTCTAAAATTAAGGAGTTGTGTTGTTATAACACCTTCATATCCTTTCATGCCTTCAGCAGGTAAGTATGAGCTGGCAGTTATGTTTGTGGGTATTACGCAGGTATGTTACTTGATCCTGTGAAAACAGTGTACTTCAGACTACCATTAAAAAGCAGATGGAGGTTTAGGGAAGGCCTTAATTTACACAGAAAGCAGTAGTGTGATATCCCAGTGTTCTGTTGCCTTGGCATCCGTTTTGAGAACAAGCTCACTTCAAACCTGTCACCCTTGACAGAGTCATGAGCTCTACACAGCACTGTACTGCCTAGAGCCTGTTGCCAGAGATAAGAACTTAGGGGCATCCCTCCCTCCTTGTCTCATTGGAGAGGTCATGGCTGCGGCAGAGTGATTATTTTCAAGATAGTAGCCCGGTAGGCCCTAGTGTAAGAGCTCAGGCTGGGTAAGAGGAACAGGAACAACACTTTGCACCCCAGTTGGAAACTTGTGGGGATCAGAGAACCTGGGGTCCCGTCCCGGCGGGTACAGCACGCAGATAATGAAAGCTCCTTGCACTTTGTGTACCATTTCCAGAAACATTAGTTGAAATTGGCTAATTTTTGCTTTGCGTGTGTTCTGCCAAGCTGATTATATTATTTTCTTGGTAGAAGATGAGGTGTTAGGATCAAAATGTTAGACACAAATGAGATGTTTTCCATATTAATTCTTAGGTCATTACCATATTCCGAACTACATTCGATAATAAAATTTAAAGAGCTCATTTTCATGCTGAGCTGCTTGCTTTTAGTAACTGTTGAATTTCACACTGCCACTTTTTATTCCCATACCAACTGCCTTCGGGAAGCAGAAACTTAATTACTGACAGACTAAATATTTGCATCTTTTGGAAACCAGAATATTTTATAACTTAAAAACTGAGCAAATATTTTTCTGAATACCAGATTTTGAGCTTAGTTGTGGGTTGTATTTAAAAATAGCAGTATAGAATTTTTCAGCTGTAACTGGGATCCTTTATTTTTCTGCTATCTGATCTGAAGCTCCTTGCCCTTTTTCCTGTTTTAAAACTGTTTAATCTTTGCTCACATTTGCTGTTTTCTTTAGCCATGTGCATAAAACACCAGCTTCCAAATTGGTTGGCTGTTTTCTACTAATACCTTCAAAGCATGAGAAATTTCCATACCAGGTGGATATATTTGTAAAAAGCTACCAGTCAAGGTTATTTTATGCAGAGGATTTTGTTTGTGAGTGTTCATGATAAGCTTTGTTTCTCTCACTTCTCCAGGAAGGGTGTATTTGATTAGCATGTCATTAGGTGTAAACAAATTGCTTCGCTTTGCAGTGGTAGACTTCTCTAGGGAGCTCCAAGCTACTGTGTGGGAATCCTTTGAGAAATGCAAGGTGTTATGAAATAAAAACATTGTTATATTTTTATAGCTTTCAGGTTACCTGCATTTTAAGAATTACCTTTGGGAAGTCCTCCAAGTTATTAGCTATCATCAGAAAAAGTGCTTAGTCAGTACTTTCAAATCTGGTTTTTCCTCCTCAAAGCAAGGCTGCTGGAAATGGTTTATGTCCTGAAAATGACGGGGCTGGAGTCCTTTCTGTGCTTTTTAGTGGTCAAGCTATTCAAAAGCAGTGTTGCAGGAAGGGCATAGCTTTAACAAACAAGATTAGAGTTCAAATCGTCTCTGCCACTCCCCTTTTACATAATCTTGGCAAATCATTGAGCCCCTTTCGGATTTTCTACATCTATAGAATGAGGATGAATGCCTCTGTTTGACTTGGTTTTGGGAATTAAAAATCCAGGGTTTTAGTGTCACATAAAGTTGGTTATTATTAAGATTTATTTATTGGCATATTGTTTCTCATTAGAGAGCCATATACCCAAAATGTACTACTTTAAAATTACTCAGCTGCATTTTGGTATTATTTCATTAGCCAAATTTGAGGAACACTGTAAGAAAATTAAAACTCTTCTATTTGCATTTATGTTGCTGAAAACTAATTGAGAAAGCTGCTTATACCTCCCATAGTATCTTTTTCATGATTGTCTAAAAACATGACACATTTTTTTTCTCTAAATATATGAATTTCTTTTAAGTAAAGGCTTTCTATATTTATTGTTAAAGTCACATGTTGGTTCTTGTGTTCTCAAGCTAGCTTCTTGGCAGGTCTATGTTTAATCCATGGTTTGTATTTAATAAAATAAACATGAACTTATGACATATACTTAACTTTGTACCACTATTTTTATGATATATACCCATACCACCAGTTTTGTCCGTATTTCTTCTCATTCACGATTTCTTTGCTCTTTCTTTCTCATGTAGTACATGATTTTTGAAAACCATGATTTTTGGAATGAGATGATATCTAATATCTAAATACAAAAAAATTACTTCTATAAGATATCTGATGTAGTTAAGAATAACTGCTAGTAATAATTGAACACTTACTCTGTGCTAAGTCCTTTGGTTAGTACTACATATGATCTAATTTAATTTTATCTAAAAGGTGTTATCTTTTATATTTTTTTTAAAACCCTGAGATTTAGAAAGACAGATTAATAGGTTCACCTAATAACTTTTCACTAATAATTATGAAGAAGACTGCATTCCAACATGGATAGATCTTTTACTCCAAAATTCATGTTAACTAATCACTTATTATCCTACTTTTGATACTAACTATAGTAATGTGATATGTGTTATTATTATTGTCATAAAATTATCAAAGGTTTTCAAGGTAGTAGCATATTTAATCTTTGCCAAGAGCATATACAATTAAAAAACTTGAGATGTTGTAAAACTATTATTCAGCACTTTGCTTGACAGTTTGATAGAGCAAAATTTTTGCCACATTTTGCCTTTGCTGCCAAGAATTATTTCAGGATCTGTCTGCATATGTGACTTGGTGCAATATCCAAGAAAAATGTACACCTCTTAATGACATACAGAGAGATACATCCAAAGATCCTCTTCTAAATGTAGCAAATACTTCCTCACACTTTCCAGTAATCCTCACCTTGCTTTGTTCTGCAGCTGTTCTTCAAGTGCTTTTATGACTGCCTTTCTCTTCGTGATCTTCCAGTGTTAGAACTCACTGTCATAATTTTCTGTTTAGCCTTGTGCAACTGGGAAGCATCTGTTGTGTCCCTGTTCCTTTTGCACATGGTTGTTTACTTTCATGGGTTTCTTTCTTTCCTAATTTTATAGACATGGTTTTTAAAAAAGATTGAGGAAGTATACACCACACAGAATTAAAAAAAATTAGTAGTAAGATCCTGGCAAGGGTAGAAGGAACATGATACTTGAGCTCACAACCAGGAAAGCACCCATAACATCAAAACTGGGTTCACACTAAAGGGAGGGGGTGCCGCTAGGGTGGAGACAAGGCACTTCCTTCACAGCAAAGCCATGTCAAAATCTACCTACTGCCTCAATGCCGTCTCTTCTCAGAGGACAAGAGCAGTGTTTCAGAATGCCAAAAGATACCCTCTAATTAAAGGAAACGCTTCCAGGAAAACTGGTGACTGATAGAGTCATTGTTCAGAGAACCGGTGGACATGTGATCCCCATCATTTCAATGTCTGAATATATCTGGGAAGTAGCTAATGAGGAGCATCTGGAACTGTAAGTAAATCACTCATCAAAACTTTCCCTGGAATGATCACTTTGAGCCTTATGGTCAGAAAGAGCGAAATGACTTCGCAGCCCTGCCACCATCCCAGTGCAGATCTGGAATTTGAATCAGTGTAGAACACAAAAAAGCGCCCCTCCCCCAGGGGGCCAGGTTAGAGCATGAAAGAAAAGGAGGAGAAAAGAGATGAAGCAGGGAAAATTCCTGTGGCCAAACCTTGCCAAAAGTTTTACCAAATTCTTATTGAGGTAGAATTGGAAATGAATTCTCAAATTTGTTTATATTTTATACTATGCTTTTGTGCAGTGCCATTTAATCTGTTATGTAAGTTAGGTTAAATTCCTAAGGCTATATATTTTCAGAAGATCTATAAATGTATGTGTTACTTGGAAAATAATTTACTGGCTGTAGAATAAGATAAGAAATTCGAAAAATCAAAAAAAGAAGTAATATCTAATGAAATATCCATAAAGCCTTACATTACATTGTTTAACTGGAATTTAACTGGTATATTTTAGATTACAGGATAAGTTATAAGTAAAAATGAATATTTCTTCCACATAAGCCAAATTGTGAAAAATATTTAAAACATTTATAACAACAACATGCTTAATGCATTATGTGGCAATTTAAAAATGTGGTTGGTTGGTACAATATGCAGTGAGGGAGATCTTTAAAATAATCAGAGCATGTTACCTAAAGTCGTTATCAAGAAAGAACTCAGAATAGGTTATGTGTTTATTTTTGTTTCTATTGCTATATAAACATGACCACAAGCTTTGCAGCTCACAGCAGCACACATTTTGATCATATGGTTTCTCTGTGTAAGGGGATGAGTTGTCTCAATCCTGTGTTCAGGTAAATCCAGACTGTAGTTGAGGCAGTGAGTTTACCTGGAGACTTGATTCAGTTGAGTAATATGGAATCCTCATGGTAGTTATATCCTGTTATCTTGGTCATATTGTACAACCAAATCTAGAGGATGCTATCTCAGCACCTTTACTAGATTCCATTGGTAGGAAGCAAATCATAAGACCCAGCTATATTCAAAGGGAGGGAATTATATAAATAGAGAGGTGATCATTCTAAAGGGACTTAGCTGGAGTTACTTTAGGATATATCTGATACAGTGTTCAGTGGAACTTTTTTTTTTTAAGGTTTTGTTCTCTAGTAAGCACTCGTTTATTGTCATTTGTTTCTTTGGTTATCTTTATGAAGTTCTAAGACAATGAACTCTTTCACCTATGTTAAAGATGAATATCAAAACCAGCTTAGCACCTAGTAGGTGCACAATTAATGAATTGCAGAGAAGATTCTTTTAATTAAAGAAGAAAAAAGAATTTAAAGAAAGAACTGTTCCTGTGAGGTGAGTCATGTTCCTCAAGTAATCACGCTCCTGGTGTTCTAAGAAATTTCACTGCAGTTTCAGTCAGATGCTTCGCCTGAGGTCATGGACCCAGATCAAGGCACTAGGACAGGAAAATGTAGGAAGGTAAGAAAAAACCACCAATTAGGACTGAAAGTAATATTAGTTATTTGTTATAATTTCATTCTAATAATCTTGAGAACCACCACTACAGTGTATGGATCTTACTCCTGTTAAGGTTCTTTTCTATTCCCTTTTTTTCTCATTTCCTCAATTCTTCATTGCCTCTATCTTTTTTCTAATAACCTCTCCTAATCACTCTCCACAGCTTGGCATCTTTCATCTCATCATATTAACACTGTCTCAATATGTATTTCTTATATATTTTCATCTCATCATGTCAGTATTATTAATCTCATCATCACCATAGAGAAAAAGTTTGTGTGCATGTATGTGTGTGTAAATATATGATTATAGTCAGTGTGTAAACTTGGTGTGCTGCCATTGGATGACTTTATGTTTGTGTGGCAAGGTGTCTGTCTTCTTTCGCTCCATAGGAAGAGTCAGGGTCCCTTGGGTCATGGTTGGAGTAAGTGATGCCCAGAACTCACACTCCCTTGAAAAATATCTGGGAACTGGGTACAGCAAGGGGTATCATTGGAGAAGCCTTGTGTGCAGGTCTGTCTTGGAAAAAACTGGACTTCAGGGTGAAGTGAAACATCATAAGTCTCATAGTGGAAAGTTTTTTTTTTTTTGGTGAATTTCCCCAGTTCTTCAGAGTCACAGGGTTTGAGAGGCAGAAGTGTTTATCTAATGTCGATAGGAAATATTTAAAATGAAAATGAGGACAATTAGAAGGGAGGATCTGTGGTTGGGCATTATTAGTCTTGAACCTATTCCTTTTGGAGTGAAGATATGAATAATCCCATACCCAAGTATCCCTGTTGGCTAGCATTGTAAAACATTAAGATGGCCGTGTCAGTGCCGGATTCTCAGTTTAAATCCCTGCTACGAAGAAAGAAGTTGTGCGTATTCTGATTACAGCTGCTTGTCTATACCATAACCATCTGAAGGACTTTCAACTTCAGTATATTTTGATGTCAGAGCAAATGAAACTACATCTTCAATGAAGAGTGAAAATTTCTTTTCTCCTTCATTCCTGTTTCCTTTACCACCATTGACTACAGATGCTTGAGGTAATTTCCTCAGCTGAAAATTGATGGAGGTGGAGCTCGCCGCTTGGTGTGCTCATATGATTTTGCCATCTGCCCTTGAATATGACACCCCAGGCCGACTCTCCAAGTAACATAATGGAAACATTTCTACCTGGAATCCTAATCAAACTTGGAGTTCATATTTTCCAAAGATGGAGATGGTGGAAAGGTGAAGAGGTGAAGAGGGAAGATGATAATTTGTGTGAGAGAAAGTGAAAAGCAACAAAAAAGAAGAAATGTGAATGCAAGTAGGGAGTTAACTGAACAGTAGAAAAGATGGATGAGTTTCAGAAGCAATATTTTCCTCCCACTGTACAGCTGGGGAGCTCCATGGAAATAATTACTGGGACAAACTCCTTAGAGCTAATAAATTATATTAGTTCAATTAAATATCTCTCATTAGATTGGGACATAAGTCTGAATGAAGTTGTTTTAGCCCTTTTATTACAATCTCTTGTTTTAACTACTATATAAATTATATTTTAAATAAGTCTTCACAAATAGGTTGGGATTGATCTATTTTAGCTGATAAATCTGGAGTAAATAAGGGATTTAGAATTTATTAACTTAACTTTATGCATGCAGAATCACCTATCAAATATATTTTAAGAGAGATTGGTATAATCATTGCTATATGTTTGGATAAATGATCTCAGAGGCTTATGTGTTGAAGGTTTGGTTCCCAGCTTCATGTGACTGGGAGGTGATGGAAACTTTCAGAAGTTTCTGAAAGATTTCTGAGCTTAAGGGGAGGTCTTTGGGTCTTGAGGGCAACCCTTGGTGGGGACTGTAGACTCTCAGTCTCTTCCTCTTCTCTCTTTCGCTGCCCAGCCATGAGTTGAGCAGGTTTGTTCCACCACGTATGTCTGGCATGATGCACTACCTCATTCCAGGGCCTAAGCCATCAGACCAGTTTGTCATGGACTGAACTCTCCACAACTGTGAACAAAACAGAAAACTTTTCTCTTCATAAGTTGAGTTATCCCAGGTATTTGGTTCTTTCTTTCTTTCTTTCTTTCTTTCTTTCTTTTTTTCTTTCTTTCTTTCTTCTTTCTTTCTTTCTTTCTTTCTTTCTTTCTTTCTTTCTTTCTTTCTTTCTTTCTTTCTTTCTTTCTTTCCTTCCTTCTTTCCTTCTCTCTTTCTTTCTTTCCTTCTCTTTCTTTCTTCCCTTCTTTTTATCTTTTTGAGACAGGGTCTCACTATGTGATTCGGGCTGGTCTCGAACTCACTTGTAGCCCAGGCTGGTCCTGAACTTGCAGCAATCATCCTGCCTCAACCTCCCAAGTGCTGAGGTTACAGGCATGCGCCACCACGGCCAGGTCAGGTATTTGTTATAGTAATGGAAAACTAATGCAATCCTACTAAAACTAAAGGAGACTCTATGAACTGAAGTGAGAAAAGCATGTTCATACTGGTGTCATAAAAACAGCATGATTCATAATCATTAAGCTCCACTCTTACTTGTAAGGAGGTTTTTAATTAAAATTTTCTTCTTGGTGAGTATGATATTGTGCCATCAAACTGTAATTCCTTCTTAATATGCCCTGGATGCAGAACTTCAGTTATGGCAGCCCGTGTCCAAAATTTCCATTTGAGAGAGCAGATTTGTACTCACTTTCAAACTAAGTGGGGTTTTGGAAACTCCTCAATGCATTTCTGTTCCTATGGGAACATTAAAATTAAGCAATATGCAGACCAGATCTTTTTTTTAAAGGCAGAAAGTGCTTCCTGTATATGGATACTTATTTTTTCAGCAAGCATTAGAGGCCACAAAGGGTGATTCTATATACTTCTTAGAAGTTAGTCATTATGTAGAAAAAAATAATGTTTTTTTTTAATTTGAATTGTGCTCATATTTTAAAAGGTGAAAGATTTATACAATCTGAAGAGAAACAAGAGTATGTGCTCACATTTTAAATTATTTTATCCATGACTAGAGAATAAATGAAGATGTTTAGCTTGACTTAGAAGATTTAGCTAGAATGGGATATGTAAAATTAGGGTTACTCATAATGGTTCCTATGCTACTAAAAGATCAATAATAACATATAATAATTTTGAAAAAAGAAAGCAACAACAATTGTGCCATTTTCAAATTGTATAAAATAATTTTTATACCTTTATACTGAAAGTTTAATTAATTTGTTTAAATGAGCAATTTTCAGGGAAGATTACCTACGATTAACACAAAGAAATACTGAAAATACAACTGAATAAAAATTAGAACAGAGTCAGGAAAATGGACAAATATCCCATCCTCCACAATCTGCAGGGAGATTGTAAACTGTTAAGGAACTATTTCTCTGCTATTTGTATTGTTCCAAAGTACAATGCAGAAAATGTTCACAATTATTTCAAAAACAAATAATTTTAATATGCAAACCTGAAGACTTGAACAAAAAAGAAAAACAATCTCTAATCAAGTAAAATAGTTGAATGATGAGATCTCAGCAAAACATAACAATTGCATTATAAAATATTGCCTCATTAAAGAATAACACATTAGGGACAAGGAGGATTAATTTCAAGGATGTAAGGATGAATTGATGTTAGAAAATTTTTCCAGTGTAGTTTTCAATATGATTGAAGTTCTCCTTTTACTTTTATTTCTCGTCTTTCTTTTCATCTACTCAGTGGTCTTTTCATCTCAGCCTGATCCTTCTTATGACTTATCCGCTCTTTCAAACACAACGTGAGTCTCTGTGTTCTCCTGAGAATACCGAATGTGTTCCTGGATTGTCCCTCTTAATCTTGAAATAGTTTTTAGAGGCATTCTTTTCCTCTCCTTTCTCAACAGGGAGCAGAGTATTATTGAGAGATTAATGAATGGTTTTCCTTTGATTTCTCATCCTCTGACCAATGTGGTATTTCTGACTCATGTTTGTGTCAACAATCAGGACAAGCGGGTTGCCCTTTGATCATCTGCATACACAGGCAGATGGTGTGATTACACGCACAGTATTCTCGGTTCTTTGATTGTTTGTGAGACCCTTCTCTCACAGAGTACATAAAGATAGGTGCAGACAGCGTTCAAGTGTTCAGTACTTGCTGCTTTACTCAGGACACCCCTCCCAGAATATATTGTACCCATACCAGCTTCTTCTTGCCCCAGTATAAACTCTTCCCCCTAGGATTTTTAAACTGTCTGGAAAATAAAAACAATAGAAATAGTAAAAGAAAGGACAGTGAGGAACTGAGGGAGGAGGCTTGGAAACTTCTCGCTGCCAGCTCATTTCCAAGTCTATTTTCCTTTACTGATATTGGTTTGGGATTCTGAGGTAGACAGAGGAAGGCAGGTAAGATAGGAAGATCTTTCACTATTTTTGAAACAAGCATGATTTTACTAAAAACAGTGACCTAGGTGAGTTTACATTAGTTGATTTATATCTTAGCGTTTGATCTAGATTCCATCTGGCATGATTTTTATTTTGATGTTTTGCCTCCTCTGTCTTCATGGGTAAGTTGAGAAGGGACAATACTTAAATACAACTGGAATGAACATAGTATCTTCTTTTAATGCTCTCTTTTGATGTATTACAATTTTTATGATTTAGACTATGGATACTTAATATGTGGGAGGATGTGTCCTTATCACTTGAGGACTCTTTCCTACATTTTGTTTTCCCCACTCTGATGCATACCTGCTCTCTTTAGGCTTCTGCCTACTCGAATTCTAGCTGACAAACACAAGCACCTAAGAACAAATGTAAATAGCTAGTGTCATTCATAGAGTTTGGAAGTGCTGGAAAATAGAAGAAAATAAAAACGAAGAGCACCTGAAAAGGACTCCATGAGGCTCACAGAAGTTTGAGAATATTGGTGCACCTGCCAGCCAGAGTGGGACACTTCATGTTTATGGGATGTACAGTGCTGAGGATGGCGTTTTAGAAGTGGGACAGAAGTATTCCTAGGTAACAGGCTGCTCTGGTCCTGGGTAAAGAACTAAAGTGGAGGCTTCACAAAGTCAGCTGCTTTCCGAATAGCTCACTGCTTAACAAAACAAAGCTCAGTAGCATTTAAAGCAATAAAAACTTACAAAAGCATTCAACAGCCAGGAGGTTAAAACAATTCTGGCATTGTGTGAACAAAGATGAAAACACAGCCTACAATGAGCAGAAACAATTGGTGAGAGAGACCCAAATATGACAGAGATATTAGAAATACTGAGCAAACATACCAAATCAGTTATAGTAATAATACCTTATAAGATACAGAAAACACAGAAAGATCCCAAATAAAACTTGTAGAAATGAAAAATATAGTGACTTCTATAAGTGCATTGGATAAGATTAAGAAAAAGATATCTGGTTATCTGAATAACCACTTTGAAGATAACAATATGTAATACAACAACCATTGTTAATTTCCGATCACCTTGTTTTGAAATTCTGTATCATTTTAATTGTTTCTCTGTGGTTTTGCTGTGTATTTGTTTTTGTTATTTTGATTTTTGTTCTCTTCTCTTTAAAATAAAAAAAGAAAAGATCAATTAATCTGAAGGTACTGCAGTAGATACTACCCACAAAGAAGCCCAAAAGTTTGTAATTTTTTTGTCTCAAATGCTAAGGTAATTATATGTGGAAAAGAATGAATAGCTTTTTAGCAAATGATAGTCAAAAAATTAAACAGCTATATGCAGAAATTCTTGGTTCATATTTTGTACGATAAAAAGTGAAACTAATTATCAACTTAAATGTAAAAGTAAAACTATAACACTTTTAAAAAAGTAAGATTTTCACAGGTATATGGATATACAAAATTTATCAAACTTTATAAATTACATGTATAAATTTAAATTATATCCCATTAATCCTTAAGCCTTCAGAAACAATATTTGAATAGAGAAAATGGAGAAAGTGGCAAAATACTATGCAAAATATTCCAAAATATGTATAAGTATAAAATATGTATACATATAAATATGTATAAAAACTGATGGGGAGATCAAATGTCTACATATATGTGAAATTTGACAAGTTTATTCAATCAGATTTTAAAGTGTCATGATTTGCATGTATATGGTGGTAAAATCACATTAGGAAAATTAACTTTTATACAACTTGTGTTTTTATCAAAACAAACTGCATTCACACACGATTCCCAGTTTTTCATTTTTAATTTGAAGACTTTTTAAGGGCAGGGATGAGAATAGTTGGTAGTTGTTTTGATTATTAAATCTTCCTTTAATGACTTACATTCTTGAGAGGAAAGTCAACTCAAGTCTTTGAACATCAGATTCAGTTTCTAAGTCTCAAATACAATTGTACAGCTGACCTTTCTGGATCTGACCAACTGAGAAGGGGAGACTCATATTTTTTTTCTTTTACTGGAGAGACACCTTGCATTTGATCTTCTTCACCTTGAACCTCATTCATTAGCAAGAAACAAAATAACAAGAACAATGAAAAATTGTCTTTTGTTTCATCATTAAAGTTTTAGTGACTGGCATAAAAAACCTGTTGGGATAGAATAGAGATTGCAGTTGTGAAATGGAAAGACTATGACATTTACTCAATAGTTTTCCATTTTATAGTTCTAAGAAATTTTAGAATTGTGCATAAAGTGTCAAACGTTATGTATGGCACAGTGATTCTGGGATTTCTAAATGATCAGTGTACTACTAAGAGACAGTTCTTCTCTTGGGGAATTTTCTCATTAGAGCAAATGCTGTGCCACAGTGATATATTTTACATTTGGAATAAACTACACATTCTGAAGTTCAGGAATTACTAATGGGCTTCAGAGGCCTTTTCTGACTGCAATAAAAATTGCTATATTCAAGAGGAAATTTTTAAAGAGAGTAAGAGAGTAATGTTTGTATTTGGAAGACAAATGATCTTGGTGTAAGTTTTTCTTCTGGAGGTTCAGCTAGCATTTAACCCTTTCTTACTTTTCTGGGTCGTCTCAGAAAACCGAACATATGGAAGATGAAGCTAAGTGGTATTTTCCATTGTCAACACTGATAACCTGGAATAAAATTTGGATTTTCAGGGAAACATCTATAGGGTTGAAAGATTATTTAAATTCAGAAATGAATAGAAGCAGTGATGGTACTTCTTACTCAGTAGGTAAGGTAACTTAACAGAGGAAAATCCAAAGAAGCCACAGAAAAATTCTTTATGTGGGAGTGAGAGAGTCTGAGATTGTTGTAGTTTTGGCCCTTACTGCAATAGTAGGGGAGATTTGCATAGTTATGAGCCTACTTTGGTCACAAGCACCTCTTCTGTGAAATCAGCTCAAGGAATTCAACATAATACATGTCTCTTTCAGTACTGAAAATTCACCATTGCTTGTGGGGGAATTACTCTACATTCGTGTTAGAGAGAATAGAGATCAATTGAAGGCTCTTATTTAGAAATCATTTTAAAATCAGAAATCTCAATTACATTAAACAAATATTCTATATCCACCACCTCCAGCCACTGTTCTAGTTGGTAAGGAAACAGCAGTGAAGTTACAGACAACCTTCCTATTCTATACTTACCTGGTACCTGCAGAGGAGGGACCACTGCACAAGAAATGTTTTTCATGTCAACCTGCTTTGATTTTTAAAGATAAGAAAGCAAAACAAAGTTAGTGACAAAAGAACTAACTTCAGGAAGGGTGCAGTAGCCACTGATATTTTATTTTGGGAGTTTACAAGGACATGACTATATGGGACATTAAAATTTTAGAATAAGTGGGCTGGGGTTATAGCTTAGTGGCATGCCACCTGCCTGGCAAGCAAGGAGGTCCTGAGTTCGACTCCAGGTTTTTAAAAAAAAATTCTTGGGGCTGGGGATTTAGCTCAGTGGCACAGCGCCTGCCTGGCAAGCGCAAAGTCATGAGTTCGATTCCTGGTACCAGAAAAAAAAAAAAAAAAAAAAAGAAGAAAAAAAAATTCTTGTAGCTATTTTATTTTACAGTCCCTGAAATCTTCCTCTTCTTCCACATTATATCATGTTCCAGACCAGAGTTCCAAAATGCCTAAAAGTCCCAATTCATATTACTGTCTGTATGCAAGTGGTTTTCTCCTGACATGAACCATGAAAAAGAGTGGAGGGCCTGAGTACATTCTGTGTTGGGGAAAAAGGAAAAGCAACCAAGAGACAAGGCTTTTGACTCCCTTGGACCCTCCTAGTAGGGGTTGCCTGAAGTTCAGGCTTGTGCTGTGATCTCTGTAAGGTCAAATTCTATCCTGAGAGCTACATTTGCCTTTTGGGCAAAGTAGAGAGAAAGTCCAAGACAGAGACTCGATAAAAAAGTACTGGGGCCGGGGATGTAGCTCAGCAGCACAGTGCCTGCCTGGTAAGTGCAAGGTCCTGAGTTCAATTCCTGGTATGAAAATAAGTACTAATATTGGAAAGAAACTTAGACATCTAGATAAACGAAATATTGTTCACATATGGAATTTAACTATCTCATCTTTGGGAAAAGAAAAACATGTATTTGTTGCTTAGCTCCCAGAGTCAGCTTAAAGGTATGTTTTTTATTATGCTTCTTCTGAACCCCTCTTCCATTCTGACTGAATCCTTAAAGCCTAAGCTTTCAGGAACCCTTTTTACATTTCTTCCTAACTTTATCAGTCTCTGTGTTGGAAAAAGCCTGGGAGGTGGTTACTTCCAATCCTCCAGCCAAGCAGGCCCAGCATAGCAGCTGTGAAGCGGTGTTCGTGTGGACAGGGAGAGAACCTGAGTGGGCAGTGGATGAACATGCATGGGGGAGGCAAGTGCCATAAATACAAAGAGAGGCCTCCAGATTTCTCATTCTTGTTTACTGTGGAGGGACTACCACAGACATTGAGTAGAAAATATGTTTTCAGCTATTGGGCCTGATGGGAATAGAATGCCATACTTCTGTCCCCCAAATCTAGCTCTCATGAACAAAGAAAAGAAGTGATCCCAGAGTGATGGGTTGTCGATTTGATTGGCTTGAGAGATGCCTAGGTAATTAGTAAGCACATTTCTGGCTGTGTCTGGGTGGATTATAGGGACATGATCTTGGGGACTCTACCTGGTCCTTGGCCCTTTCTTATCTAACACTTCCTTGTTCTCTTTGCTTTCCAGCTGCCATGTATTTGGAGATGATGTTATGCTTTGGATCCAGCTGACTTACCATGGACTTACAGCTCTGAAGCCATAAGCCAAAATAAACCTATTCTCCTTTAACTTGTGCAGATGAAGTATCTTCATTACTTTGCTAGATGCTAAGACACAGTACTTGGCACTCACCATTTAAAGGAGGAGAGGATTAGTTTGATTGACAGTTATAGTCTTGCCCAAGAAGGGCCTCTGTAGAGGAAGAGCTGCTCACATCACAGCAGTCAGAAAGCAGGGAGTGAAAGGATGAGCCAGGGAAGGAGATACACATTCCTAAGACACACCTCCACCCAGTCACTAATCTTCAGCCAAGCTCCACCTTCTCACAACAAGTCACATACAGTGCTCATTCTCCTCCCAGAAGCCCCACCTCTATGCACATGAGGTCTTCAGGGGACACTAGATCTAAACCGTAATATCAGGTATTTTGTCCCAGCAATGAAAGGCTAATATACTAGCCAGAGCCATTGAATGGCCATTGAATGGCCATTGCCAAACACCATTTCAAGATAAAAATATCTTGCTAAACAATGAAGCAGTTATATTTGTGGTCTGCCTTAAAATACTGTTTCTGTATACCTTCTCCATTTAGAAATAATCTTCAGAGTATAGTAGTTCATGTCTATAATTATAGTTACTTAGGAAACTAAGGCAGGTGGATTACAAATTCAAGACCAGCCACAGCAACCTAGAAAAACCTTGCATCAAAATGAAATAAAAAGTGGCTGGAGATATAGCTCAGTCTTCTAGGGTTCAGTAACTAATACTGTGAAAGAAACAAAAGAAATCAACCAACATACCACCCAACCAACCAGCAAACAACTAAACCCAACAACAAAAACTCTTGACATGGAATTGCATACATGCATGAAGATGTACAGATGATAAGGATATGGTTCAATGAATCTTCTAGCATAATGTGAAAGCACCGAGGTAATCATTACCCAAGTAGAACAATAGAATATTGCCAGCATCCGCAGGAGTCTCTGTGCCCCTTGCAGTGTTTTCTTCTCCAAATGAAAACCCATATCCTGACTTCTAATGCCTGTTTTGCCTGATTTTGAACTTTATATAAATAGACACACCCATTATATATTTTTGTTTCAGACTGTTTTCTCAACACAGTATTTGTGAAATTCATCTACATGGGTATCCATGCAGAAGTCTGTAATTAAACCTAACTACCTTCTCTCAGGCCTACCACTGAAAAGAAAGAGGCCAAATTCTACCTGTTCCAAAGCTTGCACTGGGAGCTAGAGCTTCACCTTTTGCACCTGAAAGCCAGAAATACAGAGGGGTCAATTACTCTGTAGCTGACCCTGATGACTGATAAGAGTTCACATGCAAGTACTCTAGCTCCCTCATTCCCTGGGCTGGATAACTCCAAGTATACGATTTATACTGATTCTTCAGGGCGTTAAGCTCCACTTACAACAGTGTCTGATTTTCTACCCTTTATTGATTGTATTTTCTTCCCTCTCTCATTTACCCACTCCTCTGATAATATTTCCTGGAATTACCTTCCACATAAATCAGTTGGATTTAAATCCTTATCTTCTGGTCTGTTTCTATGAACTTGATCTAAAAATGAGTATTTTGATCATTTTCATTGCTGTATGGTATATTGCTATTGCATAACCATATCTCATATTATTTATATATTATTATATCAGTGGATAAGTGGACATTTGGGTGTTTCCAACAATGGCTATTATTTACTAACATTGCTATAAGCTTTTTAGCATATGTTTTTGTCAACACATCACTGTGGAATTTATAGGGTAGAATATACGCATATATTCAGCTTTAATAATAAATTATTTTTCAAGGTATTTATAAAAATTGATACTGGTATTTAAGAATTCCATGTATAAACACAAGATAGCTAAGATAATTGTACTACTAATTTCTATTAGTTCATTGAAAGGAACATTTACTGCTTATTGTTTCATCAATTTTGCACGCCTGTATCTGGTAATCTGAGCAACTACTTTGAAGATAACAATATGCAATATAATAACCATTGTTAATTTTTTATCATTGTTTTGTAATTCTCTATCATTTTAATTGTTTTTTTTTCTCTCTCTAAAAAAAAAGAATTCTGGAGTATTTAAAAATTCTAGTTGCAAGGTGGGCATGGTGGCAAATGCTTGTATTCCCAGCACTTATGAGGCTGAGGAGGGAGGATCATGAGTTCAAGGCTAGCATAGAAAAAGCTTGTCTCCAAATATTCTAGTTTTTGCATAACTTTGTTAATATCTATTATATAGCCTTTTCCATTTAGTAATATAGCAATATATATAGGGTTATATTAGTTTTAAAGATAAATGATCTTGGTCATATTTTCACTTTTCATATTTGTTATTTGTATATTTTTCTTTTTTTAATTTTCATTTTTTATTAGGACATGTTTGTGGTACAGAATGTTTACATTCTTTGTGTGCAAGTGGTCCATGTACATAAAACATCTTGATTCTTTTTCTCATCCCCTTTCCCTGTCCTCCTTCAACTCCTTCTATCTTTTGATCCTCTTCCCATTTGAGAAAGATATATTTCTCTACTTCCTATTAGCTTGTGTGAACTCATGATATGAACTCAATGTTCATGCCACCCCAGAACTCATATGTTGGAGCCCCAATGGCCAATGTGAATGAATCTGGAGTTAGGGCATCTATGGAGGTGATTAAGCTAAACCAGGTAATAAGTGCGGCATCCTGATCTGACAGGATTAGTGTCCTTCTGAGACAAGACTCTCTCTCTCTCTCTCTCTCTCTCTCTCTCTCTCTCTCTCTCTCTCTCTCTCTCCTTCCTTCTCCCCTGCCTTCTGTGAGCCAGGAAGATAGCTATCACCAGAAATCCAACTTACTGGCTCCTTGACCATTGAATTCCAGCCTCCGGAACACTGACAAAATAAATTTTGTTATTTAACCCATATAATCTGTTGTTATGGTAGCCTTAGCTGACTAATACAAGTTGATTGGTACTGGGAAGTGGAGTCCCACTGGCACAAAGACCTCCGAAGGTCTTTCGAGCTGGAAGATGGGTAAGACGCTAGAACAGCTTGGAGATGAATGGTAGAAAAAACTGCAACTATTGTGAAGGGACTGTTGGTAGAAATATGGATTTAAGGTGATTCTGGGAAGAGATTAGAAAGAAAAAAATGATCTGGAAGGAATGCTTCCATCTTCTTGGAGGATGCACATCACAGGAATGGAATGTTGGAATAAATATGAATAGTAAAGATCATTCTGGAGAGGTCTCAAATGGAAATAAGGAACAGTTTATGAACTGTCCCAAGCTGTCTCACACCATGTCCCAGGGTGATTTGGTTAGGTGGATAGTGTCTCAGAGTGTGAGAGCCTGAGAAAAGTGGTGACTCGAGCTATGAGGTCTAGCTTGGCTAGATGGCAAGAGAAAAATATGTTAACAGTTGAGTCGTTTATGTAACTCTAGGAATGGGCTAGCTCTGAGGGGGGAAGTCACAATGTCAAGGCATAAATAATTTGCAAGACATGATTAATCCACTTCTTGGGGTCAGACAGAAGACGTCTGAGTTTAGTTTTGGAGTTGTCAATCAAGTTTTTCATTCTGAAACATTTTCTTCTGGTCTCAAAAGATGCTACCTTTATGCCTTATTCATTTTTGTACCTCTTCTATCTTTTGATAAGTTAGAGGTTTTACGAGTTGTCTGTTATTCTTTCCACAGCTTTATATTGTAAGAACATTTTATTTTTTCACTTTTGGTGTTATATTAATGTAAACAATCGAGTCTTTCTGTATGACTGGTGTCTTCCTTTCCCCTCACTGGCTTCTTCACCCAGAAACTTGTTCACTGGTGCTGGAGACTCCATGACTTTACCCCAGGCAGGGTGGGTCTTTATTCAAATCTTCTCTTCACACGTAAAAGATATATAAAGAAGTGTAATTTATTTTTGTTTATTGCAGATTTCAGATTCAATATCTTATTGACTACATCATGGAGGTCAATTTCTTTGCAGTGGTTTGCATATTTTTCCACTCAGTTTTCTACAGTCTGACTTTTTACTCTAGGATTTTATTACCATAAGTTTACTAAGTTGCTTAAAAGAAAGTGGAGTTGCTGTGTGAATCTCATGGAATTATTAAAGTTATATTACTACAAGTTTGTTAGGCTGGATTCCCTACACGTAGTCTGAGATGGCAAATGATTTATTGATGGAATTGCCACTGTGCTAGTTTTCTCAGAGTTTTTGTCTTGTCTTGAGGAAAGTGGAGAGGGGGGCTCAACTTCTGCACCTCTACATCTGGTTAGTCATTGTGTGCATGTTTCTCATGGGAGAAGAACGTGAGGGGACACTAAATGTGGGTGGTCTGGTTCCATCCTTGAGGGAATTTCTTCAGAGGAAGGAACCTTGTGAATCATTAAGGGACAAGATAGCAACTGTGGGTTGGACAAAGGGGCTCTATCTGTGTAGCACCGACAGTGACCGCATGTGGGACAGCTCTAAAGGTCAACTTTTAAGAAGATGCAGTGTCTCTTGCTATTTCTGGTCACTAGATCCTATGTGCAGTAACCTCTTTAATTCTAGGAAGTGAGTATAGAAGGTCACAAAAGATAGTTGTGATTGTAAGGTCTCTTACAAAAACAAAACTCCAAAGAGCCGTGCTTCCTGTGACGAGTTAATTTTAAATTTAGCAGAAAATAAATACTAAGCCTATGCTATCTGTACTTAGAAGTGTTTATGAAAACTATAACTTCTTCCCAGAGGTAGTAGAGTATGCTAATCACCCGCAGAATTCCTTTTGTATTCAAATCCCCAACAACCTGAGCTGTAGTGGAAGTCGTCAATCTAGAAAAGAAGCTAATTGAAAATGCATTAATAGGAAAAACAACAGCTGCTATAAATAGTGTTTCATATGCCTTTTAAGTACCGTGTAAGCTGTTGCTGAGACCAAAAGGAATTGGGACTGTAGTAAAATTTCATAACACAGCCAGTCAAATTAAAATACAATTTCAGTCCTATTCAGTTTTTCAACACCAGCACACTAACGCTTAGGGAGCAGCTCTTCTGGGTTTGGGGAAGACCGTCATAAAGAATGTAGACCATGGATCTTGCAGGCATCTACCATTATTATAAAATCAATACAACAAATTAACATTTTATTCCACAGAGCCATAGCTTCTTATAACATATTTGGTCATTCACTTGTTTTATAGTTAAACTGTGGTTTGCTTCCATAATTCAAAACATAATCATGATAAAATGTGTTTGGAAGAGAGAGAGAAAAAAAAATATGGCTATATACCAGAGACATTTCATCCTTCGGGAGAGATGTGAGATTATGTTTTAAGAATCTAATGACCTAGAGTCCTGTCTGAAGGGTTTGATTTAAAAGACTTGGTTATATTTTATATCAGGAATCTTACATTGTGTACTATAGTAGAGTAGAATTTCAGATGTGACAGCCATGAAAATTTACTGCTTAAATCTCCAGTTACAAAGAGCATAGCTGACTAATTGCTTCATCTACAACCTCCAAGGATCTGACACTACCTCTGTTCTAGGGCCACGCTCATGAGATGCCCTCAGCCAAGGGCTGAACATGGCAAGAACTTGAAGGCAAGTCGGTTCTTGCAGGATGGTGGGCTCTTCCTTGTGTCTCTAGATCGGGGATGCTTCTTTTTGCTTGACTCAGTCTTTCTTAGAACGGTGCTGCTAACTGACTTCTCCTACCCTTTCCTTACTCCTCTTATTCTACCCATGACAATCACAGTCTCAAGTTTCCCTCTACCTTCTCTTGCTCCCTCCCCAAATAAATCTCTTATGTGAATAACTTCATAGTGTTTTGTGCTTCTTGATGGACTCAAGCGAACACAAGTGGTAATGAGAGTGGCCCAGTAAGAGCTGGTGGAGTGAGGACCTGGAACTAGCTCACTAAGCACTCAGTCAGCAAAGAAGACACCATCCTGAGCTGGTCATCCCTGGCACTAGTTGGAGGCTCAGTTGCTGAATATTTCATCAGTGGTAACTTGGGAAACTGTTCCAGTCAAGGGAATACCTTAGCAGATGTGATGATTCAGACAGTCCAGTGATGCTGGGAACAAAGATTATGAAAACAGCAGAACTGGCTCGTTAGTGATAAGTGGTGCTGCCCCCTGCAGGGGGAGAGAAAATGAGGGCTGGTAAACTAACTGAGAGAAACAGAAAGTCTCTTTGGTAGCTTACAAAGTGTTCCTGATCCTCCAAATAGCTGCTCAACAGCTGAAGAGCAAAATGAAGATGGATAGAGTAAGTGTGTTCCAGAGTCATTTGAATGCTCTTTATCAAGAAATGGTCTGTTTTGCTAAATTCAGTGTGATGGAGACCTGGAATCCTGCAACGTAAGATGCAGTATCTGAGTTGATAATTCTGGGCAGGTTGGGATTGCAGATCCTTGAGAATCCTTAGAGCTTGAAGAAAATAAATGATGTTTTTCTAGAAGACTTGGCAGGGGTTTATCCTCTTAAAATAGCTAGTGCCCCCTTCGGGATCTCTTCCTAGTTCTTTTCCTGGCTTACAGGCTGATTAAGGTTAAATCCCAGCATATTTCAGTTGCTAATCCTGATAAGGAAGAGAATACAGACTGAAGGCATCACAAGACTCAGTTATAATGAACTAACTGAAGCCAGACATTACACAGAAACATCATCATGGAATGATGGAATACCCTTCAGAAGGCACACAGTTTCAGGGGTAACACTTTGAAAGAATGGGGTACTACCATTTTGAATAAAATATATACATTACATCAGAAGACTAGGTTACACTTCTCAGTAAGATCCTGGGTCCAGGAACAAAGGAACTCAAGTAGGAGTGGCCTTCCATGCTACCTTTCTCAATGACTCACTGGGAAATTTTGTGCTTCCTGTTCCCACAGCTCTACACTTGCCCATTTGGAAATCTTGGTCTCCAAAGGAGGCTCACTATCGACATGGGGCACAGCAGGCTTCCCAGTGAACTGCAGCTGTCATCTGCTGTCTGTGCACTTTGGACCTTTGTGTCTAGGATCCTATAAGCAAGTCACCATTATGGAGAGGTGAACCACTCTGGGTAAGAGGGGCTGTGGGACACTCTTCTACCATGAGACAAGAAGCAATATGTGTGGCTCGCAGGTGTGCTTGCATGCCTCCTGCTACTCCCTTGCCCCACTCAATCCATGAATGGATAAGCACAGCAATGGTCTCCGAGTGTCCACAGCCCTCAGGAAGTAGGCCTGGGATCCTGACAGCACACCAGCTATCCAGACCTTTTGAGATAATAGAAGGCATGGGACATTTAGAAGGGCGGGTGGACGGGGAGGATGCGTACACACTCTGGCTCTGTGACTGAATACAGTGGTGGGGCTCCAGCTCATGCCTGCAACTCCCTTCCTGCAAGTTTCTTCTTGGAAGAGAGTCCGTCCCACAGGGAGTGTGGGGAAGCTATTCTCTGGACCTTCATGGAGAAGAAGGTCTGCACCACATGAGCAGTGGACGGTGGTGCTGAGGAAATTCACTGCTGAGATGTGCTGCAGGAAGACTACTTGAATGGTTGGCCCTGCTACTGTTCCCCAAATCATCTCCCTCTGCACCTGCACCACTTCCGGCTAGCTGCTCCTGTGCTAGAGGTTCTAAGGCTGGACCAGTCTAATCAGATGTGGGACAACTCATACTGGTGACATTAAAAAATATATACATATATACATATATATATATATATATATATATGTATACACACAAACAAGTGAATGAAAAAGCTTTCTATTCTTTTTTAAAAGAACTGTAATAATTAAAAATTGGCAGAAGACACAACAATTTAGATATACGTATAACCAATAAATACATGAAATGTTTCATTCTTTCATAATTAAAAAAAGCATAAGAATGGAAGAAGGATGAAATGGAATCTCTCATGATTAAGGAAATTAGCAACAAAATATTGCTGGGTGTGGTGGTACCCACCTGCAATCCCAGTTACTTACTCAGGAGGCTGAGGCAGGAGATTGCAAAGCTGAGATCAGCCTGAGCAACTTAGAGACACTCAGTTCCAAAAACTGGGTTCAATCCCACAAAGAAGCAAACCCTCTCTCTCAAAAACAGAAAGGAAAGAAAAGAATTATTATGTTCCTACATTTTAGGTTTGCAAAAATAGTTAAATTAACACAGTGCTGGAGAGGATACTAGGATGTGAGTAAGTTCATGTAACCATCTGAAAATATTAAAATATTGGGGAAGGGCAATTTCTATTATTTGTCCAAATTTTCAACGGCATTTCCTTTGACCCAGTAATCATGTGGGCAATAAATTTTCATAGTCACATAAGTACAAAGACTTTGATCTATATAATTGTGTTAGTGGGAGCTAATACTGGTTAAGTTCTTCCTATGTGTCAAACACTGTTCTAAACACTTTGCATACACTAGTGTATTTAATCCCCTCATCCCATGATATAGGCAATTTGCATTTGATTTAACAGTGAAGAAAGTAAAGCACAGATAAACTCACTTCCCCAAGTTGCTCTCCACCGGTTAGTGGTAAGGATGGAATTGAACAAGATATGCTGGTTCCATGGCTCATCCTCTTGATCCCTTGCATGTTACAGTACTACCTAAAAATGGAGACATAGATTTGTAATTGTTTAGCCAGAACTAAAACTCAGTTCTGATAATTGAAAAATCTTATACCACATTTGGTAGAAAATCTTAACTATCTGAAATTATATGGTAGAAACACTTGAAATAAACTGATATGAAGCTATAGTTAATATTTAGTCCAGTTTAGGAATGCAGTAATTAATGATTCACTGCAGAAATATTAGCATGTTTGACAGCAATTGATGTCACAAGGCCGCTGAGGATATTTTCACTATGTAGCATATGCCATGCACCTGGATGGATCAAATCAATATTGATGGCAAACTGGGTGAGAGGTGAGGCAGAGGAGTGAAGGAGGACTCATGCATTAATGATTTGTAAGCTTCTATGTATTTGCTGAGTCACTCATAGAAATAAGGAACATTGCAATGGGCTGCATTTAGAGAGAGCATGAAGTTCAGTTTGATGCACCTTTGAGACATCAGCTGTCTGAGATATCATGCAAGCAATTGGGCAGCCTGATGTGGAAGTCAAGGAGAGCTCTTCACTGGAGAATGAACTCTTTGTTTCAGAAATAGGAGGTATGACATTCTGCTGAAATATAAAATAAGGCAGGACTTGATTTATCCACTTGTAGATTACAGATCACTTCAGTAAAAGCTATTTCTTTGAAATGTACTAATATTCTTTAGAATGTTACTGGTAGAACCCTGGACTAAAGAGTGAATATTAGAAAAGGAATTTAAATTAAAACATATGTAAGTGGTGCTTGCAAGAAATTTGTCTTTTAAAGGGAGAGAGGAAAAGCGGTGGTTGGAGGAGGCTCTGAGGTTAGAGAATATTGAGACTTGGGCATGCTTAGGAATAACCTGGGGAAAGCACAGGTTTTCTGAGCAAATAGGGTCGAATAGATCTGGAATGCTAATGGAAGGCCAGGCACAGACAGTGGTGGAGCACTTGCATACTTGTCACAGGAGAGAAGGAAGACAACGTAGGTGCACATTTTGTATACACAGGTCTCAATGTTTTGATTCAAGAAGATGAATAGATCCCATCAGATCGCTTCTCATCTTCCATGTCATGGCTATGGGGCACTCTCAGAAGTTTCATTGGACAAGAGGTTTGAAGTGACTCTGTTCATTGTGGCATTCAATTCATCATCAGGATATTTTAATGTGTTCATTGAAAAGATCACCAGGATATTGGCAAGTACTTAAGAGAATCTCCTGAGGTGAGAATTAGGTGCTTAGTTTGCTATGAAGCACAACACCTTCTCTAGCAGGACTTTCTCCAGGCAAGGGTGCCAGAGTCAGAAGTAAGCTCAGCAGACAATGCCGTGCTCCTTCAGCAGACCCAGCCCTGTTTAATGAAGGAGTCCTGGCTGCTGGCTTCCATAACATTATAGCTGCTCATTCCTGAATAATTATTTATCAAATATTCTAAAATCAAAGTTAGAGTGCACAGTTTATATCTTTACTTATTTTAATTGTTTTGAGACAAGTTCTTGCTACATAGGGCAGGCAGGTTTTAAACTTGTCCTCTTGTCTCGGCATCCTGAGTTCCAGGATTACAAGCACAAACCTTGATCTCAGAAGTCAGGTGGCCTTGAATCTCAACTGAGCAGTTCCTTAACTCAGTATCTTAAGAATTATTAGTTCAGTAAGCTAATTAGCTTCTACTGCCTAAAATGAGTTAATTTTAGGAGAACAGTTCAAGTGGTGCTAGCACCTAAGTGCTCAAAGGAGCTGCAAGGACAGTACAAGAGGGAACTGACAAAACCTAGCAGCCCGGCTTTAGAGGGAGGCTTTTAAATATCATGCAGCCCTGCTCGGAAAACCCAAATGTTAACTGTAATTTTTAAAGTTTATGAATACCATCTAAAGAAATATGGCTTTTTGAAGTATGCTGTCATTTTGTTCGTTCAGTAAAAGTCAATAAAGAACAAGTACTTCATAAAACATACTCTTGCAAGACTATCCTTGGGTGATATAGTGGATTGACATTTTTTTAATATGCTACATCTAGATCCCACTCAACACGGTGGCATTTATATCCCAGCAGATGTGTAATACAAAACAGAATCTCTCAGGAAAGTAAAGTGGCCATTCAAATGAGGAAAAATTGGTACACAATGGAAATATGAATGTTTTGTATCTTTCCAACTAAAGTGATTTTAATATCAAAGTTTTAAGGCTTTAAAGCAAAATCTATAAAATGATGAGATATTTTCATTTCAATTATGCTGTTTTTCATTGTTAGACTAAAGGATAACACAGCATAGCTTTCCCTATGGAGTTATCCCTCTTTGTGGTGTATATTATAAATAATAAAGATTAATAGGTAAAGAATTAAGGAAAAATAAACACTGATTTTTTTGTGTGATCCAATTAAGCTAAACTGAAAAGTGAAAATATATACATAAAAAACTAATAGCTAATACCACAGAAAATAGGAAATATCCTACAAAAAAAATTATTTCTAGAAAACCAACAAAGCTATCAGACAGGCCCTCTTAAATTTTTTTGTCTTATGGTTTATATTTCTGCAAAAGTTAGGATAAGATACTATTTAGCAGCTTTTGTTATTTTCAGGAAATATTTTTGGTTAAATTAAAATAACCTGGTTTACAACAGACTATTGTCTTGTATCTTCAAAATTTGGTCTGATTGAAATTTCTCCATCATGATGTCATACAGGTGATATTAACTTAGGTCCAAAATAAAACTCCACACTTTCCTCATCCCCAACCTACTCTTCCCTACTTTCACTGTCAAAGATTCAATAATTCGCTCACACCTAATCCTGAGCTTTACCTTTATTCTTGCCTGTGCTTCCTTCAATACATTACTGGTTTGGATACATTATTTTCTGACTTTTCCTTTTCTCACTCCACTGTCAGCACCTTATCCTGATTGCTCACAGTTTCTGGCTTCAGCTATTTCCGTAGCTGTGAACCAGGCTTAGTTCCTTTGCAACTCAGATTACAACACTTCCCTCTGGGGTCACTTCAGCAGTTTCCCCATTGCCTATAGGACTCCATGGTGCACAAGGTATATCAGGCATTTCCTGATCTGCCCTCCCCTCAGGGCTCTTCCACTTCATCTTGTTTTTTCTTTTGTATCCAAGGTCTGGTAATATTCAGCTCTTTGCAGGTCTTTGAAGGCAGCACTTTCACATTGGCAAGTTGTCAAAGAGCAAGTGCTTGGGCCTTCTGTTGGGAATGCTATACTGCCTGCTTTTCTCTTCCTGGTATTGTGCAGAAGCATTCTCAGTGCAACGTCATCCATGAAGCCTTGCTGGAGTTCCTGTAATCCCTTTGCGATGCACTTACTTTATCCATTATAGATGTGACTACTACTTGAAGTATGTTTTTACTTTGTGCTCATTTGTAGAAATATTCATCAAAAAGTATTGTCATTGTTAGTTTGAATTCCCTGTCCACTGAACATTGAATTCACTTTATTTGCTTAATGCCTTCTACATTGCATTTTATGGAGTGTATTCTTCATGTGTATTTGTTAAGCTGAACATCAGATTAGGTGCATTGGGTTATTGAAAATACTGTTAAACTTTTATAGATTTGAAATTTCATTTTTGAATAGGCAGGGACTCCTGCATACTATCTGTTAATTTAAAGTATTTGTTAAATGAACAGCTCATTTAAAGGCAAACAGAAAGTACCAAGAATACTGATGAGTCAGGGTTAATTGCGTTGTTTATCTCACATGGTGTTCAGCATTTATGTTGACTGGCTTCCTGCTTCCTCTCCGCTTTGTCCCTTCTATTGATATTATATTAGCTGTTCTCTTCCCTCACAACACTATCTATCTAAAGAGTGTTTCCTCTGTTTCTTCTCTGTTTCACAGTTCTTGGTATTTATGAATGTTCCTAGTTCATCTTGGACATTTTAAATTTGATTTATGTATTTCCCCATAAGATAATTGCCTATGTTTCAAACCATGATATAGTGAATGATAAAACATTGAGTTCTTGAAATACCCAGGAATAAGTCACACTGTTCTTCTCAGAAGAATGTTCTGTAGGCATCCAGCTAATACTCTTGGAATTCTAAGTTTGTGCTTTAATCATATTTTAATGAAATATATCCTTATTTGCTTTATTTGTAAAAGTGTCCCCTGAACTTGACATCTAGATAATAGGTTCTCTATCAGCATTATAAAGATTAGGATTATTTTCTTGATAAAGTGTTATATTAATAAAAAATTCAGATTGAAGCATTAAATATTTTTTGAAAAATATGATACATTCAGCTCCTTAGAGACACTCATTATCTAACTTTAGATTAACTGTTAATTATAATTTCTTTATCTGTATTTTATTCCATTCTTTGTAACTCGTGCTTATATGTCCATAAATGTGTTTCTTTAGGATGTGATTCTTCATTTAATTGTCCATAAAAATTTAACATAAAATGTACCTTTTGCATCAGAGTAGTGTTCATTTCATATCACGGGTTTGAATCCAATGAAAATACTTTCGATATGAAATAATTTAGCTTTTAGACTTTGTTCCTTTGCATTTAATCTCAATCATGGCTCCTTTCCAAAACCCTCCTCTCCCCTCAAAAAGACTAGGACTAGAAGCACAGTTTTTACCCAACGTTACTGAGAAGCATTGTTTCATCTAATATTTGGTGCTGCGCCCAGTATGTGGTAAGACTGCAGTTCACGAAAATCAACATTATTATTACTGTCACAACACCAATAATTTCTGAGAAGAACAACCTTTAATTTAAAAATAAAAGTGAATCAGCATTAAAGATGTTCCTGCTCCTAGAAATCTTGTACATCAGAATAGTTTTAGAACAACATTTCTAACATTGTGAGAAAAGATAAAAGAAGGAGAACCAAAATATTTTTAAGTAATTTTAGGATGAGCCTGGACAAAATTTCAGTACTGTACCATTTAGAAATTACCCTTAAGTATAACAAAAAGAATATTTTTTCATGACCTATACTTACTCTTATGCACCAAACAGATTATTTTCTAGTAACTTTCTTAATTATTGTAAAAGGAATTTACCGAGATTTTCATTGCATGTAGTACTCTTCTACTAAAAAGTATAGGAGTTTTGACAATTATGGGGAAATATTTAGCTTTTTTTTTTTTTTTTTTCTTGTTATGTTTTGAAATAGCGTGCTGCTCTGTAGTCCAGACTTGCCTGGAATTCCCTACGTAGCCCAGGCTGGCCTTTAACTCATGATTCTCCTGCCTCAGCCTCTCACATACTGAGACTTTCAGGTGTGTTCCCACATGCCTGGTATTATGGAGAAATATTTATTTATTCATTTCATCATCTTGTACCTTTTCTAAAACAATAATAGAAACATCTATTGTCTAAACAAGTGTAAAATATAGCGTCAGACCCATAGGTTTCTACTAACTCTAGAAAAGTTTATCTTTAGAATGAGGAATGAATCTTTTTCACAAATCTGATTTTACTAAATCCTCTTTCCAGTGTCCACGGCATGACTGACACTGCTAACCATCTTCTCATTAGGGAAGACTGAAGTGTTTGTGTTATTTATTACAGTAACCTTCATATTTCTCCTTTTGTAACCATTTATGATTCCTCTTTTCTTTGTCCATTAAATATTGCCCCCTCTGCAGATACTCTCTGGTCTTCTATTTTTTCTGGGGGGGGGGCACATTTTCTCCAAGTGATTACTGCAGTTTCAATTCATAGCTTTAAGCTTTTAAAAACTATATAAAGAGTATTTCATAGATTCTTAAATTCATTCTTTTATGAAAAATTATTAAGAATTTATCTATCTGTGCTAGGTGATGAGGAAGTAAAAGTGAGAAAGATGGAATCCCTGCTTCTTATTATCTAAGTACTTAGATAGAAAGAGAGATATAGAAACAAACATTCCTCCACAATGTTTTATAAGGGCTCGATTAGCAATGCAAAATCATTCCAGAATGGAATGAAGGGATGAATCACCAATCTCTCTCTTTTAGTAAGGGAAGCTCCAAGCAGAATGAACCAGCAGCCAACTTCCTATCCAGGCAAGCATTTCTATCCCCTTATTAGTCACTTTCACCTACAAGTTCCAAAGAAATGCATCTTCTATTGCTTATCCTCTTTGGACAAATCTAATCCGTAGCAAGAACCATTGACAGGAGCAAGTTAAAAAATTATAGTGATTTCAGGAAGATACCAGAGTCCTAATGTTTTTCTAATTTATGATAATAGAAACTTTTTTTAGTAGAGTCAAGGACTAAACCCATGGAGTGCTGAGATACACCCCTATCCATTTTATTTTTTAAATTTGAGACAGGGTCTTGCTAAGTTTCTCAGGCTGGCCTGGAAGTTGCTATCTTTCTGCATTAGCCTCCAGAGTAGCTGGGATTGCAGGCGTGTGCCACTATGGTTGGAAAACTTCTTAGTATGTGTCTGTTATGGTGTATGTGTGCGTATAGGTACATCCAGCGGGTGAGGAAGGTTGGTGTTTCAACTACAAATGTGGACAGATGGTAAAGTTGTCTGATATTTAAATAGGAAATTTAATATTACGATAGCATATTAAACTTTCAGTCACTGGAACAAAAGAGCTGACACCTGGAATTTCAGTGGAGAAAGGTGTGCTTGTCAGGGTGGAATTTGAACTTGATTGGCTTTGGGATCTGCCTTGGAAACTAACAAAATGTGCTTCTAGATGTGTGTTTGTAGGTTCCACTCTGTAAATGTGCCCTGTTTTGCTTCGCAGAATCTATGAGGTAATCATTTTTGCTCTGCTGTGCCCTTCTGCCTGATGTCTCTGCCTTGGAGTCAGCTGATCAAGGACTACAACTATGGGAAAATTAGATTCCTTCTCTTTTAAGTTGTGGGTGGTGGGTATTGTATTCTAGAGATGAGAGAGTGGATTAATGTGAGAGGTTTATTCAGCTAAAGGTTTTGGAGGGTGCATTTGATAGGCAGCTGGCTCCTAGGGATAAAGAGCATGGCCGAAGGGCCTGGTGGAGGAAGCCTGCCTCGCCCACGGCAGGCGGGAAGTAGAGTAGAAGGAATCTGGGACAAGAATACACCCTGTCCCGTCATGCCTCAGTGACACGTCATCTCCACCAACAAGGCACCGTCTCCTCATAGCACTTTGAGCTATTAACTCCTCAAAGGACTAATCCACTTCTTAGCACAGCACCTCCATGATCCAAATACCTTCTGAAAAGCCCAACTTTTGAATACCTGAGTCTTTTAAGGCATATTTTAGATCTCTACAATGACGAATCCACTGGGAGCTTCTCAGTGCGAAAGGAAATCAAAGCAAAAGAACTGGTTGCTAATTATTCCAGGTAGTTCCCTAAGAGTTTAAGGACAATTTCTCCTTTAGGGCAATCTTCAAATTGCTATCCCCTAACTTTTTATTTTTCTATTTTACCTTCTACTTTTTAAATTAACCTCTCTTGTCTTTAGCTTTCATGTTGCTTTCTGTTAAGTTCAGAAATATGGTTTTATTTTTAATTCTAATAGTGATTTTTAAAATTTTCTGTAGAAATTAATGATTGTCAATCTTTTTAATCAATAATTTTTAATCAATTCTTTCCATATTTGCTTCTTTTCTCATTTTGTAATTGTTACATTTTTATTTTAAAAATGAATGAAAACATATTAACAAGTGCACATACATTTACAAAATAACACAAAAACAATACAAGCAATACAGAACTTCAGACAAGGTGATAGGAAATTAACAATGGTTGTTGTATTACATACTGATAGCTTCAAATTGGATACTCATATAAACAAGTATAGACATATAAGATTGATCAAACTCTTTAACATTAACTGTTCCTTTCAATAGAGCAATAAAAGTCAGTAGTACAACTGTGTTAGCTATCCTGTGTATACATATATACATATTTTTCCCCTTCCTTTTCTTTTTTCCCTCATCCCAGTTGTTCTTTCCTTTTGAGCAGTGTCCTTTTGTTTCACAATATCTATTGTACCTCCTAGATTTTATTCTCTCTTTCAGGTTCTTACACTAGTGAGATAATACAGTGTTTACACATGTGGGTCTGACATTTCATTTATGAGTATGGTCTCTAGTTGTGTCCTTTTTCCTATGAAAGCCTAGAGATTATCTTTCATCATAGCTGAGTAATATTCCATTATGTAAAAATACCACAACTTTTTTATCCATTCCTCACTTGATGGGCATTTGGGTTGCTTCCACTCTTTAGCTATTACAAATTGAGCAGCTGTAAACATATACTGCTGTGGTGTGATGTTCTTACTTCTTCTGGAAAATACCCAGATGGGGAATAGCTGGATTGAATGAGATCTCTAGTCCTACTTTACTGAGGAATCTCCAAACTGATTTCCACAGTGGTTTCACCCATCTACACTCCCACCAAGAGTGGAGAAGCATTCCTTTTTCTCCACAGCCTCACCAGCATTTGTTATTGGTTGATTTCTTGATGATAGCCATTCTTTCTGGGATGAGATGGAATCTCAGTGTTGTTTTAACTTGCATTTCTCAAATGACTAATGATATTGAACATTTTCCAATGTATTTATTTGCCATTTTTATTTCTTTATCTGAGAAGTGTGTGTTCATCTCAGATGCCCATTTTTGGATTGGGTCTTTGAATTTGGGGAGACAGTGGATGTTTTTAAATTCTTTATATGTTCTAGATACAAGTCCTTTGTCCAAGGGACAGTTGGCTAGAATTTTTTCCCAATTTGTGGGTTTTCTTTTTACTCTGCTGGTGATTTCTTTAGATGTGCAAAAATTTTTCAGTAAGATGAGATACCAGTTGTTGATTCTTTGAAGTATTTCCCTTGCAGTTTGGCTTTTGCTCATGAACTCTCTGCCTACCCTTATGTCTTCAAAATTTTTACCCGCTTTCTATTCCAGTAGATTTAGTGTTTCTATTTTAATATTGAGATCTGTGATCCATTTTCACTTGAGCTTGGGGCATGGTGATAGATATGGATCTAGTTTCAGTCTCTGGTATGTGGAAATCCAGTTTTTCCAGTACCATTTCTTAAAGAGGATATCTTTCTTCCAGTGAACTTGTTGGGCCCCTTTGTCAAAGATAAGGTGTCTGAGTGTGTTTGTGGTTGTGGAGGAGATGCAGTCTACTCCACTGATACTCAGATCTGTCTTTTGGCCAGTACCATACTGATTTTATCATAGTAGCCTTGTAGTATAATTTCAAGTCAGGGATTGTGATGCCACCTGACTTGTCTTTATTGCCCAGGATTACTTTTGCTATTCTGGGTCTCTTCTGGGTCCAGATGAATTTTAAGAATGTTTTCTCTAGATCTGTGAGGTATTCTAATGGTATTTAACTTGGAATTGCATTGAATCTTTACAACAATTTAGGAAGTATGGCCATTTTCACAATGTTGGTTGTGGATTTATAATACTATCTTGCTAAACTGCCCAGGCAAGACTTTTTAAAAAAATTTTATTTGATATCGGGACTTGAACTCAGGACCTTGCGCTTGCCAGGTGGGCGCTTGTGCCACTGAACTATATCCCTGGCCCTCCGACAATGTTGGTTCTCAATAACTTAATTTTATAATTTATATGCTATAAATTGCATAGTCTGATGAAATTGTAGTTTTTTTTCCACACACTTTGCCCTACCATAATAGGTCTTGCTTGTGGAAAAATGAACAGAAGTGTGGGTAAATTAGGGAGGGAAAGTTAAGAAAACTTGAGGAACAAAAATGGCCATTTTCCCACAGTGATGTTGACTTATTAAGCATAAATACCTTTTGCCTACATTCAAATTTAAAGATTATAAAGGAGCCTTAGAATTCAGGAAAAAAGCATTTTGTACATTGTCAGAATCTTGATCATTGTGGTACCTACTTTGGTGATCACAAATGAGGGTGATCAGTGTTGACTTTAAGTGATTAGTGTAGATTAGGGTAGTTAAACCCTTTTGGTAAAAAGCCAGTTGATAAATCGTTCAGATTTTGTGGGCCATATGTTCCCTATCACAAGTTCTCAACGCTGCCCCTGTAGTGCAAAAGCAGCCAAGACAATCTACAAGCATCAGGGATGGCTGTGTTCCAACAAAAATTCATGTATAAGGACAGATTGTAAATTTGGCCCAGAGACAGTGGTTCACAGACCCCTCATCCCGTCATAAAGCAGACTGGTTCATATTTGCCGGTGGTGTATGGGTCAGATTGAGTTATTGTTTTTATCCATAATGATCAAGAGTCCAAAAAAAAAAGAAAGAGTCCAGCAGAAGGACTTGTGTTGGCAGCAGAAAAATAAATGTCTTGGGATAGAGACCTACTTGCACAAAGTCAGTATTTATCAAATGGACTGTGTTTACAGTGACAAATTAATGCCCTTACAGTATTAAAAAAAAAAGATAAACTAGTGGGTTTTCATTTCCATGGGGATTTTATGTGACACAATGGCCTTTCCTCTATGCCATTTTAAGTAATTACCATTAGCGCTGAGGCTGTTAATTCAATATAATCAAGGAATGTAAAGGTCAGCTAACATTGTGCTGTATCCATCACTGAAATATTTCTCTATTTTTCCACAGTTTATAATTGAGTTTTCTTGTCAGACTTTTAATAGTGAGATGTGGCTGTTCCTACTGAAATGAAATGAAATGATTAACAAGGAACACTCAGCATTCATTCACATTAAAAATTCCATTTAATACATTTTTTTCTATTACAGTAAGCAGAAGAGCCTTTCATTCATTTGAAATATACCCTGGCTGGTGCTAGAGAGTGGAAAGGACAGTATTTACTGATCTAAGTCAAATTTAATGAGCAACAGTTACGTATGAGCCTGTATTCTTGAGTCATCATTCTTCTCTTGTGCAGTGACCTAAACAGCGGTGATGATGGATTTGATGTGTCCACTTCTCATATTGTTGCTGGCTTTGTGTGGTGTAACGTCAGACACTTTGAGCTCGTAACCCTGAATTTCACATGTCAGCCTACATATGTGAATTATGTGTAAATCATGATCATTTTACCACTGTCCATTTTATCCACAAGTAAGATTAAATTAGAAGCTACATTTCTCATATACTATTATATAAAATATAAACAAACTAAAAATTACTTGATAGGGAAAATACTTTGAAAATTTCTAAGTGCACAATATTACTATGGAATCTCCAACTCAAAAGTCTTGGCTAGAGGCCTTGGTTCTTATCTACAAGGTCTTGGATCTTTTCCACAAACATCCTGGAAAAATGCACACTAATTTTATGGAAGATCTTGGGAAGTAGGTAGGTGCAACAGTCTTTTGAATTCCATCTTTTCATGTTTCCTTGAAGAGTTGTGTGCTCAGCTTGACACAATACAATGACATAAACAAAAACCAAGTAACAATTTTTCCATAACCATCCTGACACCTCAGGTCATGTGATAACTGAAGCTGCCCTATCATCCTCCATAGTCCTTCCAAAGTTTTCATTGTTCATTTCACAAACCTTATCCTCTCTTTACATTATGTTTTTTTCATCTCCGTTTTTGTTTCTGGAGTTTTGTCTCTCACGGTTACCTATCATTTTGCATTTATTTCCTGATTGGCTTTCATACTATCTGGCTTAACTGCTGACATTCATTCTTCACACTATTACCAAATGACTTTTCTTGACAAATTGACCTTACTTTCCTGCTCAGTATTGTTCAAGGATTCCAAAGTGTTCCCAGAAAGAATATTTGAAATCATAAGAACACTTTCTTAATATAGGCTTACTAGAAAGCTAAGTCTAAGATAAACTTCACATGGTTTATGTGGGAAGTGATCCAGGAAGCATGAACCTTGTGAAGCATCTCAGCAAATGTATTGGAGAACTCTGTGCTAGAGATTAAAGAGGAAAGAAAGCACTTATCCTTTAGTTCCTGTTCCTACTGGTGGAGGGTGGCTCTCTGGGTTTCAGCTTCCCTTTCCTTCTTGTTGTAAATGCACAGTTGCCAAGGACATTCTTGCAGATGTCTCCACGACAGTGTCAGAGAAGGTCGGGACAGAAAGTGAAAACTATGGGAAAGGGAACAAGGCAAAAGCCCGTAAGGAGAGTGGAGTGTTTGCAGTGCTCTGCATCGGAGTCTTGACGTAGCATTTCAATATTGTTAGCCTATATTCATCTCGTGATTTATTCTACCTTGTAGATCTCTCTCTTCTCTTTTGGTAAATGTTCTTTCCTGTGAAGTTAATTTTGTTTCTGTAAGTATGAGAGAGGGAGTGCAGTGTAGGTTTAAGAGTGCAGAAATTGGAGACTGAAAATGAGGATTTAAAAGCTAAATTAAAATATAAGTTTGTGACAGTGCAAAGAAGATTTAGCATTTAAGAAAGGGCATTGGTGACTTAGAACTGCTTCCAGAAGGTAGAGGAATAGGACCTGGCAGATAGAAGCTTAAGCTTTGTAGTTAGAAATTCAGTCATGAATGTATTATTCATTAGTTCCATCACCTTGAGTAATCACTTAACCCTAATAAACCTCAATTATTCAATGTGAATAATTATGTCTCCTTCATAGGATCCTTGTGAGGTTTAAGCAACATAATTGTACTTAACATGTTTAGGACAATTTTGGACACACCTTATACTTTCAAAACTATTTAGCATTATTCTCACTAGCTAAACTAGGTCTTAGAAGAGAATGACATAGTAGTAGCCTTCTCTAGGTAAGGATTAAATGAATTATCTGTTGTTGGTCTTCCTCACAGAGTTGATTTGGAAGGTGTTTTCTCAAGTGTGGAGCTACAGCGCAAGCACTCTCGCTTGCAGTTTTGAATTCTATGACCACTAATTATGATATCTCAGTTTGAATGGATTCATAAATACTTAGCAGATTAGTGGAGCACAGTTCTAGAAGGGTCTCTTGATAATTCATGTGTAGGTCAGCAAACTGAGAGGGCAAGACCCATACCAACTGTGGGTAGACACCAAGTAATAGGGTTGAAGCCTGGATGAGATAAACTCAGAAAGTAGAAGAAAATGTTCCCATTTCAGAAGAGCTACCATCTTTGTCATCAGTTCTGGACCTTAGTCTCCGGTTTGCTCAGTCTTCCCATGCAGACTCATACTGCTGAACCAAGTGAGCTTCTAAGTCCTTGACCTAGAACTAGTACTCCGTCTTTGATTCCTCTTGTATTGCAGCTTTCATATATATATATATATATACATATATATATATATATATGATATGTTTCATTTTTTTTTTCCTGTTCATTTGGTTGCTCTAGAGAACCCTAACTAATACAAATTCCAACCTTCCAATGTAGGGTTAAAGAAAATCATTGACTTGGAAACTTTTAATGAATCCGTTATCCTCAAGGAGAGAGGATCAATTTTTTTTAAAATCCAGAATATTGCTGTGTAGAAGTATAATACAATTTTCATATATAATTTTATGTATGCAATTTTTCTAACAGAGTAATTCATGGACTTCATTGGTGAGGAATAGTTTTGGTTATGAGGTATAGAAAATTCAGCTCAAAGAGGCTTAAACAAATAGAGGTTTATTTTTCTTCACACAAGAAAAAGTTTAACTCCTCATCAAAGCTGTTAATCAATGCTTTGGCTTCCTCCACTTGGCACATGGTTGAATTTTGTTCTTTCTTTCTCGATGTTAGGTATAGTTATGTAACTTGCTTTGGCCAGAGAAATGTGAACAGATGTAGCTTGTGTTATTTCTGGGCAGAAACCTTTAAGAGTAAGTGTTCCTGCCAAGTTCCCTTCCCGTGCCTTGGTGACTGGTGACATATCACACAACAGCCTGAAGGAACAGAACTGTCACTGGCCACCATGATGTTGAGGTTGTTTGTTACAGCAGCACATCTAGCGGATAAAACATCCTAGCTCATCCAGATGTCATAAGAAGTGGATGCTCTTTTCCTTTCTTAAAATTTTCATCCTTGCATTTGTCACCTCAAGATGACTGCTGTAATTGTAGGAATCATATTAAAGTCCAGAACAGGAAGAAGTGGTAAAAAAAGGTGACATTATGTGCATGATTCTTTCTTACCAAAAATCCCCCAAAATGTTCTGGGAAGCATTTCAAAAGAATTCCCCATACATCAGTTTGAACAGCAGATCTTTCTTAGATGGGCTCCACTAGTTGTAAAAGTAGGCACAAGACCATACCAAAAAATGAAGATGGGAGTGATGTTGGGTAGTAACTGACCATGTGCCACAAGTGCACGATCACCATGGGAAAGTTTCACGAAATTAAGATGAAATCACTTTGATGGTATAATTAGATCAGTCTTTAGCAAGACCCAGTCAAAATCCCCATTTCAATTCAGTGATAAACTATAGAAAATTATCTTTGAAGTAATTCTTTCTAGTAATCTCTGTTTTAACCCATTGCTTTTGTGAGCTAAATTCTGTTCCCTAGATTACTGTCGGAGAGTAATATGGGTAGTAGTTTTTTAAAAATCTGACTGATGCAAAAGTAATCTTAGTTCTGTCACATATTTCCATCTATAAGACATCTTGTATAGATATGAAGAGTTGAATTGATCTGGTCATTATATTCTACTGATAGATGGATAGAGAGATAGATAGACAGACAGACAGTCAATAGGTAGATAGGCAGCTAGACAGATAATAGCTAGATAGGTATATAGATGATAGATAGAGTTAATTATTTTAAAAACCATAAGGAATTACGATTCAGTTATTCCAAATCTTAATGACCTTTTGGAGACTTAAAATTGACCAGTGGTTTGTTCCAATATCCTAGTATATGTTAGAGTTGCTGAGTTTTTGTATTCATGTTATAATACTTTTACTCTTTCATATTTTCCATTTGTGGGAAATTATATGTACCACTCTTGTCTTTTTTTAAAAATAAATGTTTTTAAAATGACATGCACTTTTTAAAGAAGAGTTTCATTTTTAATTTGGACTTCTTGATGTACATGATACAAAACCAGTATTGCTTTTTATACTTAAATATTCTCTGTTGATGGTATAATGTTGTCAGCATATGGATGGGGGTGGTGGCTGAGAAGATAGGCATTTAAATAACAGTTTCTCCTCAACTCGAGGGCTTTCTTTTGATTCAGTTTAAAAATACTGTCACTAGTCATTTCTTCAGTTCCTTGGAGAGCTTAATGACATAGATGAGCACTGAATGTGCTCCTCTCATGGCTCTGTGTTTCCTTTGGGCTAAAAGATCATGCGAATACTCTGACTTTGACATATATGAGGCTGGGCTGAAGCTGGTATTTCTGTGTTTTGCTTGGTCATCGAGGTTATGATTTTGGACACAAATTTATAACTCACTCTGCAGTGGCTTTACTTCAACTAGACATTCAACAGAGGCTTCAGTAAACTAATTACCAGGCATTCTTTACAGTTTCCCCTTAGGTCTAGTGGAGAGTCATAAAGGATTGGAAGGCATTGATCACTTAGAGAATGTGATCAGATACTGGGCCTAACAGGATCCACCCTGAAGCCCATGAAGTTTGTGACTAGATCACAATCCTATAGATACACGATCCTCTATGAGGGAGTCATAAGAGACTCTTAAAACTGATGGGATTTAAATGTTTTCCTATTAATTGTAATTGAAATTAAAAGTAACAAAATGTTCTCAAAATTTGACATTCTGAAGACCCATCAAGTTGCCTGATGTTACCAATAAGATAACATTTAACTACTAAAATGTCAAGAACTAAAAAGAAGATTATAACTTTTTATATTAGTAATTTCTTTTGGTCAGTGCAATAAAAGACTAGTCATCAAGTCTAAGGATTGATTTGACCTTTTTTTTTTTGTTTTGCTTTGTTTTCCGGTATCAGGAACTGAACTCATGACCTTGCGCTTGCCAGGCAGGTGCTGTGCCACTGACCTAAATCCCCAGCCCCTTGATTTGACCTTTAAATGAGTTCTAGAGGATAGCATCTAGGCCAATGGTGGCAAACCTATGGCATATATACCACAGCTGTCTTTTATCATTGAAAGTTCTAGAAGTTTCACTGTCACTGTTCCAAGCCTTTGAAATGTCCTGCCTGATATGTGTCTGTCCTCACGGGGCCTTGGGCCATGCCCAGTACGCTATTGGAAGACTTGGGCCATGCAGTACTTTAGCTGTGTACCTGAGGGGTTGGAAGCAAGTCATCTAGGCAGAAAGTCAGCCATATTGTTGTGGTCAAACCCTGGAGAATACAGCAAGACCTCAGTGATGTTATGGTTTATATCTGGATGTGCCTCCACACTTCACATGCAGTAATAGGTCAGGCTTCTTGGAAGTGATGGGTAATGGCAGCTCTATGCTTATTGATGGATTACTCCATTGAGGAATATGATGTGGAGCTTGGTCAGAAGAGGTGGGTCACTGGAGTTGTGACCTGGAAAAGTCTATATCCTTCCCAACTCCTTTCTTCATTTTCTGCTTCTTGGCCACCAAACTAGAGCAACTCTCCTATTCCATGCCCATTTACCTCTCCATCCTTCCTTGTAGACAGTGAAATGTGGACTAAAATAGGAGTCAAATTAAACCTCTCCTTCCTTAACTTGTGGGTATCAGGTATTTGTCACAGTGAAGAGGGAGGTAAGATCGAATTTTGGTACAGAGAAAAGTGGGATCATAGGTGGGACTGTAGCTGATAATATAGTTCAAATGCCTTTGGAATTGGTCTGTGGCAGGACTTTGGAAAGGTTTGGAGATGCTGACTGGAAAGGCAGACTTAGAATAATGTAAGTTGTGCTTGATAGGAGATTCTGATTGGAGCTCAGAGGACCGGAACACTGATAGAAATGCAAGTGATAAAGCACAGGGTCAGAAAATTTCAGTTGGGAACAAGGACTCTCTTCACAGTTGAACTCCATGTGTGTATGATCTGGCAGATAATTTGTCTACATTTTGTTCATGTCCTGAAACTTCCACTGAAATTAAAGGCATTGGAAATTTTAAGTAGCTGAGAACATTTCAAAACAGATCAACATTCAGATTAATTCTTGCTGCTTTTACAGAGCTCCACTGTGAGAAAATGGAGCAAAATCCATATAAAAAATTTTAAGATTTGCTGGAAATAAAGTGCCCACAGAAAGGGTCTAGAGGAGAGCTTTGTTGGTGAAAATATTAGCAGTAAAAAGAAGCTAAGTGCTTTGGATCAGGATACTAGGAAAAACAGCTTGAGGGCATATTAGGAATCAGCAAGGGCCAACTCTTCCAGCCTCAAAACTGCAAATGCTTTGCTTTCAGAAAAGAGGTCCTCGGGAATGTGCTTGAAAATGGCTGCCTGAGGAATTTGTTCCTTAGAGATTTGGCTCATAGTACTCAGCCGTCTAGGTGTTCTAAGACCTCTGGAGTGATTGACCAAAAGGACCTGGATACCGCTTGAGCTGGTGGCAGACCTTGGCATCATCTATACGGTACTGGATTTTCAGTCATGCAAATTGCAGAAGTTGTGGGGTCATACAGGCTTCAACACAGGTTTCAGAATAAGGCTTAGAAGGCTAGGCAATGTGCTTCTGAGTGGGAAGTGCTTGAAGCTGTGAGAGTGAAGCTGAAAGTGTAGTGGAGATGCCAGGAAGTTAGAGAAGCCAAGAATGTGGAATATCTGAGGAAAGCTGCAAGAACTGAACAAATTCAGCACAAGAAAGAAGACATCAGGGCCACAGTCACCAGCAATACCATAAGGGCAGAGCTGTCCAAGTGCTTTGGAGTCCACACCTCACCACATCTGGCCCTGAGATCTGGACATGGAGGTATAGAACTTAAAGATTGCTCTGCTGGATTTTGATCTTGCTTTGGTCCCATTGGTTTCTATTTTCCTGTTCTCTTTTGGAATGGGAATGTTTACCCTGTACCATTGTATGCTGAAGTGTTTAACTTCTTTTTGATATTTACAGGGGATCACATACAGCTAAGAGTTTTCTTTGAGACTCAGAAGACTTTGGACTTGGACTTTTTAGCAATGATGAAACTGTTAGGACTTCGGCAAACCCTTGATGTGGACTAAATGCATTTTGCATAAAGAGATATGTAATACTTCATTCATATGGCCACACATTACTGCTTTCCAAAATAAGTGCTGTCTGCTTGAGTTCCCTGAAAGGAGTCAGCTAAAAGCTCTTCACTTGGTCTCTGCTGGACCCTGTTCAATGTGCTTCTTCCCTTTGCTGCTTTTAATCTGTATCCTTTCACTGTGAAGATGACTGGGAATAATGGCTTTCTGAGCTCTACAAGTTCTTCTGGGAAATCACCAAAATGGGGGTGATCTTAGGGACCTCCCAAATGACACTCAACTTAGAATCCTTTGCCATAGAGAATTTACTGTAGGTCTAAAGATAGTAGCAATATCCAACCTCAGTTCACAAGCAATTCTCCATTTGTGCTGAGCTCAGAAATATTTCTATTAGCTGTCGTGGATGACTGAGACAGTGCTTCACTGCACCCTCCTAAGGAGGTGGTGCCTGGTTTCCAGTACAAATGTTTCTTTTCTTTACTATTGGTGATTGCGGGACCTCATGCATCCTCGTCTCTGTGGCCAATTCTGTGCTCAGTTCTAGGCAGAACTCAAAACGAGGTTAAGAAAGTTTTTATCCTCTTTTCCTTTGTCATGTCTAACATCTTATTGCCTCAGCTTCTGTTTTCCTAAAAGATTGAACTGTCTCTCAAACTACTGTCAACTAAACACCACTGGTATTAACTAAAAGTGGCATAGTATACTATTTTTTAAAACTTCCTTTAGGATTAATGATACAGAACACTGGTTTTCAGCAATGCACTAGAGGAAGGCAAAATAGTAGAGGAAATATTTAGGACAAGAATTTTTAATACCTCTTTACAATGGCCCACTTTGGTATGAGACAATGGAGAAGATATCCTTTTATTTATTTACTTATTTATTTATTTGAAGGTATCCTTTCTGATGTCACCCAGCATTTCTCCTTAAAAGAGAAGAGTTGTACTGAATTGGAAATAACTCCCATTCATTTGACTATTTCTAAGGCTTTATCAAAATGCATATGTACATTCTTACTGTTGGTAGTAACTTTCTCTTCAACAAGGAGAAAGATCTGCAGCACCATGTAATAATTCATACCTTGGTACTTGACTGATTGGAAACTGGTAATATTTGGTGCTCTATGCAAAAATTTTGTTCTTATACTCATTATTAGATACTCAATGAGTACCAAGGTCCCACTGGATCTTTGAGTAGAAATTCTGGAACCTCTAGGATCCTCCTTCCTAGGTTTCTTAACCATTTATTAGAGTTTTGCTGTTTGCCCAGTTTTTATCTCTTTATCCAACTCTTTGGAATTAGTCTTTGATTGTCTGTTTAATTTCAACTTTGCTCTTCATGTGTTCTATCTTGATTACATTAATTCTACAGCTTTAATTTCAATCTTTTTACTACATAAGTACTACATAGCTTCAATTCTAGAGTGAAAGAACTGCATCTATTGTTTACTTTTATGTTACCAGAACCTAACATAGTTCCTAAAATATGGTATTTGCTCAATAATCAGTTGCTGAGCTGATGAATGAATGGATTAGATGATAAAGGAATTGGAGCTAGACCTACTCCATTTCCCCATCAGAACTGCCTCCAGGAATGTCACAGTAGATGACGTGAGGGGATGAATAATTTGAATGTGAACTTGATTGGGCTAAGAATTGAGCAGACCATACTTCTGGGTGTGTCTGAGGGTGGTTAGGATGTGAGATAATAAACTACTGGGTAGACATGTCCTGAATATGAGTGACACCATCTAGTAAACTGGGGATATGGATGGAATGTAAATAAGAGGAAGCCTGCTAGCATAATTCTCTGTGTCTCTCTGTCTCTGTCTCTCTGTCTCTCTGTCTCTCTCTCTCTCTCTCTCTCTCTCCCCCCTTTCTGTCCTTTCTTGTCACCACAAGATGAGCAGTTTTCCTTTGCCTTACCACAGACCTAAAAGCAACAGAGCCAGCTCACTAGGGACTGAACCCATGAGCCCAAACAAACTTTCTCCCTTTAAATTATCTTCTTTAGTATTTTGTCACAGCAACAAAAAACCGACTAACACACTTGACACTTCCGGTTTCCTGGTCTGAGAATTTTGATAGGAAATTATACTAAAAAGGCATTTTTTTGAACCTGGTGAATTAGAACATCAATGAAATATTTTTTTTTTCCAAGTACTGTCAACAAACTATGGGGAATATTTACTTAAAATCCATAGTTAACAGGAAGATGAGAGGTAGCAAAATTGCTACAAATAAAATAAAATAAAAATTGGGCCGCTGGAGGAGGGCAGGTAAGAAACAGAGGCTTCTTACAAGTTGTCATCCTTCAATTAAAGAGCGCATTCTATTTTGGTAGTGTCTCTGCTGAGCGCATTCCGACAGTTTTTAATAGCTCAGGCTCAGCTCTCAGGAACATTTGTGCTAATTTTTCCTGTTCAGTACACATAAGAATGGCACTAACTCTTGTTTGTAGATACCAAAATCTGCTTCCTAATAGTGTGACTGAAAGTGCCCATCAACTGTAGCTGTAAAAATTCCTTTATGTTTCTTGAAAAGCTGGGAATATTATAAATACATCACACTAAAAATTAAATGAAACAGTAGACATATTTGAAGATTATATTTCTTTTGGCATATTAACACACTGTTAGAATGGAGAGATGACACTTTGTGATGATCTTTTTAGGCTTTGTTTTATTAGTTACAAAGAGAAGTGGATTTGTACATCATTCTGAAAGCATTAACTACACGTGGACCATAGGTACAGAGAGAATTAAACACAACTCCTGAATCTTTCTTTGAACTCAAGTGCTTCTTGTTTTTCATAATCTTTTGAGTCTCCCATAATAGTTGCTTTCATTTGCTATAGCTGCCATAACAAATTACCACAATTATAGCAGCTACACACAACATCCATTTGTTATTTCACAGTTTGGTGTATCCAAAATCCAGGTGCAGGGTGGCTCAGCTGGTTCCTTGATTCAGTTTCTCAAAGCCAAATTCAAGGTGTTGGCAAGGTGCATTGCTTCTGGAGACTCTAGGAATAAATCTACTTCCAAACTCACTTGGATTTTTGGAGGTATTTATTTCCACATGGTTGTACAACTGAGGTACCCACATCCTGATAATCTGTTTTCTGCATTCTTGAAATACCACCTCCTTCTCTCTCCGTCATCATCCTCATCATCACCATCACTGTCAGTCATCATCCTTATCCTCATCATTACCACCATCATGTTTTGATCCCCAGCTGGGGATCAAAGCCAGGGCCTCACACTTGCTGGAAAAATGCTCTGCCACTGTGCTGCACGCCTTCCTCCATTTTTAATAACAGCAGTGGAGGTTTGAGTACATGCTTCTTTGTCTTTAATTTTTCCTTCTATTTCACTGCTCCTCTACTTTCCTGTTCCATTGCATCTCTGTCTTAATGCAGATAGAGAAATTTCTCAGCTTTAAAAGACTCAAGTGATACAGGGCAATGCATTATCCAGATGAACTCTTTGCCTTAAGGTACGTAAACGTAGCTACACCAGAGAAATATGGAGCAGTAACTATGCTAATGCTTGGCTGAGTAAGAAGGTGGCTGTAATGTTGGGGGAGCATTTTTAGAATTCTGCCTCACACAGGGTGGTAAGCAGTCTACTGTGTCCACGTGCGTGGTCAACAGATAACAGCTTTGCCATTGGCCACAGGAGGTTTCAATAACTGCAATTTTTATGCTGCACTGAGGTCATGCTCTGCAATAGAAACTTTATATATGTGAGGTGATCTTGAATCAGCTCTGAAAATTAGTGGTATATCATTTCAGTGGTGAGAAATCCAAAGCTAAAGACAAAGTCATTAAGTAACTTTCCCCCTCTGACACAATTTTCAACTTGTAATGCAACACTTTGTGCTCAGCTCTGACTGGCTTGGTCTCATAGTCCTACAAATTAGGTGAAAAAATGTATGCAGGAATAATGGGTAGCTTTCCTCCTGGATTGGCCATCATCTGCCCCTCCTTGTTCTTCCTACCCTTCATCTTTTCACTCCTGGCAGGGTCTCTAAAGCCAAAGAAAGTGCTACACTAAACTGCAAGAAAGAAAAGAGGGAGGAAGGGAATTCCAGATATTAAGAACCTAGTGCATGGTAAGTATGATGCTAATATTCTCCATTCTTCCTTCATTTTTGTGCACAATATTAGGATTAAACTCTAAGATAATGAAAGTGATATTTTAAGATGGAGTGGTGCGAGGAAAAGGACAAAATATTTATTAAACGTCTCCTAGATACTGGGCAGGAAAATTAATGATTATCTCCTTTAATCTGCTTAAATCATCATGAAAATTGATTTTTATTACTTCCATTTTTAGAATGAGAAAATAGATAGTGAGAAAGAAAACCACCTGGTCAAAGATACGGCGATTAGCAAACTGACCTCATCTGTCAAACTGCAAACCTTCTGCTGGAACATCAGCAAAATGTTTCCTTCATAAGAGACACTTTGGGTACTGTGTATTCAACTGATCAATACTGCCACTGTTACATATTATAGTATTTTTAAAAAAAAATCATAAACTTCACTAAGATAACTAATTACTTAATTCAGAGATTTTTATCATTTGAAGCTTAATATATGCCAGTCTTGTACTATGGGTGCTGTAATGGATGATCCATCTCTGACAGGAAGTTAGCTATTTAAAGACAGAAATAAAAGCAAGTAATTGATAACAGATGCTTGCAAAATTATATGCAAAGAAAAGAAGAGAAGATGCTTAAAATAGAAAAGAAACTTCACAGAATAAGATGGAATTTGGGTTGGGTTTTAAGGGTAACTTAGAATTTAAGGAGGAAAGTAAATAAGAGTATCCTTCCAGGGTAGACACAAAAGCATAAGAAACTACACGTTTTTGTGTATAATTTGTGTGTGAACTCATTGGTAAATATGAAAGAATTTATTTTTCCAATAAGTAGTACCACTTTGCTCTATCAATTTTTTTTTTTTTTTTTGCAAAGTAGCTCTTTTTGCTAATATCTCTGAGCCAATAACATTTCAACCCAGATTTGCTCCATAGTTTCCTCCTTGAATGCCCTTACAGGACAGTAAAGAATAGTGGCAGACACGATTTCCCTTCACATACCCTTTCTACTTATCCCTACATCTCATTGTCAGCTGCAGCCACAAAATCTTGGGCTTGTAAATAACTTTGTTTTCGGTCTACTCTTTGGTTACCATCATGTTTTTGAAAATAAGAGTTATGCCACACTAATTCTGTAAATAATTGTTTTGTTGAATCATTATTGCTTGAGAGTAAAAAGACAACATATTGCTGGGTATGGTGGTGCAGGTCCATAATCCCAGCTGCTTGGGAAGCTCAGCCAGGAGACTATGATTGCAAATTCATGATCAGCCTGGGCATTTTCGTGAGACCTTACCTTACAATATAAGGTCCAGTATCCAGGGCCACAAACAATAGTAAGATCAAAACAAAAATATGCACAGTGCTTTAAGAAAAATTGATTTATGGTATTCAAGTCTTTCCAGGAAATGGTAATATGCCTAATTACACAGTAGGAGAGCTACTGAGACACTGCTTCTGACTCAGAATAAGTGCATAGTGTCATTGCATAACCGGTAAAGGGAGATCTGAGCCATCTTGAAATAGTTTTACCAGTTTAAAACCATTGGGTGCTTTTACAATTCTTAGTAGTTCTCCAAAGCATTTTGAATAGGGATATTGAGATAAATGTAAATTTGCAAGGGTTGAAAAGTATTGTGAGCTTTATTAGTCATAATAAAGGTATGTGGGAAATAATTTAAAAACCCCTGTAAAAGCCATTGATGGAGAGGTAAATACTGGGTGATACAGACTCTGGTGAAGACACAAATGTATTATTGTATGTCCATGTAGGAAAGAGTGTACTTGTACAACTTTATTCCATGACAACAAAGCAATGATGTTAAAAAGATTTTATATATGCTGCATTAATTGCTTTTAAAGGGGACTCTGAAGACCACTGGAGCAATGGTAGCTTTGCTAGCAAAAGCTTTACTGGGGATACTTTAAATAAAAGCACTGCTTTGAGTGCTTGCTAAAATCACAGCTACATTAATACGTGGCCACTGGCTCCTCTTCTCCCTCTCTGTTTCTCCTTGTGGGGACAGCTTTCTGGATGTGTGGCCTGTGTAGTAGATCAGTGACTGCTTTCTGAAGAACTCTACTCTCCTCTCTCCTCTTTCTCTGTCCTTCCCCTTTCTTCCTGCTGCACGGCTTTGTGTCCTGTCTCTGTCCTGAAACTCCATTTCATCTTTGCCCTTGGGATTGGTAAGGAAAGTCTGACGTGACCGTGGAGAACGTGCCTGGGCAGAGCTATGGGGGCAACAGATGACAGGCTCAAGCCAGTGGCCGTGGTGGCCTCAGTGGCCGTGGAAGCCTGGTTGCTTGGTGCAGGCCCATTTCCAGCCAGTTCCGAGTGAGGAAGTGCAGGGCTGGCTGGGACCTGGACCCACAATGGCAGCTCAGTGGCGCATTAGCAGCAGAAACCTCAGCAGAAGTGCGGGCCGTGGACACGGTGATGGGCAGCCCTGGGGAGAGGGGAGGGCTGCGCCTGGCAATGGCCTGAACCTACTTCTCAGTCCCGGACCCCAGGCCCTAATCCTGTGGCAGCCACAAATCCGAAGTGTGGCTTCTAGGAAAGCGAGTAATTGATGACGCTTAATCCATAAGTTTTAGTAAATTTTTGTGAAACGAAAATAAGCCCATGATATTTTACAAGATAGTACATCAGTGATGAGAATTCATCAAAGTTTAGAATATCTGTTTAAAAAAAGTGTTGCTGCACAGTAAAGCAAATATTCACACGCTCATAATTAGAAATTAAATTTAAAGGTCACTGTATTTTATTAAAACAACAGTTTATATGATGTTTCGACTAAACCAACTACAAGGGAGGATGACTTTGATAATTTTTTTCTTGTTATTGCAGATATAATTTGTGCTACAACAATACACCTGTGAATGCTTAACTTTCTAAAAATTCCTTACTAAAAAGGGCTCATTGCCATCCAACTCCCTCAAAATATTCTCCCTCTCTTAAAACATACTTATCCTATCATTTTTGCCGCTTTCTGAAGCAGCTATTGGAGTCCTCTTCTGTCAGTGTTTTCAGTTGCACTGTTGTAGCTGCTTTGATGTCTTGAACTGATTCAAAATGTTTACGTTTCGTGATCATTTTGGGGAAAAGCGAGAAGTCACAGGTGCCGGATCTGGTGAACGAGGTGGACAGGACACACGATGACATTTTTACAAGCCTGCCTTTCCGTTCAGTGGCACTTAGCAGCAGCATTCACCACATTTACTTTCCATATGCTGTCAAGGTATTAAATGCCTGAACTTGTCTCCCAAACAGAAGATTTTTTTTTCTTTTAGTTCTTCAACCCAACCTTCCTTCAAAGGCAAATAAATGTTTTGTATTTATCTGGTTGTATCAGCCGTGTGACATCAAGTATACATATTACATTTTTTCTTTTCACAAGGAAAAATATATTTGCACAGCTCAGTAGTTCACATTATGTGAACAAGTTTGGTTCATTTTCAGGGAGTACGTGCACATAAGAATCCAGCAGATGTTCAGTGTGCATTTTAACCCCAAAGGATAAAATATCTGATGCTTGCTTCGAGAAGTGACATTGATGTTAAAAGAAACTCATAAAGAATTTGAGGAGCATTGGCATTTGATCTTCTCTGAAGCTCTAGAATTTAGCAGTGAATCAGTTGAGACCTGGTCTTTTCTTGGTAGTTTTTGCATTACTTCTTTAATTTCATTGACTAATATTGGATCATGCAGGAGTTTTACAACATCTTGATTCAGCTTTCGTAATTCATATATATCTAGGAATCTATCAAGTGCTTCCAAATTTTCCATTGTATTAGAGACCAGGTTGTTTCTGCAGATGAGGTGTGTTTCTTGAAGACAAAACATAGCTGGGTCTTGTTAGAGTCTTTGTTTTTACTCCCCTCTGCCAATTTGTCTTTTGGAGAGTTAAGACCATTAATATTGTGTTGTTACTGAAAGGCATATGATAATTCCTGTCATTTTGTTGTTTTACTGATGTCTAATTCACTGCTGTTGCTCATTCATTTATTTTTCTCTCCAGTTGAGATATACTGTTTGCCACTGACACATAATCATCTCCTTGGTCTGTGTTGAGAAGTCTCTTATGGATTTTCTACAATGCTAGCTTGATGGTCATAAATTGCTATATTTTACATTTATCATAGAAGGTCTTTATTTCTTCTTCAGTTTTCAAAGATACCTTTGCAGGAGGTGCTACTCTCATTTGGCAATTATTTTGTTTCAATGATTAGAAATCTTTATTTTAAGTCCTCCTAGACTTTAAGGTTGCTGTTGAGAAATCTTGCTGGTATTCTGTAGGATTGGCCCCCTCTAAGAGCTTTTAATACTGTTTTTCCTGAATTTCTATCATTTTGTGTATGATAAGTTGTGGGGACGCTTTTTTTTAGTCCCATTTATTTGGGGTCTTACATGCCTTTTTAAATCTGGGTATTCATCTCATTTGCCATGTTTGAGAAATTTTCTATAATAGCTTCATCAAGTAGATTTTTAAATACCATTTACCTACATTTCAATGCCTTCTTCCAATAAACTTTAGATTATTTCTTTGATATTTATCCATGGACTCTTGTTCAGGCTCACTTTTCTTTTTTACTTTGATCTGGTCTGAATGTTCTAGCACTTCCACTCTGTCAAGTCATGACATTTTTTTCTTCTAATTCATTTTGCCTATTGTCTAGACTTTCAACTGAGTGTTAATTTTAACTATTGAGGTCTGCACTTCTAAGATATCTGCTTTGTTCTTTCCCAGAACTTCTGCCTCTTTAATGAAATGGTCTTTATATTCTTCAGCATCTTCTTTAATTCAAACAGCTGATCATTTGTATTTTATTTGAATTTTATAGTTCATTGTAGTAATTGATTTAGTCAGTTATTTGTCTCCTCTTTGATCTCATTGATTGTATGTACTCTCAGTTTTTAAGTTCTTCGACTTTCATTTACTTCAGTATCTGTGGGATCGGTGCTAAGGGAGTTGTATACTTTTGGAGGCATCATGTTACCTTGTTTTCTCATTTTAGTTATAGTTCTGCGTTGAGGTGTGTAAAAAAGTTGGGGAGAATATCTCTTCCATTGTCACATGCTGTTCTTTTTTATAAGTGGCTTGATTCGCCATGCTCTGGGTTATCAATTTGTCTTTGAGTGAGAGTTTTCGCTCAGACTGCTCTGGGTGCTAAGGTTCAGCCCCTAGCACTACTTTGAGAAAAATTTCTACAAGAGCAGATTAGATGAAATGAAGAAGATATTACAAAGAATATCAACATCATTTCTTAAGAATTTGCTGTTGCAGGGAATTTTGATTGTGACATCTTTGAAGTTTTTATCATTTAGAATAAATGTATGTATATAGAAAAGTTGTTAGATAGCCAATTAAATTAGAATAATGACTTTTAAAATTTGTGCAAAATTCAGACCCAAACAAAATTACTTCTACCTGCATGTTGATGTCCACCAATTAAAGTACTTAGTTTGATAGCTTAGGTGTGACAGAGAACCAGGGTAATTAGTCTAATTGAGGTAGATGAAGACACAGAAACAAGACAAAATGCCAAAATTAGAACCTCTTTACTCTTGTTTTATTTTTAACAAACAGGTATTTTTCCAACTCTTTTATTGTATAGTTTTATTCTTTTGCCAAATTTGTTTTTTGTATAGATGTTAACATCACAGTACTTAAAATATACTACTAGTATTATTTGACTAATGTACAATATCAGTATAATTGTCTTAAAGGGAAATATACATCTGGACGTTTTAATAGAGATATAAATAATTTTATAATGTTAAGCTTTTTAGAATGTACAGAAGATGCCTTTGTAGCTGAAGAAATTATGAAGAGATTTCATCTTTTTGTGTCCCTCAGTATTCATGAAAGCCATTATTACTTCCAGATGCAAGTGCTATCAGATAAGTAATTTGAGGATAAAAATACAAGCAGTATTTTTCTTTCAAGTGTGGAACTTTGAAATTCACTTGGCATCTATGTATTTGCCATAATATTTTCTGTGAAGGCTTTATTGTTGTCTATTTGTAGAAAGAGTCTAATCATGTGTCTCGGAAAGAGTGAGAGCCATGTGAAAAAATACTGGAACTTAGAATTCCAACATTTCTCATTATACTATTCCATGCTCAAACAAATCAAAGTTTCTTATGTAAACTTCTTTGCGAGTGAATTTTATGGAACCAACATTTTCTCAATTTGGTGAATATACTTTTCCTTTCTGAGAGGCTTCCCAAAAGTGTCAATTAGTTGATTCAACAGTGTTTGACCAGGGTCTGTTTGTGTTACTGGTGCCTAAAATAAAATTTTGAATTAATCAAGTGACAATAAATATCCTCTGAGTATAAATCAATTTATGTTAAACAAGAGTCTGAAATTCACTAGCAGAATTGAAATAATGGAAAGGATGGGTATGCAAGTCTGTTTTCTTTATCAGCAGGACAAGTATCTGTTTTTTATTCTTTTCAATATGGACTTTACATGGGAACTTAATGATATTTACATAAAATTGAGCATCTAGTCAAACTTAAAAAATTCAAGTTACAGTACTGAGGTGTTAGCTATACAGTGTCATTAGCAAAGCAGATATTTTCTTCCACTGACTTAATGTTAACACAAAATACTTTAACTAGAGCAAATTAGTTATATTTTTGAAATGCAGCTTCTCTAGATGATGACTGACTTCTATGGAATTAAGATTTACGAAAACTGAAAAGAAAATCATTTTCAAATTGCGTTTCTACTTCTGAGTTTCCCAAACATAGCTATAATGTATGTATGGATCAAGAAGGAGAAATAAAAAAGTACGAAAGCTTTAACAGTGAGAGAAGGGCTAAATATACAGGTGAGGACTGATCAGGATCTCCATGTGCAGTTAAGAAATGGTTAAGTGGGAGAAGGAGAAAGAGGGTAGAGCTGTATTTAAGAACAGAATGAATTGTTCAGATATTATTTAAGTAGACAATTAGAAACTATCTCCATCTAAAGTAAACCACAGTGTAGTAAACAACAACCCAGCATCAACAGCTAAACAGCCATGTTAATTTAATCAGAATTTTATAGATCTAACCTTTTGAATATTTCTCAAGCTCTTCTCTTCTGTTTATCCTCAGTGCCACTGGTCTGGCCTTTATAAGCCTCTCCATTTCTCCTCTCAAAGCCAGTTTCTTTTCCTGCTGATCCAAATTCTATACAGCAAACATAAACTTGATTCATTTCATGTAGCACTTGAAAGCCTTCCATGGCTCCCTGTTGTCCTATAATAGAAGCCAAGCCATTTATAACTGAGCCCTGAATTCCATCTTAATTCATCATTAAACCACCCATTATGTCTCCTCTGTTGCTGGCACTGATTTGCTGATGTGCCCTTTTAATTTACTCCTCACTTTTCTTCCAAAACTCTCCTGCTCCATTGCTGCTCTGGGGAATTTTATCTGTCCTTTGAGACCTTCCTTATCATCCTCCGATTTTCTATGCAGATTAAGTCACTTCCTCTCCATTATTTTTGTAATGTTCTGTTAACGGCACCGCTATCTACTTATTATATTGTGTTGCAATTATTTGTCCTACAAGATGGCAAGTGCTGAGAAATATCTTATCCCTTTTTCCACCAATGCCATGGCCACACCTAATTTAATAAATCATTAAGATACAATTCTGAACTTGTAAGAGAGATTTGAATAAATGCTAGTTTATAGCAGGTGCCTCAGGAATCATGGTCAGGTGATTAAGGCACAATCTGTAGAAATAAAGGATATGGAGATTTGCAAGTTAGTTGATAATTATGACTAAAGCCATATGGTTTAGGTGAAATCAAACAAATTGATTTACGATAAATTTTTTGGCATTTCTAAAATATTGCTTACATCGTTAACTTCTTTTTTCACTTTCTGTTTTTTTTTTCTCTGGGAATACTCTGCATGCTTAAAAAATGACTGCATTTGAAATGAGTAAAATAGAAGTATTTTATATTCATATCTCAAAATAGCTCTGCAGATGGTCTTCAAACTTTCCAAGAAAATAAACTTTGGAAAGAAATCAAACATGAAAATTTTCAAACTAAAAATACACCCCTCAACCCCAACAAAGTTATGGATATGAGGTAACGAGATGATTCACCTTTGACTAATTAATACTTTTGTTACTAATATAGTCATTTGCTGTAGAAAGATATTGAATTGCTACTTACATAGCTCTATGTATGTGCATATACATATATATACTTAAGTAAATATAATTTTTCATGAATATTAAGATTTAATTTTTTATTTATCACTATTATTAGGACATCATTATCATGAGCATTATTAGCGATACTAAATTATAACACACTGTCAGCGAGTTTATTTGGGCTCTTTTTTTTTCCTGATTTAATATTTAGATATCTATGAAGGCAGTGAGACCGACAGTGAAAAGGGCTCACTTAATATCTACTTCAGTTTCCTTCCCCCTCATCATTATATGTCACAGGGGTTGAAAGTGAATTCGGTCTCCCTACAGTAAGGTATATAACCAATGAGATACAAGTAGATATCTCTGCAGGAAAATCTCCCCCCAAAGTCATTCACGGAGAGTTTGGCCTGTGTCCTTCCTGGCATTTGCCTAAAACTTGATGTGTGAAAATGTATCAGGCACTGTGAAAACATGGGAGGAAAGGGTGCTAGAAAGAGAAATGCAAAAAGAAACACCAGGGGCATTAACTAGGCTGTTAGGAGATAATTTCCTCCAAAAGCAAATCCCTTCCATGCCATTTAACAAGAACTATTAAACAATTACATTAATTTAAGCACAATTCTATGGATTTGATCTCTTGAATGCTTTTTAAACCTTTACACTCCTTTCCATCCACACTACCAAGGCCTGAAACATTAGAAGTCATTCTTTTTTTTCCCTTAAAGCCAGTTCCTTCCCTTCTTTAATGACTTCATGGAACTCTAGCTTCACTTTAGCATTGTCAGTCTATCTAGTCTTAGTTATGTGAGAGTGAGTGTCCTTATTTAGTTAAACTATTGTAATTGAGGTTTTCTTATACAACTAAGCATACCTAGCTAATTCAGTTTTGTTCTGCTATCTCTATTTTAAAGGTAATGAAATGGAGGATCAGTAAGGTTTCTCAAAAGAAGAAAGAAAAATGGTCAGTAGGTATCTGAAAAGTCTTTCACATCTTTGACCATTAGAGAAATACAAATCAAGATAATACTGTGATTCTGCTTTATTCCACAAAGAATAGCTATCATACAGAACTCAAAAAACAAGAAATGGTGTCCTTTTTTTGTGAGAAAAAGAAGCTGCTCTAAATTGTTGGTGAGAATGCAAACTAGTATAACCACCATGAATAACAACATGGACATTATTCAGAAATAAAAATAGAAATTCCATTTGACCCAGCTGTACCTCTTTTGAGTGTCTTTGTGGAAGAGTTGGACATCATATCACAGTGATGCATACGTATCCATGTTTATAGCAGTACAACTCATAATAGCTAAATGTTGGAAGCAGTCTAGAGGCCTATCCACAAATAATAAATAAAGAAGTATGATATATACATATATAGCAGCCATAAAGAAGTATAAATTTAAGTCACTTGTAGGAAAATGGATGCATCTGGAGTGCATAAAACTAAGTAAAATATATCAGACACGGAAGGTTAAACGTTGCATGGTTTCTTTTATATGAAAAATAAAAATATACATAATTTAAAGAGTGAAATGAAAGATAGATGACAGGAAACAGGGCGATAGACTTTGTGGAGATGAGAAGGGGATTTGAGGATGGGGAGGAAGGGAAGGAGGTGAGAAAGTGAGAAGTAGAAAAGATTAAGACGTGATGGTATGCGTCAACACTCCACAATAAATGCACATATTAGATATGACAAGCACGCATTAATACAAAAATTAAAAAAAGAAACACAGTGGAAAACAGAAAGCTGATGTTACTTGCCCAGAGTTGCATCATTGTTAGCACCTTTGCAAGATACAAGTTCACTTTATCTGAGCCCAGCTGTACTTAATCTCTTTTAACTTACATAATCATACATTTTATATACATATACTGTATATATGCTCCACATGTGAATTCTAAAATTGCATTTATATATTTCTTGATGAATTCACAAAACTCAGATTTAATTAATTCAGCTGGTTACTAGGAAACACATCCCCATTGGTCTGATACATTAGTATTCTTCCACGGCTAAGGTGGTCTACATTGTGAAGATTTCATAACATTCACCTTAGTCTAACTTTTTGCCTTGTACATACCTCTGTTGCTGTGTTAGTTGCCTTCATTTTTTTTTTATTAATTTATGAACTTCTTCAAGGAAAGAAACCTTGTCTTCAAATTTATATTTCAAAGTTGGCTACCAGTTAATATTATTTGATGAATGAAATGTACTATGGGGATTCAAAAATTTTAAATGTGAACTATACATTTCACAGAGACAAATTTATCTGGCCTCGTATGCTTTAAATTTTCTTTTCTTTTTTTTTTTTTTTTTGGTACCAGGACCTTGCACTTGCCAGGAAGGCACTTGTGCTGCTGGGCTACATCCCCAGCTAAATTTTCCAAATAAAATTTAAGGACTTAATTTAAGGAGAGTATGGCTTAGGCACTTCTTTGAAGGAAAATAAAAAAATGAAAAAAGAGAAAGGAAACAAAGAAAATTAAAATTAAATTTGGAGGACATTACACTATGTGGAGATATGTAAAATAATTGAGGAAAGGAAGAAATGGAGAATCAGGTGGTACCGGATGACACTGGCTATAAAGGAATCAAAGCAAAGTACCTCTGTGATTTCAACGTTTCCTCTCTTGTGGGAACGCAATGGCCTCTGCATGAAGGACAGCGGAAGGCTTGTGCTTGAGCACGGTTGTTGTGAATACGGTCAGGTCTGATATGCTTTAGGAAGTCCTGCTTTGTTACAGCCTTTTTATTTTAGTATGAGATCATCACAGGTGGCATTGGAGATGAATGTAAGAAGATTGAATGCTTTATATAATAGAAACATGAGATTTGTAGTGCTGGGCAACCATGAGTGCTGGTCATTTTTAATATTCTTGTTGAGTACGACAGATCTTCAGGTGTAGAACTTTTTTCCTGAAACTGAGCCACCTTCATAGCTTGTCACACAGACAAAAATGTAGGTCAAGGTAGCCACAGCAAGGTTTCTGTGAGATTGGTGATTCCACAGGGGGGACTGGATTGTCCAATGTTTGCTACAATGTTTATTGCTCACTTAAATGTGCTGAGACCCTGGGCCTCTCTGTGATACAACCCACTGTGTGAGCAGGTGTCATCTAGCCCTCCGTGTGACCTTTTGGGAACCAGTACTTTGACATTCATGTTGCTTGCTGTGCTTTAAGTAGTAAAAGCCTTGTCTTTGACTCAGAAATTTCAACATTCATGCCATTGTGTCAAATTATATTTGTAAGATTTCAAGTGCAAGAAATATGTCAGACCCTCCCCAGTTCTTGAAGTTAATACTTCCTACATAAATCCATGCTCACTGGGTTAAAAATAAAACTGACACAAACATTAAGTAATATTCCAGGGATTATCTGTAGCTGGAGACCTAAATATTAACCCAGAAAAGTGAAAGTTAATACAGAAAATATTGTGACACCTTGAGGCACAGTGGCTTTCCTATTCTGATTAACCAGAGAATTTAATTTTTTGCCACACCGAATGAACACATTGTCACACTTACGTTCAATAGATTTTTGAGCTAAGTGGGTCATTTAAAGCATATGATTTCAGGGAACTGTTTGCTAGATGTGATGTATAAGACATAATTGACACCAGAGAAAGACTGAGTGCTTACTGGAGCTGTCAGGTAATTTCACTCATATATATATAAATTTAGTAAATAGTTCTGTGGAGAAGTACACTGTCCTGAAGGGTGACATGAATAATAAAATAGACGTAAAAGACTTTTGTAGATGCTGGGAGACATTGTTATACATATAAAAGAAACAATAAATAGTTCTATTCAAGCAGCCATGCAATATTTAAGGGCAATCAAGTAAATAATGCAATAGCAGTAACATACTTTTATAGACACTGAGTGAAAGTCACAACAGTGTTGCAATCATTGCTGACTTTTGAATGTTTGTTTTTATCCTCTTAAATGTGCAAAAATATTCTAACATTCCAAAATAAAATATTGGAACACCTGATGCAAAATCTAGAATTGGAAATCAGGGAGCTAGAAAAACACAGTTAATGATTTAAACTTGATATGCATATAAAAAAATGGTCATATAGAAATTTTCACTAGTGCCGAAATTCATAATTGTGATGGGAGATTCCAAACTGGGAAGATCTATTTATAAACATTTAACAATCTAGAAGCAATAACTATGCAGGAAGGAAGAGTTTTAATTAAATGACTAGAGGCAATCTAAAATTATGTAAGGGAATCTAAATTTAAAAAGGAAGTAATCAGTTATAGCTATAAATATAGTTATAGATAATTAGGCAGAATTTCTCAAGTGAGAAAATTAAATGAACGGCATGTCCTTTGGTCTGTAGTTCATTTGTTCAATAATTGTTCTGCTTCAACGTATGCCACCTACCGCTCCTCTTCTTAATTTATTTTCTAGTGGGAAAGAAAGCATATAAACAACTGCCTATGATATGTTTGATTTAACTAACTGGTCTAATAAAAGAGTAAAGTAATTTTTATGTGAATTTCTGATTAAAATGACCACAGAGGTCTTTATGGACAAAGTAGCATTAATGCTAAGATTTGAATATTCAAGAGAATTTTTCTAGACAAAGGGATGGGAAAGGCATAGCCAAGGCATGAAGGTATGGATGTGCTGGGAGTGATCAGAGAAGGCCAAGTCATCCAGATGCCAGTAGAGTCTTGGGTGTTGTTTCACTGGCCAACTTCATAGTGCTTCAATTTTCAGAGCACACAGCCATTAGCCCTCATAATTGTTCATTTGTTATCATTTCATCCAAATGTAAATGTAAATATGTTTCAAAATTCTTTCTTGGGGGGCAGTACTGGGAATCAAACTCAGAACCACACCCTTGACAGGAAGGCGCTGTGCCACTGGATCCCTGACCCATGAATATGGTTTTACTGTCCTTCACTAATCTTTTTACATTATATGAACTTCTATACAGATTCTTCAGGAGCCATGTACAGGAACAATACTCCTTGACTTATGTCACATCCTCAGCTTTTTGTCTGCAGTCTCTACATGGGGGACTGTTTGACTGGCCCACATTTTCTTTTCTTAATCAATTTAAACATGTCTTTTATATTCTCTTGTAGCCTGCAAAATTGCTACTGAAAAGTTTAGTGATAAATGGAATTTTTTCTTTTCTTTACACTCCAACACATTTCTTAGAGTAAGGATTCCTCAGTATTTTTATCTCAGGAAATTTATAGTTTTAAATATTCCTGAGGATCTGAAAGCCTTTTTATTTTTAGGAATATCTAACGGCATTTATCATATCAAAACTTAAAATCAGGCAATTTAAAAATAGTTATTAATCATTTAAGAATAGTACTATATATGAACACAGTACTGTATATTAAATAAAATTACTTCAACAAAAACTGTGAAAATAATGATTTGATATTTTTGAAAATCACTTTAGTTTCTGGCATAAAAGCATATTATAGGGAATTTCATGTCTGATATATTAAATTTTTGAGATGTACTGTGCAAGTTGGCAAATTTGAAGAAAATTTGATCTCTCAGCATATGTAGATGAAAACAGAGGAGTATTTCGTATTTGATTCTATACCAAAATTTACCAAGTAACAATTTTGTAAATTTAGGTTGTAATGGGGAATCTGAAACCTAGCAATGATTTTTTTTGTACTCAGCTACATTGAAATTCATTACCCTTTAAATGCGTCTTTTCTTTTTCTTTTATTTCCTCTTTTTAATGCTTATTAGTACATGACTACTGCACAGTCTCAGAAAACAAGATCTCAGAACCATCAAGGGAGACAGAATTAGGATTCCTAATAAATATCACTTTAAAAACTGGTTTAACTATCCCAGAAAAGAAGACTAAAAATTTCCACCCACCACCCCAGGGAGCGTGACGCTTACCTCCTGATACTTTGGATGGGGGAAAAAATGTCTTGGTAAAAGCCAGCAATGTCAAGCCAGCACTGAGTGTAGATTTGTGTTTGAAATTAAAATATACAAGTGAGGAAGAAATTGCTGAACCAGGTGTTAACATAAAGATGTAAGTAAAACCAAGCTGAATTCTTATCAGAAAAATTTCCAGGATCTCTCTCTCTCTCTCTCTTTCTCCCTCTCTCTCCCTCTCTTTCTCTCTCTCTCAAATATTGTTAAACCATACAATGATATAGTGCACTTTGAATGTCAGTCTACAGATCTAACAAGATGTGTAATTCCACTAAGACTCTGAGGTGGTGAACAAAGAAATAATTTTTAAAATAAATTACAGGCATACTTAACGTGATAGTCTGAAAATAGTGAAAAACAGATATTTTGCAGGAAAGTAATAACTGCAAATTTATTTTCTCAAAACTTTAAAAAGGAAAAATGGTAATATATTAATTGTTGCTCCCAAACTCCTAATCAAATTTTCTAAAATATAGCTTAGGTGTTGTAAAACATTTATATACAAAGGGAAAATACTATATTAGCTTGTAAGATGCTTAAAACTTTGCTTCTTCATTACATAACAATTAATTTGATATTAATAGTTTCTCTGTTTTTATTAATGTACTGTAAACTCTGTGTCAGCATTGCAACACAGCCAAAATAGAGGAAAAGCAAATGTGTTTAAAATTGCGGGCAAGTTCACAATAAAAACCAAGACACTTTCCTGTAACTAAAATTATTCAGAGCTTGAAAAAAGTGGAAGAGCAGGGAGTAGATGATTGAAGTGATCACTGTCTGCAAAAATTATGAAAGTTGATAGTGCGAAGTAGGTATGACAGGCGTGATTTCAGGCAAAATATCAGACTCAAAAAATAGTTATGTGTGATATTTATACACGATGAGTACTAATCTAAGTTAAAGGATAAACGAGTCATTTGTGGGAAAATGTATGCACCTTGAGACAATATTGTTAAGTGAAATAAATCATATACACAGGCTTTAATATCACCTGGTTTTCTTATATGAAAAACTTAACACATAAAGTACAAAGTAATAGAAAACAATAAAAAATAGAAAAATTTTTATTGCAATCAATGCATAGAAAGTATTTCTAAAAGTGTATCTTGATTAGTACAATTGTCTTAGATGTTTAATATTTTCTGGCCTATTATGTTTGGTTGTCAATCTCTATATATGATAACTAACTTTATAAGGTCTTATAAGACAAATAAATGAATCTGATGCTGGCAAAATCAAAGGGGACTGAAGGGGGAAAAAGAATGGGGATGAGTTATGTGCATGTACCAATTCCTTACAGAGAATGTAGCCATGGACTATAAACTTGAACCAATAAAAGTTTAAAAAAGAAAAGTAGTTATGAATTCTCCATTTGGCAGTGCTTCTGGACAGAGGAGCTTTAGAAAACTTTAAAAATTTAAGAGGGTGCATTCTTTAGTTTCCGATGTGGGTGAGCGTCTCTTACGCATCTATTTTTTTATGTTGGTAAACAGACAGCCTTGAGTAGTTCCAGCAGCACCCAAGACACACACCCCTTCATTGACACTTACCATGATTTTGTGAAATATTTAAGATTTTAGCAACTATATGTCGACTATATCTGTAAATTTTTTTGTAAAAGTCATCTTGTTGAAAATGTATGTAATTTAGGAAAATGTAAACATATATCTTTCCTATGTATACATCAGCTTTAAAACATTGTATTAAGACATGTGAAGTCTATGACATTTGAATATAAAAACCATGATGTATACCAGCAGAAAAATACTGACTGGGAAGGTTTCTTTAGAATGTATTTGTATGTTCAAAACGATGAAATCCATGGAAAGGATATAATTCATAAGAAAAGTATATTGTTTTCCATAAGGAAAGAATATAATAGCCACAGAAATGAAAAGAATGAAAGAAAATGATCCAATAAATCTTCTATGGTAATAAAACACAAAGACAATGACATAAAAAAATCTTATTAGATAAGTTAAAATGTATACTAAAAATGGCAGAAGAGAAAATTAAAGAACAAAAACCTGTATGTTATGAAATTTCCTAGAATGATTTCATTAGATGTAAATGATCTTTTAGGAAAGAGATTTTCAGCAAAATATGATTAGAAAACCTCACAGATATAGAGAAAACATTCCTAAAATTCATTTGGAACCAGAAAATACCTAGAATAGCAAAGGCAATCCTGGTCAACAAAGGCAAGGCAGGAGGCTTCACAATGCCTGACTTGAAATTATACTACAAAGCTACTGTGATAAAATCAGCATGGTACTGGCAAAAACCCTGACCTGCATATTAATGGAACAGATTAGAAGATACAGGCACAGCTACAAACCTTGTCTTTGACAAAGGGGCCAAATATATCCACTGGAAGAAAGATAGCATCTTTAATAAATGGTGTTAGAAAAACTGGCTTTCACATGCCAAAAACTAAAACTAGACTTTTGTCTACCACAATACACTAAACTAAAGTAAAAATGGATTAAAGATCTAAGTATTAAATCAGAAGCACTACATCTATTGGAGGAGAAAGTAGGTAGAAATCTTGAAGACATAGGGGTAGGCAGAGAGTTCATGAACAAAAACCAAACTGCATGGCAAATACTTCAAAGAATCAGCAACTGGCATCTCATCTTATTAAAACAATTTTTGCACAAGAAAAGCAATCACCCGTACAGTGAAAAGAAAACCCACAAATTGGGAAAAAATTTTAGCCAACTGTCCTTCAGACAAGGGACTTCTATCTAGAACATATAAAGAATTTAAAAAAAGATCAGGCCAGCAAAATTCAAAGACCAAATCTAAAAATGGGCATCTGAAGTGAATACATACTTATCAGTTGAAGAAATAAAAATGGCAAATAAATATATGAAAAGAATGTTCAACAGCATTGATCATTTGAGAAATGCAAATTAAAACAACACTGAGATTCCATCTCACCCCAGAAAGAATGGCTAGCATCAAGAAATCAACCAATAACAAATGAGGGTGAAGCTGTGGGGAAAAAGGAACACTTCTTCACTGTTGATGGAAGTATAGATTAGGAGTGTAGACCACTGTGTAAATCAGCATGGAGATTTCTCAAAAAACTAGGTTTAGAGGTCCCATTCAACCCAGCTATTCCCCTTGTGGGTATTTTCCCAGAAGAAATGAAAACATCATACCACAGTGATATATGTGCATTAATATATATAGCACCACAATTTGTCATAGTTAAATCTTGGAAACAATCCAAATGCCCATCAGCTGAGGAATGGACAAAAAAAAGATGTGTTATTCTTATGCAGTGGGGTGCTACTCAGCTATAAAGAAAGATAAACTCAAGGCTTTTATAGGTAAATGGATGCAACTAAAGACCATAAATATAAGTGAAATAAATCAGAATCCCATATGTAAATATCATATTGTCTCCCTAATGTAAGTAACTGAAAGTGTAAATAAGTTCCAAAAGGTACAATACATATTGTGAAAGGGAAAAAAACTGCTCAAAAGGAAAGAACAACTGTGATAGGGGAAAAGAAGGAAGGAGAAAAAAGATTTTATATATGTATGTATATAAAATACACACACAGAAGGTAGCTAAGATAATTGTACTACTAAGTTCTATTGGTTCACTGAAGGAAACATTAGTGCTGCTTCTATTGTTTGGTCAATTTTGCATGCCTGTACCTGGTAATCTGAGCAAATACTTTGAAGATAACAATATGCAATGTAATAACCACTTTTTATTTCCTATCATCTTGTTTTGAAGTTCTGATTGTTTTTATTTTTTTTTTGTCACTTTAAAATAAAGTAAAGCCTTAATAGCAAAAACAAAAAAAACACACAAAAAGAGATTTTCAGGAAAGGTGCCAAGAAAATGCAATTGAAGAAAGACATTCTCTGTGATAAATAGTATTGGGACATTGGATATCCAAATGCAGAGGATTCAAAGTAGAACTTTATCTCACATCATATACAAAAATCAACTCAAAATGGATGAAAATGCTCCATGACATTAATTTAGGCAATGATCCCCAAATTACAGGCAACAAAAACAAAAATAGCCTACGGAGATAATAATGAATTAGAAAGTTCTTCAAAGAATTCAACACAGAAGACAGTCTCTCGAATGGGAGCACATATCTTAAACCATATAATTATGAGAGGTTAATGTCTAAAATTATAACAAAGTCAAACAACTCCCTAGGGAGAATACATCCCAATTCAAAACTGGCTGAAGGTCTTACTAGCTATTTTGCAAAAGAAGGTATACAAATGTCCAATAGGAATACGCAAAAAGTTCTATGTCATTAATCACCAAGAAATGAAAATCAAAACCACTATATCAACTAACTCTAGTGATAATAGCTATTATCTAAAGAAAAAAAAAACTAGCATTAGTAAGAGTGTGGAAGAAAGAGAACTTCTGTAGACTCATGGTAGAAATGTAAATTGGCATAACTTTTATGGAAAACAGTTTGACAGCTTCTCACAAAATTACAAACAGTCCCACTGTATGGTCAGTCCTACTTGTAAGTGTATATTGAAGTAAAATGAAATCAGGATTTGGAATAGATATTTGCAGTCTTCTGTTTAGTGCACAACTATGCACAGTAGCCACAGAATGGAATCAAACTGAGTGTCCATCAACAGATGAATGGATAAAGGAGATGTGGTTCACATACACAATGGAATATAATTCCAGCCTAAAGAGAAGGGAACCTGCGTGATATTAACTTTGTCGACTTCATTGGATGGGGAGATGCCTAGAAAACTGGTAACACACACCTCTGGATGTTTCTGGAGCATGTCTCAAGATATGACTGAAACACAAGTGAGCAAACCTAGGACAGAAGACCTGTTCTGAATGTGGGTGGTACCATTCAATAAGCTCGGGGCCGAATGGAATAAAAAGTGGAAGGAAGGGGAAACTCACAAGTAGGCAAGCTTGATTCTTCTTGAATGGGTGTGTTTGTGACTTTTGTGAAATAACACATCCGTGGACACCAGACTCCAGGGTCTTCAGTCTTTGAATGTGGACTCATAGCTTCTTCAGCCTTTGAACACAGATGCATAGCAGGGCTTCCTCATAGAGGTTCCGGGTCGTCAGCCTTAGACTAAGGCTGCTTCATCGGTTCCTCCTGTTCTGAGGCTTCCAGCTTCTTGGACTGAACAGTTACTGGTTTTCCCAGCTATCTTAGAGATAGCCATGTGATACTACGCAGCCTTCAGTAATGTAAGCCAGTCTCATAAATTCTCCTTTGTAATTATATATACATTTTATTGTTTTATTTCTCTAGTGAACCCTGACTAATACACCCTGTTGTTTGTAACATGAATGAACTTAGAAGACATTATTTTAAGTGAAATAAACCAGATACAGAAAGACAAATATTGCACGAGTTCACACACATATAGACTCTAAACAACTTGAAATAACAGAAGTAGAGTAGGATAATGATGATCACAACTGAGAGTAGAGTAGGGGTGGAGAAATATTGGTCAAAAGATAGAAAACTTCAGTTAGATAAGAGGAGTAAATTCAAGAGATCTACCATACAGCATCATAAGCATCATTAACATCAAGGTTTTTAAATTGTATTCTTGAAAATTGCTGGACCTTAAATTTATTGCAAAAGTAAGTGTGATATATATGCTAACTAGCTAGATTTATTCATTTCATAATATGCATATGTTTCACATTCCTACTGACATGCCTCTTTCAACCAGGCTGAAACTTCTAATAGTACATTCAGCTCTGATAGCACCGCCCATGATCCAGTCAGTCACCTCCCAAACACTCAGCTTCTGAGCGCATGAGAATTTTGAGTGACATTCTAGATCTAAGCCATAACAGAGTATAATTATAAACAATTAAGAAATTTATGAAGTTATCCAGGTGATAATGAGAAAGTTATTTTCTAATATGACATCTTTGATCTGATTCACAAAGGTAGATACTTTATATGACTTGTATGGTTGTCAATTGCCAGAACATTGTCTTGTGATGTTCAGGTACCTTATTCAGTGGCTTGGGAAACGAATATCACTCAACAAATTCATAACTTGCACAAGTCTGTTAGGCTGAGGAAGTGGGCAAAGAAGAGGAAAAAGAACAGGATAAAACTGGCATTGCTGTTAAGGATTTATAGCAGAAGATTAATCATTATTCCAGGTAGGTACTAGAATACAAGGTTCTTCAAGGAGGTGGCCAGGCTATCTGAATGTAACAACTCTTGAGAGAACAAGCTCTCTTTTCATTCCAATTAAAATCATGAGCAGACAGAGGAGAGGAGAGCAGAGCAGGGATGGATCTAGAATTGGACACCAGGTGCATGGCCTCGGGAAGTTACTTCATGAACCTCACCTGTTTAAAATGGATCTTTGAATAATAAGAAATAAAAATATTTATGAAAATTAAATGTGGAAGACTACATAAAGCACAAAAACCTCAGCAGCATGTGCAGGATAAATACTAACTCACTTTATCATTTGCATTCCCACAATAATTTTGACATGCTTAATGATGGGCATGTACTCACTAACACATTGGCATTTCCTGTACTTCATCTAACTATAAAAGCTATGGATGTTCATGGTGTAAATAACAGAAATCAGTAATAGTACTGATGTGAACATAATTATGAGAAAAATGGTTACCAGGCAGAATTGTTAAAATAATTTTTTATTTAAATAATTTTTATTCTTTTTTTTTTTTTTTGGTGTTTTTCTCTGGTACCAGGAACCGAACTCACGACCTTGCGCTTGCCAGGCAGGCGCTTTGCCACTGAGCTAAATCCCCAGCCCCATAATTTTTATTCTTGATTAATCACTTTTTATGATTGTATGAATTCTACATTTATAGCTACTCTAGCAGAAACTTCTTGATTTTTAATATATAGTTTTTAGGTTTTAAGAACACAAGATAACATAGCTACATTACCGCATACACTTTAGGGCCAGGGATATAGCTCAGCAGCACAGGGCCTTGCTTGGCAAGCACAAGGTCCTGAGTTCGATTCCTGCTACAAAAAAAAAAAAGACATAAGCTACAAGAACACAAGATAACCAGTAATACTTTCACACATTCATGGGTAGTACTAATGGGTTTCAGAAACATTTATTTTAATGAGAAATCCTGAACCCCTGAGATAATGAGATTGTGAACTTTCCTTCCCAATAAACTGTTACCCACATTCTCTGCCCAATTTTTAAATTTCACATCATTATCAGCCTCAGTTGAGCTTTCTGAATAGTTCTTTAATTGTGCCAACTTCATCACTCTGCTTAATCATCATTTTGTGAGTATTTTTTAATTTCCCTTGCCTCTAAACGTAGTAATGAGTTTTGAATTTATTTAACTAAACTTTAGGCTAAGACTGATACATCTATCAAACACTTTCTAAAACGGAAAGAAAGGGAAGTATAAACCCACCTTAACAAGAATGAATGTTTGCTAACTAGTTCCCATAGGCTGTGAAATGCTGGCTATGAAAGATCAGAACATTTTTCATTTTCTATGTCACGTTAAATCTAGGTGGTTGGGTGATGATCGTGCTGTTGAATGTTGCAAATTAACAGAAAAGAGGAATGTTTAAGTGACACTTGATGACTCTACAAATGTTTCACTTTGACAGTTGGCTTTCTGCCTACCATCACCAACTAGAGCTGCCAGGGGTGTCCTGTGAGGCTCAGAAGGAAGAATGGGAGATGCATGACAGTATAGAGTGATGAGGCAGGTTGGCTAGGTAAAGGGTAGATACCACAATCAAAGGGCTTATTTGCTGGTTTAAGCAGTTTGAACCCTGACCATGCTAAACATCTTCACAGGTCTGTCTGGTCTGATGCCTCAAATTTGTGGTCCTCGTTAGAGAGCAGAGCTATCACAAGGAGTCCTGAGGCTCTGGAAGAATTATTTAAAGAGCTGACAGTGAGAAGAGGAAAGAACATCCTTACTGGTTAGGGAAGGAGAGGAGTATCTCAGTTCAGCTGTCCAGAGAAAATGAGCAGCAACGTGGGCCACAGGAAATGAGGTCAGTGGGTCAGAGGCTGGCAACACCAGCTGGCTCCAACATGCAGCGGTGGAGGTCCCTGCCCCAGCTGTCTCCCTTCCTTCTGTCCACCGCCTCAGAACCTGGAGACTATGGAAAATATCAGGCGTCTCATCTAGCACAAGGGAGCGCATCAGGAACTGAGGAATTGTATACAGGACAGAGTTGAACTGATCACTGTGTGGGACGTAGGTACGTCTGGGCAATTTTTGTTTAAAATGAAATGAATTCTGTAGTATTAATAAATTTATATATCCATTCCATCATCAGATCAATGGCTAGTCATTAAAAATATTAAACTGACTATTGCCATTTTACTAAATGGTTGTTTTTCTACTGAAAATGAAAAAATAAACCTAGCAAATAATATTTACTATAAATAATTAATGAAGGGTCATATGTGGGTAATATGTGCTTATTGCAGTTTCCACAGAAACTTTTTTTTTTTCTGGTACCAGAAATCAAACTCACGACCTTGTGCTTGTCAGGCAGGCGCTGTGCCACTGAGCTAAATCCCCGGCCCCAGAAAATTGTTATTATATTAGGAAAATGGATGCTCCATAGCTGATATACATGGGGAGAGTAGCTAAAATCAGTGATCAAGACTAAACACCCATTTGGAGACAATTTACCAACATCAGCAGGAAATAAATGTACACTGAGATTTTCAAGTATTTATTGAAATATTCAACACATCTGTTGCATGTGTGTCTGGCAAAAGCACTTACTTATAATGCATGAACAAAATTTCACTTGAAAGGATCATAGGTGACTTTTTATTAATTAAATTTATTGGTACATTTAAAATATGCATATTGATCACTTCCATCTTAGAGACTTTGTACCTGTACATGACACCACAATTCCTTTTTTCATTCTCATTATCCTCCCTTCCATTTTCATTTTTTCATTCTCTTATCCTCCCTTCAACCCCTTCCCCCTGCCATTTGCAAGAGTTTGGTTTCCATTTTCCTTCTTTTCTCTCTTTTCTTTTCCCTTCCTTTCTTCCCCCTCCCCCTTCCCCAGTTCCCTTTGCCAACTGAGCATTTTCTTCCTATTTCATAATATCTAGAATACATTCTGGTCTTTATTTATACTTCTGGTTTCTCCCACCAGAGGAAAAAATGTGACATTTAAACATGTGTGTTTGATTTATTTCACTTAAGAGTGTGGTCTCAAGGTCCATCCATTTACATAGAAATGTCTCACATTTATCCTTCTTTATGGCTGAGTAGTACTTCATTGCATAAAAAAACCCCCACATTTTCTTTACCCATTCATCAGCTGATGGACATTTGGACTGTTTCCAAGATGAAGCTACTACAAACTGTGCTGCCATAAATAAGGGTGTGCAAATATCTTTGTGGTATGATGTCTTTAATTCTTTTGGGGAGTACACCAAGAAGGGGAATGGGTGGTCAAGTGGAACCTCTAGTTTTAACTTTTTGAGGAATCTCCACTCTGATTTTCACAGTCTACACTCTCATCAACAGTGGAGAAGGGTTCCTTTTAATCCATAACCTCATCAGCACTAGCTATTGTTTGATTTCTTAATGATGGGCATTTTTTCTGGAGTGAGATGGAATCTCAGTGGTATTTTAATTTGCATTTCTCAAATGACCAATGATGTCAAACTTTTTTTCATACATTTATTTGTATTTGTAGTTCTTTTTCTGAGAAGTGTGTATGCAATCTCAGGTGCCTATTTTTAGATTGTGTCTTTGAATTTGGGAGGTCTGATTTTTTAGTTCTTTTTGTATTCTAGATTCTTTGTTGGAAGAATAGTGAGCAAAAAATTTTTCCCACTCAGTGGATTGTCTCTTTACTCTGTTGATGATTTCTGTTGGTACGCCAAAGCTTTTTAACAAGATGAGATGTCAGTTGTTGATTTTCTTGTAATGTTTCCCTTATGGTCTGAGTTTTGTTCATAAAATCTTTGGACCTAGGACTATGTCTTCAAGAGTTCTACCTATTCTTTCTCCTAGCAAATTTAGTGTTTCTGTTTTAATACTTAGAACTTCGAGGGGCTGGGGATTTAGCTCAGCAACACAGCGCCTGCCTGGCAAGTGCAAGGCCTTGGGTTTGATTCCTGGTACCAGAAAAACAAACAAACAAACAACCCCCCCAAAAGGACTTTGATCCATTTCAGTTTTAGCTTAGTGCACGGTGATACATACAGGTTTAATTTTAATCTTTAGCATGTGGAAAGCCAGTTTTTCCAGCACTATTTATTAAAGAGCTCTCTTTCTTTCAGTGAATGTAGTAGGAACTTTTGTCAAAAATAATACAAATGAGTGTGTTTGGAGTTATTTCTGCATCTTCTAATCCATTCCTTTGATCCTCAGGTTTGTTTCCTTATCAGTATCATGCTGTTTTTATCACAATACATTTATAGTCCGATTTTAAAGGCAGGGATTGTGGTGCTTCCTATGAATTTTAAAATTATTTCAAATATTAATTTTATATTT
>NW_004955417.1:17242566-17244663 GCF_000276665.1 Chinchilla lanigera
TTTGGTTTTTCTCCGGTACCGGGAACCGAACTCACGACCTTGCGCTTGCCAGGCAGGCGCTTTGCCGCTGAGCTAAATCCCCAGCCCCTCTTGCAAATATTTTAATGTATAATTCCCACCCTAGAAGTTTAGAGTCCAAATCTTTTTTTTGGTTCTTTTTTTTTTTTTTGGCTTTTTGTCTTTTCTTCCGGTACCAGGAATTGAACTCATGACCTTGCACTTGCCAGGCAAGTGCTTTGCCGCTGAGCTAAATCCCCAGCCCCTAGAGTCCAAATGTTTTATGAGAATATTGGAATATTAGTTCATTTCATACACATCCATGTGACACCTCTAATTATTGGGATTACAGAAAATTTGAGGTAGATGCATAGATTTTAGCGTTGTTTTAGTGTTGCTGTGGCCCTCACTCATAGAACAGATATTTGATGGGCACCTACTGTGTTTCACACACTATGATAAGAATCAGGAATATATGTATGATGAAAAACTCCTTGCTTTTTATGAGTTTGTATTCTACTGGAGAAAGGCAAATTATTATTAAGATAAATGAATAACATTTATTATCATAAATTACTGCAAGTGCCTAAAAGAATGGTAAGGCACAGAATGTGCATGACGAGGGCTGGGAATGCATGATAGAGGTAGAAGGAGAATATAGTTTTACATAGTAAAGCCAGAGAAGGCTTCATTGAGATGGAAATGATTGACTAAGTACTTGAGTAAGAGCTAGGAGAGTATTTTGTGTTTGGGACACACCATGTACAAAGACTCTGAGGTGCAAAGATGTATTCAAGAAATATACAGGAGGTTAGATGGTTTAGGGAAGGGTTTCTTAACCTCTGCATTACTTGAGTTTTAGGGTGAATAATCACTTGCTTTGTGGGGCTGTCCTGTGCATTGTAGTATATTGGTCAGCAGCTCTGGGATTTAATCAATAAAGGACAGTGACAAATGTTTTACAACTCCTGCACTGTGACCATCAAGAATGTCTCCAGAGGCTGCCAAATATTCTCTGATAGGCAAGCATCATGAATGGTTGAGCGAACACTGTTGTTCTAGGGCCTTATCTGTTACTGCAAATATTTTGGCTTTTTATATGAGGAAAATGAAAAATCATGAGGGGCTTAGGGGCAGAAGCACATGACCTGAATAAAGTTTAAACATGATTATTCTGGCTAAGGTGTTGAGGGAACCAAGTTCTCCACCAAGGAGATCAGTGAGTGGGTAAGGAAAAATAGAGTCCTGGACAGTACAATAGCGGAAACACGGAGAAAAGTGTTCTCCAGCTGGATGGATATTTTTGTAGATGGAGTGAACAAGAGCCACTGTAGTGGATTGACAACTGGTAGTCAATTTATAACCCCCAGATGAACTGAGGAAACGTGGTGCTGGGTGTGGGAGGCCCACCTGGGGACTGTTGCTAGCAGCATAAGAGAAAGAACTGAAGAAGAAGTTATGCTGTTGGGAGCAGAGAAAGACTGTTAGGAGCAGAGAAAAGCTGTTGGGAGCTGGTAGAAGCTGTAAGGAGCTATTGGTTCTGCTGGAGGAGCCTGTCATGTTGGCCTTCCTGATGAACTTGGCTGTTTTCATCCTCCAAGGAGCTAGGAACCTTTTTGGCATGGAGAATAGCTTCAGTTCACTTTGGAGGAGCTCTGGTCTTCACTTTGAGCATCCTTTCCTGGTTCTGCAGTGGAAGAAGGTGCACTATCAGCCTCCTGAAGAAGCTTGCTGCATTGGCTTTCCTGATGGGAACTCGGCCATCTTGATCACTGGAGGAGCTTGGGACCTCAATGTTGCTAAGGATGGCTGTGGTACCTTTCCATGGATCTCTGGTTCTTCTGAGTGTTGCTTCCTGGCTCCAGTGCAGAACTCTCAGCCTGCTAGCACAGATCCTTTATCCTGCTGGCACAGACTTCCTAGATTCCAGCACTGACCTTTGGGCCTTCACAGCGGAGATCCATGAAACAGGCCTGCATATTTAAACAGGCCTGAGATATTGTTATGGGCTCTGGGCTTCCAGTTGGATTTGTGGGAGGCATTGTTGTGAGCTCTAGGTCTTAAATTGGACTCATGCAGGACATTATCATGGGATCCAGG
>NW_004955417.1:17244763-17250976 GCF_000276665.1 Chinchilla lanigera
ATTTTAATTGTTATTTTATTAAATTATGTGACAGACTGTCAAATCTGCTCCCTTGTAATGAACTTAAATTAGCTTAGGTGAAGTAGATCTTTGATTTCTTCATTTAATTATTTTAATGTTTAATATAGAAAAGTTTGATTTGGCTAAGAATGAATCTATTAATGCATCGAACTTTTAAAACTTGTGGTAGGAAATAATTGTCAGACATTCAGAAGTAGAATAACTAGATAAATCATTTCAAAGTGGAAGGTTAAATTTCGAGCCACAGATTAAAAGAAGGGCATGTAAAAGAGTAAATGAATGGCAGAAATACTTTGAAGATGAAAAATTACCAATGTAGCCTTACTTATTTTTTTTAGAGAATGAGGGTGAAAGAAGAAAATAGTTATTGACACTTTTGTAAATTAGTATCATCATAAAATTTTAGTAAATTGCATATTTAACTTAAGCTTTTAGAATAAATGTGGATGATTTTTATTTTAAGAAATATTTCTATGGTACATTTTATTTCAGGTATGGGTTGGGTTTAATTTTTGTCTCTAGCAAAACAATTATGTCAGCATATTAACCATTGGGAATATTATTTCCCTCTTCAGTTTTCATTTGCAAATTTCATTATAGCATGATATGGTTACCATCTGCTGTTTCTTATATAACATTATACCCAGGCTTTTCAGCTTTGAAATAATAATATTTCAAAGCCAAATGGAAATCCTTTCTGAGAATATCATTTCATATAAGTGACACATTTACAAAACATACAATGTAGTTTAAGCTTGTGCTTATTATATATATTGAAAATATGCAGATAGCAGATGCATATGAGTTTCAAAACCTTATTGGTATTTGATAGTTTATTACAAAACATACAGAGTTCTTCAGATTAGCTTTTTGCTGAATGTTATTTTTTCAGTTGTCTTTAAACCTTGAAAACTCTATATATTTCCTGCTAAATGTCCTAAAATTTTGTCAGGTTTGTTTAAGCAACTATGCTGAATAATTTTGTAAATATCTTGAGAAGGTATTCTGAAGAAAAAACATGTGTTTGCCCTTCATTCCTTCTTCCTTTTTTCCTTCCTTCCTTCTACCCTTTCCTTCCTTCCTCTCTACCTAGCTACCTTTATACATTTGTGGTGTTCCCTGGATTCTACTATAATTTTAGCAACCAAATTTTCATTTGTAAAATTAAAGTTCTGGATGTGTTCCAGTTGGAACACATGATATTATGAATATCATTTTATTGACCCACAAAGAGCATATATATATAACAGAATTAATTTGTGTTTTAATTCATTATTTGAAAAGATTTATTAGTCTCTGTTTGTTACAGACAGTGATGACTTTCTTCCTGGGTCCTTGGGTACTTGCGCACATTGAATCTTGGTCATCATACCCACCCCTCCCCCACCTTCTCCTCTCCTCTTCTCCAGATTCAGGCCATCTCCAAGAGTCCACCTCCCTGTTTATTACTGCCACTCTTCTGTCTTGCTTTTAAAATTATTTACACTTTAGTTTTCATATTAGAGAAGCTATGTGATATTAACTTCCTGTGTCTTATTTCATGTAGAGTTGCAGTCTCAAGGTACATTCACTTTCCTATAAATGGCTAATTGTATCCTTCTTAATGACTTAATAGTATTCCATTGTGCATATGATAAATACACAATTACATTGATATCATATTATCTTGAGTTTTTCATTTGTTAATGGACATATAAACAACTTCTATGTTAGCTAGTGTGAGTGGTGCTGTCATGAGCTTGGGCATGTGTATATCACTGTAATATGATGACTTTTAACACTTTTAGGAAGGATACCCAGAAGAGGTATAGCTTGGTCAGGTAAAATTTCTATTTTTAGTGTTTTGAAGAATCACCACAGTGATTTCTGTCCAGGTTTTATTAGTTTATATTCTCACCAAAAACGTAGGTGGGTTCCTTTTCCCTCACAACCTTGTCAACATTGTGTTTTGAGTCCTGGACAACAGCCTTTCTTATTGGAGTAGATGGAATCTCAGGGTTGTTTTGATTTGCATTTCTCTAATGGTCAAGGATGCTGGACAGCTTTTCTGATATTTACTGGCCCTTTGTACACCTTCTGAGAAGTATCTATTTTAATGACCTAGTTTTGGTTGGGTCTTTCATTTTTCAAGTACAAATTTTTTGAATTCTTTATATATCCTAGACATTAGTTTCCTGTGAGAGGGATAGCTGGCAGAAAGATTTTCTCATTCTGTGCTTTGTTGTTTCACATTCTGTTGGTTGTTTCCTTTGATATACAAAAGCTTTTAAATTTGACATAATCTCATTTATTGATTGCTAGTATTTTTTTTGCAGTTGTATTCTGTTGAAAAAGTTCTTTCCCAAGTCTATGTTTTCAAGAGCTTTACCTGTTTTATCTTTTACCAGATTCAGTATTTCTATTTTTATATCTAGGTCTTTGATCCATTTTGATTTGATTTTAGTACTAGGCGAGAGATACAGATCTAGATTCATTTTCCTGAACATACATAACCACTTTTCCTAGCACTATCAGTTCAAGAGGCTGGCTTTCCTCTGGCATGTGACATTGGCCCCTCTGTTAAAAACAAATGGCTGAAGGTGCTTAGAAACCAACCTCAGGTTCAGTGGCACACATACAGCTGGGCACATGGTTGGTGTCAATAGATGCTATACTCAACCTGCATCCTTTGCTTTATAGTCTTACCAAACACTGTAACTGTGTTAATCAATAAAATTTCATCTTTAATTAAAAAACCTGAACCTCTCAAGATGGTTTTATATAAATTGACTCAGTTGTAGTTTGGTGCATGACTGACTTATACTGACTTTGTCAACAAGCATTATTTGGTAAACATTAAAAGAGATAATTCTTGTCCTTTAAAAGGTAAAGTTAGCAGATATAGAAGTGCAGCAGTACTTTGGTTCTTGTTAATTGGTTCCTAGAGATGTGATGAGTACCAAACATGAGGAGTACCAAGAACACTGTTCCAGATGGAGAAGGTAGCAAGTCACAAAGCAGTGAGCACCACAAGTTCTAACTGGTGCATGTAGTACCAAGCAAACAAGTGCAGGGATAGAATTTTCATGTCAAAGTGTATCAGTTCCAAGTCAATGAATTTAAAATCAGTTGAGTGCTGAGGTATGACTGTAAACAGTTGAGTGTATTTGAGCCTTCAGAGCTTTCTCATGCAGTATAGTCTCACAATGGACTACGCCTCTCAGTATTTGTGCTCTTTTATGGATTCCTTCCCTCAAGTCAGCATTTGCTCGGTAACGCAATTGTAACCAATGTAATACAGAAAAAGTGGTGCTATAGACCTACAGGGTGTGCTAAACAGAAGCCTTAAAGCTCTGCCTCAGTCTCCTGGAACCCTCAGTTTCACCATAAGTTGAAAGTCCAGCCACGCCAAGACTACTGCTTTATGAGCAAGCTCAGCCTAGCTACCTAGTGAGGTTGTGCTAAGACAGGAAGGCTCCACCAGACCCAGCTAATCTAGCCACCCTGGCTGGATATGTGACTGAGAAGCCAAAAGATGTGTCCAGCTTAGACCACCATCTCAATCCACCATATCAGGGAGTTCATGCAAGGCCCCATCCCCCACCCAGCAGATCTGCAAGGCCTCAGGGCGTTTGCCTGGCAGCAACGCACAGTGTATCAGATTGGAACAATGTGACCGGTATGGAGGAGGAGTTCCTATCTGAGGTGGGTGGAGGTGGGCAGGGACCTGAGGAAGAGGGTCATGGAGAATGTGGCCAGCTCAAAGACCAGATCATAAAGAAACCAAGTTTCTTCCACGTTGGAAATGCAAAGCAGTGTTTAAATCATTTCTGTCGAAGTCAGTAGTCTGTGCTCAGAAATATATTTAGAAGCCTGAAAGTAGTTCACACTCATTCATTTACTTGCTGATTTAAGGAAGGTTTTGTGAACTGCTAGTTGGTCCACCGTTCTGGGCCAGATGTGACCAATAGCCAAGGAAGCTGAGCCATTGACTTTCAGCAAGAATGGTGGTAAAAGGAAGGTGACAAAGGAATAGCAGCTGAGACGCCATCCCCCAAAGATGCTTGCAGATGGAGGCAAAGGAAACAGGTTTGTAACATAGGTGATCATATGAGAAGAGTTAAAGAAATCTGCTTGGAAAATAAAGATGAAAGACAGACAAGAGGAGGAGCAGGATGTCCTCTGAGACAGGCAGCACACAGGATGAGGGAGCTAACTAAATTTGTGTTAGTGGAGAAGAGTATACCAAATGGCATCCTGTCCCAGTTGAGCACACGGTAAATTCCTTTGCTGGAAGTGGGACAGGGGGAGGAGGGGTGGCCTGGAGTGAGAGAACAGTGTGATAACCGGCTTGGTTTATGCACTGAGGAACAGGATAAGGAGCCAGCTAGTCATGAGTAAATGACTGCAGAGCTGAACGCCCAACTGAGGTTACAAATCATGAATTTGTACTGCAGCCAATCACCATGGTAATGTACATTTCTCATACAGTGTCACTCCCAGAAGCAGAAGGGATGGAAACGGGTGACTGAGTCTGCATTAGAAGGAGAAATCTGGGATACATTTGCAACACTTACCTTAGCAATTAATATTGAGTCTGAATAATATATGCAAGTCTTGGACTTGCACTGACTCTACATTTCTGGAAAACCTTGGAAAAAAATCACCTGGCCAGTTAACTTTTCTCCTCACACGTGAAATGGCAGGATATGTACTTACCAGACAGCTTATGAGGCTAAATTGAGAACATTTAAGTAGCTTATGAACTTTGAGGTATGACTTTCTTACAAGGTGTCATTGTTCCTCTTTGATAATAGGTAAACATTAATTTCATGGATGACTCCAGTTATATCTGGCCTGCTATTGTCTATTAATCTGTCTCTTTTTATCTGAATCTGTGGAAAACTTTTTTTTCCCTCATAGTTACCTCTCTGTCTCTCTCTCATTAAGTTGCTTGGTCTGCTTGTGCTAGCCTACAAAGAATATCTGATTTCTTTTTGGCAGCTTGGGTTCATTTGCTATGACATCTTTTATATTCTCTATAGAAGCCATAATTCTATTCTCTTTATATACTTTCTCATAACTGCCTAGTAAAATGGTATAATATAAATATTTCAAGTTCTTAACCTGGTCGATCTAACAGTAAAGGAAGCCTGAAAATTGTATTGATTGTTTAATCTTTTAGATCACATTTCCTTATAGTTAGGAAATTACAAACATTCTTTACGCATGCAATTGCTTATTGCTTGTATACTTTTCATGACCTTTATCCACTTATACATGATACCATGGTGGCATCCTGAAATGGATGCTGAATTTTGAAGCTTTTTTTCTCATTTAAATATCCCTTTTTGATTTTAGATTTCCATGAAAAAACAAGTTAGCATTTTAATTTTCAAGTGAAAATAGCTGACAGACTGAGTAGGTGAGCTGCAAATTGAAAGGGGATGTGTCTTCATTTGACGGGGGTGACAATTTTTAGTTTATTCAAGGGGGAATGCTGCATTGGGAGAGAGATGTTGTGGATAGTTTCTCACCACAGATAGCTGTCACAGTTCTGACGGTCGGGACAGAAAGGAAGGTGATATATCTAGCAGGGTGGTTGAGATGATGTACACACAACAGTGAAGTGACTCTGAAGAACTACAAAAGAAAAAATACATTATAGTTTAAGTATTAGTATGATCAACTCCATATATAGGAAAGATGATTATGTCTGGAAATTGACAGGATTATAACAATTTTTAACAGAAGAATCTGGTAACGCTGAAAAATTAAATGCCAGTGATCTGAGTTTAATCTCGTAGATTGTAGAACTGGAGTACAGTTGTGGAGACAGTGGCAACAAGCATTTGACTATGCCTTGTGGAAGACTTTCAAGGTTACTAGTTGATGTCAGGAGAGGGAAGCCCCAGAATCAAAGTTGCACTGCTTATCTAACACTGATTTCTGCAGAAAACAAATATGTCCTTGGAAAGATGCACTCTAATTTAGGTAAAGCAGGTTAGTCAAATTTAGCTATGACTTAACAAGATCATTCTTGATGTTACTTGTCAGTCTCTGTACTCACCAATCTTTGGTGTGATTCCAGAATCACAAAGACACATTGTGATGAAATAGTTGAGTTTATAAGGAAACACGATAGAGCAAGCTGATTAATCCAAAAGAATGCTGTTTTGGTTACTTTTTTTTCATTGCTGGGACAAAATCCTG
>NW_004955417.1:17253186-17262656 GCF_000276665.1 Chinchilla lanigera
CTGTTGGGAGCTGGTAGAAGCTGTAAGGAGCTATTGGTTCTGCTGGAGGAGCCTGTCATGTTGGCCTTCCTGATGAACTTGGCTGTTTTCATCCTCCAAGGAGCTAGGAACCTTTTTGGCATGGAGAATAGCTTCAGTTCACTTTGGAGGAGCTCTGGTCTTCACTTTGAGCATCCTTTCCTGGTTCTGCAGTGGAAGAAGGTGCACTATCAGCCTCCTGAAGAAGCTTGCTGCATTGGCTTTCCTGATGGGAACTCGGCCATCTTGATCACTGGAGGAGCTTGGGACCTCAATGTTGCTAAGGATGGCTGTGGTACCTTTCCATGGATCTCTGGTTCTTCTGAGTGTTGCTTCCTGGCTCCAGTGCAGAACTCTCAGCCTGCTAGCACAGATCCTTTATCCTGCTGGCACAGACTTCCTAGATTCCAGCACTGACCTTTGGGCCTTCACAGCGGAGATCCATGAAACAGGCCTGCATATTTAAACAGGCCTGAGATATTGTTATGGGCTCTGGGCTTCCAGTTGGATTTGTGGGAGGCATTGTTGTGAGCTCTAGGTCTTAAATTGGACTCATGCAGGACATTATCATGGGATCCAGGTCCTCAGCTAGATTCTTGGTCTAGAGTGTGTAGACAGATTTCCTGCACTCTTTTGTATATCATTCTTTGGGTGACTGTTATAAATAATCTTATAAAATATGTGTCTTGTATTATATTGTTTCTCCTTGCAAAATATCCCCCAAACCATAAGAGCCACTGATAGATTATAGGTGGGGTGTGAGAGAATTACCACAGACAAGGCTGCTTCTAAGTCTTTTGAAGTTTAGATGAAAACAGGACAAGTAGCAAGTATGAGGGGGAAGGTCCTGCATCAGGTTGAAGACTTTGAGATGACTACTGGAAATTTAAATTGATCTTTTGAAAAGGTAATCAGATATACAACACTGAAGTTCATAGCAGAAGACCATGATGCTATCTGGTTTGGACAGTGACTGTGGCCTAAGGGTGGTCCAAGGCCACTGTAGGAATGTCCTTGAAGGGACACCAGATACTTCCCCTTCTTGCACTCATATCCTGGGCATTAGGTGCTTTGTTTCTGCCACACGTTCCCCACCAGGGTGTGATGCCTCCTATCAGGTTCCAATGCAATGGGGCCAATAGATCACAGAGTAGAACGTTCAAACTTGTGAGACAAAAATAAAGCTTTTGTCTTTAGAGGTTAATTATCTCAAGTATTTGCAATAGTGATGGAGAGCTGAGTGACACAGAGGAAAATATGAGTTTGAAAGTAATCATCCTCAAGTCATAAGACTGGGTGAAAAGGGTGAGTACAGATGGTACAGAGAAGTGTACCAAGGAATAAGGTCAGGGTTAGTCTGAGAGGTATCAGACATTGTGTAGAAGGGAGAGGAGCCACTCATTTAATTACTAGAACAGAAGAGCAAAAAGATTGATATTTTGAAACCATTATTTGCATGTAAATTGCTTTTCTTCATCAAAGCTTGAGTTTTAATATGATACAGAGATAAGGTTGCAACCTCCTCCAAAGCAAGTAGAGGGAAGTTGTTAATTTAATTATAATATTCCTTTTTAGAATGCCAGAGGATAAAGAAGTTATTTTCTTATCTTTATTTCTGTTTTCCAGCAGCTTCATTTCCCGCCCCAGTTTGGTTCCCTGAAACTGTTACATATAAAGTGAAATAACAAGAGAGCACTTTGGTAAAAAACAAAAAGATAAATTACAAAAATGTTTTAATTAAGACCACATCTAGTAAAAAAATAACAAAATTATTTTTATTTTTTTTTAAGAAGAAAGACCAGAGAATTTTAACAGATATGTTCAAATACCCCTGCCCTTATACCTATTGTCAACCACCATGTTACCATCAGGATCTTGAACAGCGTCAAGATCTTGGACACCCAAAGCAAGTTGGTAATAATAAAAATATGTGCCCCAGGCAAGAGTACAGGCATTCTTATGGGAAAGATTATTGAGCTTTTCAGGTCTAGATTTTATAATGATAAGATTTTTCATTAGGAATTTCTATAGACCATTGCATTAATTTTTCAAAGGTAATGTTGACCATTGGATTGATTTGTTTTCTTTTCTCTCTACAGAAAACACTTTTCAGAACATCAGAAGACTATGGATTATGGTAGAAAATAAAAGTTAAGAGGATGAAAAAACAAATGCAAAGGGAATAATTGTAATTTTGCATATTTTGCAGGGTAAAAGTATATTATTTATTCATTTATTTCAGTTTTTAACTTTTTTATTATTGTTCTTATTACTGGTCCAACCTGGGAATTGAATCTGGGGCCTTGTGTATGCTAGGGAAGGGATCTACCACTGAGCTTCCCCGCTAAATGTATTTTTTTAAAGAAAGGATTTCATTTAATCAGAGCACTATGGCAATCAAATGTTTTGGTTCTCAGATTTTTTAGACTCAGGGACTACTCTGAATTCTGCAGAGCACTAGCCCCAACTTGCAAAGTTGAGAGATTGTTGAGGTCTAATAAGTGGACTGTGGCTTACAATGGATGAAGAATACGGGAGTGTCTGGCTCCCAGGACTACTAATCAGATGAATTACTGATTAGTCAGATTTAGATCTTTGATTGTTTGCAATCTTTCTTGTTTTAGTCTAGGAAAAAAAAGCCACTTTCCCTTAAAATTTGCATATTTGATACTAAGTATGATAGAGATACATAGACTTTCACTGAAACAAAATAAGAACCATGCTAGTTGTATAAAATACAATTTTTCAGTGGTAAAGTTTTTAGAAAGTAAAGAATATAACTATATGATCAAAGGCATCTTGTTTTAAAAGGAATGAAAAGTAGAATCTGTAAGAATAATCTATTATTAACATTTAAAAATTTTTGTTTCATTTAACAGTCATGTGAAAAGACTTTTTTCTCCTCTCAAAACTTTCTTTTTCCCTTTCTTCCTTTCCCCTTTCTGCATCACAGTTTGTCTTTTCTTTTGAACAGTTTCTTCCCAATTCACAATAGCTATTGTACATGGATGGTTAGGATAACTACGCTACTAGACTCATGACCACCATAATATGCAATGTATCAACTATTGTGACTGTCCTACTAACTTATTTTAAAACTCAGTTTCATTGCTATGTTTATCTTTTTTCTCTTTAAAATTAAAAAAAACACAAAAAACCTTTCTTTTCACTCAACATTTTATTTAAAATAAATAGATATCTAAAATATCACAGAAATATATGAAGATGAGGTTTTCAGTTATCTCCACTTTAGAATCCACTTTCCATAGGAATACTTTAAGTACATTACTTAGTAAAGTATATTTACTTACATGGTTATGGATCTGAATCATTTATATCACTATCAGTTCTCTGCAGAAATGCAAAGTTGCCTATTTATTAGATAATCAAAGAACAATTCTATATGATAAAATAATTCTCAAAGGGATCTTTAGACAATGTCTAGTATTTAATTGAAAGTATAGATAGTATGTATTTTCACTGCTTCCTAGTTTTGAATACTTCTGGATTTCTTTGCCTTTGTACCCACCCCTTTCTGTTATTCTTCTGGGTTGACTTTTGAAACTATAGTTTCATTTCTCTTTCATTTGATTCCTAAGTTGTGTTCCACCTCTACATTTGTATATTCAGATATATCAACGTATTTCACAGAATACAATGTATTTCACAGAATACAATAAATTTCACAATGTAGTTCATTTCTTTATCAACATATAAAGAAGCTTCTGTATAATTTAAAAGCAGTTGGATATTAAAAATAATTCTCTTCCACCCATTTCATAAGACTTAAAAATGTCCATAGATTTCTGGGAAATTTTCAGGTGATCCTTGGCCAGAGTTCCTAAATTCTATCTCCATCCATATCTTAACTCTTTGTTCTGTCTGCTACCTTTAACTCTTCGTTCTGTCTGCTGTCCTCACTGCTTCTGAGCAGTGAAATTTTAAGCTTTGGAGGTAATTAACAAAGTAGTGCTATTTAAAATGATGATGAAGACCTTTGCATTACTGCTTTGGAGTGTGGACTAGCCACTTGGCTTGCTCTAAGAAGTTAGTCCTTTTGGAAACCTGACTTGATTCAATTCTAAACTACAAAGATCATTGTTTATTAAAATATAAAATGCTGAGGTGTGTTGTGTGTACGTGCCAGCTACCCACAAGGATTGCAGTCATTGTGTAATGCAAACAGGTAACAATAAAAAATAAACACTGAAAAAAATATAGGTTTAGTTTTGCAACAACTTCATATTAAGTAATAACACTTAGTTTCTGTTAGGTTTGGTTTAAGGAATTAGCAAACTCTTAAGATGCATATTGTGGAAGGGCTATAAGGATCAGCCATGTTTATTGATTTTAGTCAAATAGAAATGTCTTTTTCTCTTTTTCCTACACTCCCCTTGTCTCATATTCTCTTTCCTGACAGGCACAGTACTAAGCCTTAATTTATAAATACAAACAAAAAAGAAATTCTGTCTGTTTTTACAAAACTTCTAGGGGGCAAGGACATATATAATTAAACTGGAATTATAACAAGGAAAATACTACTTCTATAACAGAAAATAGCAAGGATTTGTATGAGTTATCTATTGCTATGCAATGAGTTACCTCAAAACTTACTGACTTGCTTTTATTTTTGTTTTATTTTGCTTTTGCTGTTGCTATACTTTGGTTTGTTTTTGAGGCAGGGCCTGGCTAGATAGTTCAGGCTGGCCTTGAACTTGCTATGTAGCGCAGGCTGGCCTCAAACTCATGGTACTCCTCCTGCCTCAGCCCCTTGAGTGCTGGGAGTACTGGAATGCACCACTATGCCTACCAAAATTTACTGGCTTTAAATAACTACTTCTGTCTCAAGTTTGTGTGCATCAGAATTAAGAGTGAGTTCAGGTATGTGGTTCTGATTGGGTCTCTCTTAAATTTGCCTTCCAAATGTTGAACAGACTAGAGTCATTTTAAGACTTGAGTCTGGAAGATCCATACCATGATGCTTCATTCAAACTTGTGGCAAGTTGACACTGGCTAATAACAAGAGGCTGCAGAGGTTGTAGCCTCCCGAAGGGTACTTGATACTCTTTATAATATGGTGCGTGATTTTCCCCAGTGTGATTTAAGGAAGAGCAAAAGGGAAATATTAATGTCTTTTATCATGTATCCTGAAGTACTGCACATCATCAGTTAATAAAGTATCCTATTGGTTGCATACATCGGGCTTGCTTAATATGTGTGTGCAGAAGGAATACACAACAATGTAACCATGCATGATATTGGAGCACTAATGGGTACTTGGAAGTGGGTGGCACAGATACCCAGCAAAATCTGGGTAGAGAGAATTATTTAAAAGTTAATGGAAATGAGATTCAGATTGTAAAAGAAAAATATTAGGAAAAATTTTGTAGTATGATTGTAACAATTTGGATTGATTGTATAAATACATACTTTTACTTAAAAGTTGAATGAAGTTCCATCAAATAGTGTTATATTTTTTAATCACACCTTTTGGCAACTCAAAAGTTACTGATACCAGAATGTTCAAGAGAATTGGCAATGACTTTTAAATTCCTGACCTCTACAGAATCTAAATCTCAATCTCTATTCATTCTTCTTCTTGTTTTCCAAGAAAATGTGTCCCACTCCTTTCCTGTCATGATCTATCATATTTTGCCTTTCCCCTTTAAATCATTTTCCTTTTATTTTTAATGTAATAGGCACATTCTTACTGGAGCTAGCATTTGAAAAATAATTGACAAAGGCAAAATGTTAACAATCACTTACTCAGTCAACCACCAAGATTATGGCATGGTAAGCAGCAGAGAAAGAAACTCCCTGAGAGTCACCATCCAGATGCTGGAATATAGTAATGTAAAGAAGACAAGAAGGAGGGAAGTGGGTCTCCTGGACCCAGGAAGGATCTAAAGCATGAATTGAGGCCCACAGGGAGAGTGAAGAGAGAAACTTCAATGAAGAAGAAGCAAGTAGCTGGTGGTGCCTTCTCCCTGAGGTAGGACTCAACGCACAAGAGAAACAGTTTAAATCTGCAGACATATAGTAACTGCTGGTGACTCCAGAGGCTTCCAAAGAGAGATGCAGCAGTGGAGGGGAGCAGTAGATGTAAAGGACTGCACTAACTGGCAGTGAGTGGTGAAGGATCAGTCATCCCATGTGAGAAAATGAGTGGCTAGGAGCCATCTTGGAGAGGAGCTGACTAAGCTCAGAAGTCTGAGTGGCTGCTGGCTCCATCTAGTGGTTTCCAGCTGGGCTCAGGCCCACTGAACTTGTGCTGATGGCTGTAGGCAAAAGGAGTCTGGTCTCAGCCAGAAGGTGCAGGTTCACTGAGATTATCCACTACTCCACCAAAAAGCTACTGCTGATTTGATGAGATAAATCAACACAGTTTGGTACTGTATCTCTACATGTTGTCTACTAGTGACAACAGAGACATACCTGGAAGTGGACTTTTTTTCTTTTTTTATTGTTGTTGTTGTTGTTGTGTTTTTATTTTTGTTTTTTTCTTCTTCATTGTTTGATCTTTTTCTATATGAATATGAACATGGTTTCTAGCCTCTTTGTGGTTGCGGTATTAACTTATGGTCTTCTTTTAATCTCTTCCTGCTCTCTTTCCCTCCAGTCTTCTGCACCAGAGTCATAAATTTAGTGTGATTCCCCTTTGCCCTTCAGCCTTACTTCTAATCTCTTTCTCTTCTTCCACTTCTCAATGTTCTCCCTAACCCATTTAAAATTTTAGCCCCGGAGGGAAAAATTGATATATTAAAGACTTGTATATTGCATATAATTTTCTGGTTTGTTTTAGATTTTGTTATATAACCACAAGTCTAGTTCATACAGTTAAAGTTAGCAAATTAATGGATACCACAGTTTGTCATTTTCTAGGTTTTCTTTGATGATGTTGTTGATGGTACCACTATAGTCAAAAGTGAAATAATTGTTCTAAACAGTTGTTCTTCCCAGTATCCCAAGATTGATATTGACTAAAGGTAACAGAAAATACTGTGGCATAGTGCCAAAGAACCAGGGACTGGGCCAAACAGGCAGCAACTTCTCATCTCCAACAAGTTGAAAAGGTAGGATCTCACCTACCTCTAAAACCAATGACACCTGGAAGATACCTCACAGAAGTAGTCATTTCCTAAGAGTTCTAAATTCTAGAAATAAAGCAACCTACCACAAGTAATTTACAAGCATCAGCCTAGGAATTAAACTAAAAAAAGACATTTAAACAAGACATAAACACAGACATTTAGTTCACCAAGACAAACCCAGGGAACAATGAGTTGGGATAATTCAAAATCCACCCACCCAGGGGCTGGGGATTTAGCTCAGTGGCAAAGCACCTGCCTGGCAAGCGCAAGGTCGTGAGTTCGGTTCCCGGTACCAGAGAAAAACAAAACAAAACAAAAAAAAAAAAAAAAAAAAAAAAACAAAATCCACCCACCTGGCCTCTCTGAAGTGGTAACAACAAAGCAATTGAATGAGGCTCAAGAAAAAACTCAAATCAGAAATAATTTCTCCAGTAACTGCAGAGATGGTGTCCACAATGTAAAACATGCTTAGTGACTCTGGAGAAGATACAGACAAAAAAATAAGGGAGCTTAAGAAAATTATGGAAGCTGTGAATGCTCAGCATAAGAAGCAAATGGAATCTATTAGGGAGATTCAAGCAAATATTCAGGAGATTAAAAATTCCATTGCAAGTATCTTTAGGAGATTGGGCCAATGTGTGGGCAAGATCTTAGATATAGAAGACAGGCTTGTGCTTAGCAATAATGAAAGAAAAAGATTTCTTAAAAACAACAAGGGACCATGAAAAATCCATCCAAAAGCTGCTAGATGAGGCAAAGAAGAATAATTTAAAATTGATTGGAGTCAATGAAAAAGCAGGAGATAGCAGATGGTATAAACAAATTTCACAGACATCATAGCAGCCTGGGAAAAAAATCTGGCATACAGGTAAGTGAGACATATAGAACTCTAATTATACAGGATCCAAAAAAGACCCCTACAGCTAGGCGTATTATAGTCAAGATTCCAGAAATTCAACAGAAAAATAGAATCTTAAAAGCTGTTAGGGAAAAGAAACAAATCACCTACAAAGGAAAGCCCATCAGAATCCCAGCTGACATTTCAGCACAAACCCTCAAGTCAAGGACTTTAAGTGAAGAATTTAAAGTCCTAAAGGAACAGAATGTCAGAATGATATACCCCACAAAACTATCTTTCAAAACTAGTGGAGAAATAAGATACTTCTATGACAAAGAACAGCTGAAGAAATTTATGACCACCAAACCAGTGTTCAAAAATGTTTTAAAGGACATTCTAGAGATAACAAGGACTATAACTCCATGATATCCAACAGAAGGAATCCACCAGGTAAGGCAAATAAACAAAAGGAGGTAAAAAAGACAGGAGTCCAATAATGGGAAAATAACATGACAAGGATAAGTCAATACATATCAGTTATAACAATCAAGGTTAATGGCCTCAATTCACCAATCAAAAGACACAGACCTTCAGAATTGATCAAGAAGCAAGAGCAAGCAGTATGCTGCATAAAAGAAACACATTTAATTTAAAAGCAAATTCACGGACTGTAAGTCAAAGGATGGAATACAATATTCCATGTGACAGGAACACTGACAAAAGCAGGAGTAGCTATTCTATTTGCAGACAATGTGAATTTCAAGCCAAATCTGGTTAAGAGAGACAAAGAAGGTTACTACATCTTTGTGAAGGAAATAATCCAATAGGAAGAGATAACAATCATAAATATATATGCAACAAATATCAGTGCATCAAACTATATAAAACAAATATTAATGGGCATGAAAAATCAAATAAATAGTAATACAGTTGTACTGGGGCTCTCAATACCCCATTGTCCCAAAAAGGCAGATCAACTGGACAAATATTAACAATAAAATGTTGGAATGAAATGACATATTGAAACATCAACAATGAAATATTAGAACTAAACCAAACATTTGAACAAGTATTAGAACTGGATCAAACTTTTGAACAATTGTCTATAGCATGTTCTACCTCACTACATGAAAATACACAGTATTCTCAGTTGCCCACAGGATGTTTTCCAACATAGGCCACATACTAGTTCACAGAACATGCTTAAGTAAATGCAAAGCAATTGAAATTATCCCATGCATATTGTCAGACCATACTGAAGTGAAATTGGAAATAAATGGCAAAAGAAACCACAAGAACTTCATAAACATATGGAAATTAAGTAATACCTTCTTGAACAACCAATGAGTCACAGACGAAATTAAAGAAGAAATTAGACAGTTTCTATAATCAAATGATAATGACAACACCATATAGGAACTTATGAAACAATGAAAACACTCTTAAGAGGGAAATTTACAGTGGTGAATACCCATATCAGGAAAATAGAGGAAGTGCAAATAAACAACTTAATGGTAAACCTC
>NW_004955417.1:17262756-17263853 GCF_000276665.1 Chinchilla lanigera
CCAATGATAGAATTTTAGCTTTGGAGTAAAACTGATAATTTTGAATACCTTTTTTTATCAGCCAGATTTTTCTAATGAAAACAGTAATTATATAGCATGTGTCATTGAATATATCTAGAATAACATTTTTCATGGTAAGATGTATCAACTTTTGGAAGATCGTTAAAGTTCAGTGGAAACAATATTTTCCATATAACCAATAGGTCATGTTACAAATCACGCCTGAGTAAAATATGTACTGAAAATGCAGAATACATCAATGAATTTCAATGCAGCAGAGCATGAAAGACTATTGATATAGTTTCAGAGTTAGCATGGTAGTTAACCTTTAAAAAACTACTATTTTAAAAATTCTCATGTACTGTTAAAGGACATTCAAAGTTATCTGAAAGGCTAATAAAATGTTATTCATTTCCCCCAGCTCCATATCTAAGTGAGACCCTAGTTTTGCATTAAAACAATCCATCGATATAGACGGCTTAAATAACTATGGGGACTTCTTTGAAGCCAGATATGAAAGAGACTTGCAAAGTGATGCCACTCCATGCACGTTTGCTGGCTTTGGAGTGTAGGAACTTTTCATATATTATTTATGTTATCAAGTAATGGATATACTCAAACATTTCTCACTTTGGATTTCCAATGTCAGAATGTAGCAGCAGTTACAGCCTACAGAAACCAAACTTCTGTGGAACTATGAACAGTACAGTTGAAAAGGTCTGGAGACTAAGACGCTTAAGTGTTTCGGCTTCAGGACATTTTCTTAAACACTGGTTCTAAGAAAAACCAAACATAGAACTTAAAAGAATAAGCAAACAAGACACTGGCCATAAGTAATAGCAACAAAACAAAACAAAACAAAACAAATGACAGAGCACATACTTAATATGTAAGTAGCAACTATCGCTTGACTCCTGAGGAATGACTTCATGCTATGGTGATGCAGACCCATTGTTACTAAAGCTTTTTCTGTGTCTAAAGAAATGGAACATCTAGAATCTTATGTGAGCTGTTTTAATATTGACAATTGATTTGATTAAAAACATGAGAAATCAACATATTGTGCAGGCCAAATAAAACACTCACAGAAGCAATAC
>NW_004955417.1:17266738-17313930 GCF_000276665.1 Chinchilla lanigera
CCAGTAAACAGAATGCAGCAAATCATTAAGAATATTATACACCATGACCAAGTTGGATTCATGCCAGGGATGCAGGGATGGTTCAACATACATAAAACAATAAATGTAATACACCTTATTAACAGAGCTAAGGACAAAAACAATATGATCATCTCAGTAGATGCAGAAAAAGCTTTTAACCAAGTCTAGCACCTATTCTTGATAAAAACCCTACAGAAAATTGGAATAGATAGTCTTTAACTCAATCTAATAAAAGCCATCTATGACAAATCAATAGCCAACATCATATTAAATGGACAAAAACTAAAAGTTTTCTCTATAAAATCAGGAATAAGTCATGGATGTCTACTGTCTCCACTCTTATTCAACATAGTCATGGAAACCTTAGCCAGAGCAATTTGACAAGAGAAAGAACTAAAAGGAACAATGATTGGAAATAAAGAAGTGATCATCATTTGCAAATGACATGATACTCTACATAGAAGATCCCAAAAAATGCCACTAAAAGACTACTAGATTTACTAAGCAAATTTAGTAACATAACTAGATACAAAATCAACACTCAAAAGTTAATAACCTTCCTGTACATGAATAACAGCTCACTGAGAGAAAAATTAAGGAAATAGCACCTTTCAAAATAGCATCCAAAAAATGAAATACCTAGGAATCAACCTACTGAAGGATGTAAGAGACCTCTACATTGAAAACTACAGCAGGCTTAAAAAGGAGATTGAAGCTGATATCAGAAAATGGAAAGATATTCTTTACTCTTGGGTAGGAAGAATCCTCATAGTGAAAATGGCCATACTTCCAAAACTATTTTACAGATTTAAAGTAATTGCAATCAGAATTCCAATATCTCAGCATATCTCAGAGAATTAGGAGAAACAATCCTATCTGGGATAGTAAAAGCAATTCTGGGTAACAAAGGCAAGGCAGAGGGCATCATAATGTCTGACTTAAAATTATAATATAAAGTTACTGTGATAAAAATAGCATGGTAGTGGCAAAAAAAAAAAAAAACCACACCACCACAACAACCAAAATACAGACCCAAAGATCAATGGAACAGATTAGAAGATGCAGAAACAATTCCAGACATACTCAACCATCTTATCTTTGACAAAGTTGCCAGACACATTCACTGGAAGAAAGACAACCTTTTCAATAAGTGGTACTGGAAAAATTGGCTTTACACATGCTGAAGATTAAAATTGGACCCAGATCTTTTGCCATACACTAAGTTAAATTTGAAATGGATCAAAGATTTAAATATTAAAGCAGAAACATTAAATCTGCTGGAAGATTGAGTAGGTAAAACTCTAGAAGACATTTGTGTAGGTTAAGACTTTATGAATTAAACCCTGATTGCACAGGAACTATCACAAAGAATCAACAACTGTGATCTCATTTTATAAAAAAGCTTTAGCACAGCAAGAGAAATCAGCAACAGAATGAAGAGACAACGCATAATATGGGAAGCAATGTTTGCCAGATGTTCCTCAGACAAAGGATTACTATTGAGTATATATAAAGAACTCAAAAAAATCAGACCTCCCAAATTTAAGACCCAATCCATAATGGGCATCTGAGATGAATACACACGTCTCAGATGAAGCAATACAAACAGCAGGTAAAAATATGAAAAACTGTTCAACATCACTGGTCATTCAATAGATACAAATAAAACAACACTGAGATTCCATCTCACCCAGGAAAGAAGGGCTATTATCAAGCAATCAACTAATAACAAATGTTGGAGGGGTTGTGGGGAAAAAGGAACCCTTCTCCACTATTGGTGGGATTATAGACTGGTGCAACTACTGTGGAAATCAGTTGGATAGTCCTCAAAAAACTAAGATTGGAGGTTCCATTTTACCCAGCCATTCCTTTTCTTGGTTTCTTCCCAGAAGAATTAAAAACATTGTATCTCAGCAATATATGTGCACCTATGTTTATAGGAGCCCAATTTGTACTGGCTAGATCTTGGAATCAGCCCAAATGCCCATCAACCAAGAAACAGATAAAAAGATGTGGTGTTTGTATACAATGGAGTGCTACTCAGCCATAAAGAAGAATAACCTTGAGACTTTTATAGGAAAATGGATGCATTTGAGACCATATTCACAAGTGAAATAAATCAGACTCACATGTGTAAACATTATATTATCTCCCTAGTGTGAGTTTCTTAAAGAGTAAATGAGATCCAAAATGTACAATAAATATTGTAAAATTGGAAGAAATTTCAAAAGGATAGAGAAACTCGGATGGGAGAATGGAGAGAAGATGGAAAGGAAAAGCAATATATATATATATATATATAAGATGGTTACACTACTAAATTCTATTAGTTAATTGAAAAGAAAGTTTGTGCTAATATTGTTTAGACAATTAAATGACAATATCTTGTACTCTGAGTAACTAATTTAAAGATAACAATCTGCAATGCATTAAGCATTGTTACCCTCCTATGATCTTGTTTTGAAATTTTGTTATTTTTTTCTCTTTAAAATAAAAAAATTCACTCACCCCAACACGTACCATTTAATAATGGATTCTAGTTGATGAATTAAAAAAAAGAAGGAAGGGAATCATATAGTGTATAGATTGTAAAAGAAGAAATTAAAGTGTCATTATTTAGAGATAATATGATTTGTATAGATAAAATAAAGATGAGTAATACAGTTTACTAAATGAGTTTAGGAAGGTATATCAACAGAAGATTAACCATCAAAAATTCATTAAGTTTATAAAATGCATTAGAAACATAAAAATACCAAAAAGTGCATCTCATATAAGACTGCTCCATAGGAAATGATAAAAAGAAATTACGGGAAGTGAAAGAAGATCCAAATAAGGCTTGGAAAATTCAGTAGTTTAAATATATCTCCCAACTTGATAATTTAATTCGGTGAGGACTTAAAAATGTAATATGGTCAAACCAATTGTAAAACACATACTCAAAGTGCCAAAAAATGTCCTAGATAAGTCTGAGGAAGAACAAGATGGAAGGACATCTTCTATTTTATAGCAAGAATTACTACAAGTCTGTAATTAAGGCAATATGGTGTTAACGCAAAATTGACAAATCAGATGGATGAAATAAGGAAGCTGAGAAATACGAATGCTCCATGAAATGTTGCACAACAAAGCATTCGCATCTTGGTAATAATGGTTTTGAGTGACTCTATACTTAAAAAATAATTAAAAATCCTCTTACTTACCTTATTGCACATGACATAGAATAATTTCAGATAGATTATAAATCTGTCAAAATAAAAATAATAAATGTTTAGAAAATATTACACCCTATTGTATTTGATCATACTACCATGAAAATAAGCAAAAAGTCTGTTATTTGTTACTATGATTTAAACATAGCTCCCAAATTTCATGTGTTGGGAAGTTAATCCTCAAATATATGTGTTAATAGCATTTGAAGGTAGGAAAATGATTGGGTCATGAGTTCTTTTCCCTTATAATAGATTAACATATTCATGGATTAGTGGGTTAGTAGATATATTAGTCAACTTTCCATCAGTATAATGAAATAGGTAAGGTGATTAATTTATACAAAGAAAAGTTTTATTTTGGCTCATTGTGCTGGAGGGTTCAGCTTTGGCTTAGCTCTCTGACAAACGAAGCATACCATGGAAGGAGCACATCGTGGAGGAAATTGCTTACCTCATGAGCCACCAAGGGTCCCAGGAAGGGTGTGAGGTCCCACAACACCTTTCAAGACACATAATGAGCTCAGGACTTCCCGTACGGCCCCACTTTCTGCAGGTCCACATTAGCTCCAATTGCTTCACTCTGAGGGTCAAACCTTTTCCACAGGGGCCTCTGGGCAACACTACTAATATAAAAACCCTTAAAAAGAATTGATTTTGAAGGAGTATCTTTGTTATAAGCAAGGTCTATCTAGCATGATTTCTCTTTCTGCCATGTGAATTCCCCCACCATGCCATGATGCAGAGCAGGGTCTTCACCAGAGGCTGAACAGATACATTTAGACTTCTCAGCCTCCAGAACTACTAGCTAAGTAAAACTCTTTTCTTTATAAATGAATTTAATCATGGGTATTTTGTTATAGTGGCAAAAAACTTTAGCTTGCTTAAACATATTTACTAATGTACAACTAATTGGAAAATCAGAATTGTGGATCTCAAATATGCTAAATGCCACATTTCTTTCTATTACTCTTCTTGCTAACTCTGTTTTGTTTCATGTTAAGCATAAGATCTCTCCGTGGATAACATAAAGTGGAAGAGTCTTAGTTTTCTCCTCCTCCGTGTTCTTCAAGGAGGCTATGTCCATCCCCTAGGTTTAGAATGAAAATCAAAAAATAACTTTTTGTTCAAAGCATAAATTATGGAGTTGAGGATGTAGCTCAGTGGTGCAAGCACCTTCCTGGCAAACGTGAGGTTGTGAGTTTGATTTCTGGTACCAAAAAAAAAAAAAAAAAACCAAAAAAAAACCAAAGCATAAATTATGTGTAAGCATAATATAGTGAATCATAATGATCAATAAAGTGTTTCAGGTAGTTTTTAATACTTTGTACTTGTTTTTCTAAGAATGCAATAAAACATATTGTATATTTAACTTCTAATATGTGCTCTACTTTTTATATACCTTATGATACACTTTGCAACAAACAAATTATTTCGCTTTTATTTCTCTTTGAAGAGGAGAGAAAATATTGATGTGGCAAAATTATGATTAGAATACAGATTCATCTTGATGCCAGAAATGGTTATTTTTCAATGCACCAAATTATGCCAAATATACAGAGTTCAACAGAAGTTTTGCTATGTCAAATAACAGCTAGTAACTATCATTATCATCAAAGGTCACTAGGTAGCTACTTATGGAATAAAATAAAATTGAAAAAATTAAGATTGATATGCTATTGTAACTCGTGAGTAATTTTTACATACTAAATTTAGAGTTAGATTGCACATAAATTATCAGTGACAAAGGGTAAACACAGAAATCTTAAAAACAGCATACATTGTGTTCCCTGTGACTAACACAGTATTATTTACAGGTTCGGTTGCTGTGGTGATGGTCTCACATGTTCATCTTCATCTAGAAACCAAGCAGAGATTTTTTTAGCAGTGTAAATAAATTCCAAATTAAAAACTTTATTTTAAGAATCACTTCATTTTCATGAATACAAAGAACACTCGATTTTGTATAATTCTATTATATTACATTATTGGAGTAGTGAATTAAAAGATATATTAAAATTGGTGGTTTTTAAAGATTAGATTTGGAAGACAAGAATGTTTCTGTCTTGATGGGCAATGGTCTTGCATTCTTCTATAATAATGCAGCATAATTATATCAAGGCTGGGAAATTTTGTGTGCTTTCACAAAGCTTAGAACACAGTTGTAACCAGTAACTTTTTGTCGAACTTTTTTGTACACAGTTCAAATTTTAAAAAAATTGAGAAAATCAAATTTCAGAAAGGCACTTAATACAGGAAAAAGTGAACAGAACTCAAATTAAATGAATTATACCCAAAAGATTGGTTTCCTCGCTGTGTGAATTATTCAGGTATTTGGAAGAACAGTTTTTTCCTGCATGATGTCAAGAATTTACCCTTATGAGGTCCCAGGTCCTATTTACACCTCATTTAGATATTTCATATTTAAATTTCTGATCAAAAGTTGAAGCTTTATGATATATAAAGCCCAAGGTTGTTGCCAAATTAAATAGTTTTCCATCCCTTGCTACTGTTTTTTAATTTCTCTGTACTGGTCTGCTAGGTAGTCCATTTAATTATGGCATCCATATCCAACTAAATGATGGATGATGTTTTTCCTTTTATCTGTCTTGATATTTGGAATAATTATATATAGTATTTGTTTACTTTGATAGATGGTAAATAATTTTTTTTTGTTTTCTTTTTTGCCCAACATTTACTTGAAGACATGGGTGCCAGGACGTGATGAACAAAATCCCAGGGGCGTGGGAAATACTACAAAGAATCAACAACTGGGATCTCATCTTATTAGCTATCTTTACCCTTGTTGATATTCAGTTTTTCTTTCTACAAATTGTTGTCAGTACCTGAAACTTTTTAACGGGTCAACTATAATGTATGTATATTACCTAGTAATTGGTTATCTAGTAATGGTTTCCAAGTGTTTATGGTGGATGGTTTAATTACTAAGGTTGTGAAACATTTTAACTAGTAACTTTTATTTCTGACAGTTACTTTAAGTAACCATAACCATGGCAGTTATCTGATTATTACTTAGTCATTACCTTAGTTTTAATTTTCTTATAGAAAAGTCTTGGTGTAAGAATCTTTTTGTTCATCCATTTGTTCATTTTGAGACAGGGTCTTTGTATATTCTACACCAGCCTGGAGCTACATATTTAGCCAGGGCTGGCCCTGAACTCATGATGATCCTCCTGCGTCAATATCATGAAGTGCTGGGATTACTGGGAAGCACCATCACACCTATGCCTGATGTTATAGTTTTAAGGAAGTTATTTTGAAGACTTATATTCTTCTACTTATTCTATAGATGTAGTTTACTTTTCCAACCTTCCAACACTTCAAGTTACTACACTGCGGTATCTATTATCTATTACATTTGGCAGCAAAAATCACTCGATAGAGACGTTTTACACTTCACATACGTTTTCCAAGTGGCTAACTCTTGCTTGACTACATTTTATTCTTTCAGGATCTTGTTAAAAGCAGCAAAATTCATCAAAATAAATAAATACTCTCAAATTTTCCAACAGTTTTTCCTAGATCCTGAAAATCATGACAGAAATTACTCCTCCAAATTTTGGTGGATGAATATTATACCAAAGGGTTTTCTATGGCTTAACAAGGTCCTGCAGCCTGCATTAGTTGTTTCCAGGTTGCTTGTTCTTGAATTCTCATATGAGTGCTTGTATTAGTCAGTTTTCCCATCATTAAGACAAAATCCCTAACACACACGACTTAGAGGAGGAAAGAGCTACTTTTAGCTCACAGTTCCAGAAGTTTCCCGCCATAGTCTGCCTACCGAGAGAAAGAAACATTATGGCAGAAGGAAGGCATGGTGAGGCCAGGAAGCAAATCACAGGGGAAGAGGCCAGTGAAAACTACACCCCCAAATCCTACACCACGTCCTCCGACTGGGCCTGCCCTCCCAACGGCACATTCAGCTATGAACGTAAGGATGAATATGCTAATGAGTGTGGTACCCCACTACCCAATCACTTCTCCAGGAGCTTCTTTTATTTCCTCCAGAAGTCTCTTAATGATTCAAGTTGTTATTTGAGATTAATTAGCACAGTGCTATGTAAGTTTTAGAATTATATTCCACTTGTACGTACCAAGCTTTTAGGATATAATGAATAGGTGCAGAGGGTCCAATGAGAGGAGAGGTGGCCAAGCAAGACGGACAGATGGATCTCTACCACAAAATTATAGGGGGCCCAGGTTTTTCCTGCATTATTGTGCTGTTACCCTTTGCTGTAGTTAAAACATACATGGCATCCATGTGTTCTCACCAGTGGACAATGCTAAATGCTCAAAGTTCCCACTGTAGGTAATGATAGAAATAAATACTAAGGATATCTGCATATTATGAGTTATTACTTATACATTTAGCCCACTATAATGAATATTTAGCAAATTAGTCATGCCTTTAGGTAGAGGATTTAGTTTCTATCAGCTGATCTTTGCCTAATTTAGAAATTATTTATTGCAGTTTGGACAATACATGTAAGAATATTCTATGGATACTGTGCTGGGATGTAGGACCTATCTTGATTTTGCCACTGTTTATAATATTTGGGGCTTCCCAGAAGGATGGTGGTATTTGAAGGGAGAAGCCAAAGTCAGAAGAAAAAAAGGTGAAAACAAAAGTCTTGAGAACGAAATAAGCAAAAATATAGTCCAGCTGTTTGCTTATTTTCCTCCTAAACGTCTTTTTGTGACATCCTTAATCTGGTAGGTTGTTTACCATTAGTAGAAATGTTTATTTAAGTAAAAGGTAAAGAAACTAGTAACTACATAATAAAATGACATAGTAATATTTGTATAGGGTTTCCATGATACCATTTTGCCTCAAAAAATGAAACTTGATTTTTGTTGGAATGGTTTGGGAGAGGAGCACATTCATGGTAATAAATTCTGAAAGAAAATCCTCTTTCAGATAAATAAGTGCCTCCTACAAGGATAGCATGAAAGACCACCCACTATGTTGTAGTCCCAGTTGATGAGACTACAATCACCCAAACCTCCTCTGAAGAAAAATAGATGAAGGGCTTTATTAGTCTTAATGAAAGATTTCAGTGGCACTGACCATGCAACATTATGAGTCTTTTCTGAAACATAAAAGACAGATGGAAATAATCTGTGTTTATCCATGCAACTATGCTGTGAGCATCTTTGTAAGAAATAAATCTCCTCTAATACAAGCAAATAAATAGCTAGTGTTCTCTATAATTATGCTGAAATAAAGACACCGACCAAGTGAGCCTGAGAGAAAAGAATCCATCTGGAATCAAATAATTACATGCAGTGTGGATGTAGAATTTGATTAAAAATTTAAATGAGCATTTTATTTTTAATAACTAGAATGTAATTCTAAAGGAAATTTTAGACAACTGTCATATTTCATTGAAATTATAATTCTCCCATCTCAGCATTTTGAAAGGCTGCATTATTAAACATTATAATCATATCTTGGTCACCTTAAGTGTCAAGTGAATTATTTAGAGAAGTTATCTAAGATTTTTTGTGAATCATTAAAGTCTTTTTTTTATGGCTTCAATACTTTTTCTTTTTGGAATAGAAATAATATATACTAGATTTTGGTGGGATTCTTAGAGAAACAAAGAAATATGTAAGCCAATGATTTCAATTTTTGGACTACATTTGAAGAAAACTTTAATGGATAGAAAACTTCAGAAGATGATACAGAAGGCTCTTTTATAATGTGTCACAAATTTTATCTTATTTTTAATATCTTGCCTTACTGTGGTACATTGTTACCCTTAAATAAGAATCAATTAATATAATAGTAATCATCAAAATTAATAGTTATTCAGGTTTCCTTTTTTATCATAATCTACCTGAAAAAGTTTTTCTACATAGCCAACACTTAAGGAGTCAAAAGCCCATGTTTTCCATTCTATGGTACAGAATATCTACATAAAATATTTGGCACTTTTATATGTGGGAGAGTTGTCTCTTCTGCCTAACTTGTTACTTCAGTCAATAATTTATTTATACCAGTCTGGTCTCAGGTATTTGTTTTATAATTCATGTTATAATGCAACACTACTTGATTTATTTTGTTGCTCAGTTTGTTTCAGCTTTAACCATTGGCAGACTTTACATTCTTTGAAATTAAATTATCATTGTTTGTGGATGACATGATATTCTACATAGAGGACCCAAAATTTTCACCAACAACTCTGAGATTTAATATCCAAATTCAGCAGCATAGCTGCAACAAATTCAACACTGGAAAATCAATAGCATTCCTGTAAACAAATAATAAACTCATTGAAAGAGAAATTAGGAAAACTATACCTTTCACAATAGCATCCAAAAACATGAAATACTTAGAAATCAACCTAACAAAGAAAGTGAAAGACCTTTACTCCACAGTCCACTAAAAACCTGCTAGATTTAAGAAGCAAATTCAGTAATGTAGCTGGATACGAAGTCAACACTCAAAAATCAGTAGCCTTCCTGTACACAAATAACAAACTCATTGAGAGGAAAAATTAGGGAAACAACACCTTTCACAATAGATCCCCCAGAAATATACGTAGGAATCAATCTAATTAAGGATGTAAAAGACTTCTACATTGAAAACTACAGTAGTCTGAAAAAGGAGATTGAAGCAGACATCAGAAAATGGAAAGATATCCCTAGCTCTTGGTTAGGAAAAACTAGTACAGTGAAAATGGTTGTATTTCCAAAACTGTTGTACAGATTTGATGCAATCCTAATCAAAATACCAATGGCATATCTCACAGAATGACAGAGGTTAAAACTAGTCCTATATCTCTCATCATGCACTAAACTATAGCAAAAATAAAACAAAGATATAAATATTAAAATAGAAACACTAAATATACTGGAAGAGAGAATAGGTAGAACTCTTAAATACGTAGGTGTAGGCAGAGAGTTCATGAGTAGAACCCCAACTGCTAGGAAATGTCATGAAGAATCAACACCTGTGATCTCATCTTATTAAAAAGCTTTTGTGGAGCAAAAGAAACTAGCAACAGAATGAAGAGATAACCCACAGAGTGAGAAAAAATTTTAGCCAGTTGTTCCTCAGACAAAGGACTAATATTTAGAATATATAAAGAACTAAAATATTAATTTTAAAATCTGATCAAACTAACCCCCCAATTTTAAAAACCAAGTCCAAAAATAGGCATTTGAAATGGATGGACACATCTCACTTTTTCACTCCAGAAATAGTATTATCAAGCAGTCAACTAATAGCAAATGCTTGTGAACCTGTGTGGAAAAAGAAACACTTCTCCACTGTTGGTGCGAGTGTAGACTGGTGCAACTGCTGTGGAAATCAATGTGGAGATTCCTCAAAAGATTAAAATTAGATCTTCCATTTGACCAGCTATTCCCTGTCTTGGTATCATACTGAAATGATTAACACCCATGTATATATTAACATCTATGTTTATAGCAACACAGTTTATAGTAACTAAATCTTAGAAACAGCCTAAATGTCCATCAGTCAATGAGTGGATAAGAAAATGTAGTTTTTATACAGCAGAGTACTAGTCATCTGTAAAGAAGGATAAACTTGAGACATTTCTAGCTAGACAGATGCACCTTGCAACCATACACTTAAGTGAAATAAATCAGATCCACATGCTCAACATTGCTTGGTTTCTCTCGTGAGAGAAACTGAAAACATAAATTAGGACCAAAATGTACAACAGATATTGTGGAATAAGAAGAAAATGTTCAAATAGGAAGGGAAACAGGGAGGGGGCTAGGGAAAGGAAGGAAGGGAAAATAAGAAAGAGAAGTAAAACATGGAAATAATGTTTTTGTAAATAGGCAGGGAAGTGGGGTGGGAGGGAGGGAAGGGGAAAACAAAATAAAAATATATCGTATACAAGTACCAATTCTATATGACGGATGCTACCATTATGTATATTTAAAATGTACCAATATAATTAATTTAAAAAATACTCATGGATACTGATATGTCCAGTTCTAATTAATTACCACATGGATCATTCTAGATTCCTTCCCTTGTTTATTTCTAACAGCGTGGAACTTGGTTCCAACCACCCATCTTGGATTTATTTGCAAAGTTATAGTCTATGTGTATAGCAGCGTTATGTTGTAAGGGCCTGTCCTTATACCCATTTTCTATTGCACCAACTCTTATAGATCTGCTTAAAATTTACTTAGCTACTTTTCCATTTCTCTCAGTGATTTTCTTGTCATAATTTGGATTCAGTCTTGAGATCTTCCCACCTTCTAAATTACTATTATTTTAATAGTTTGAATATATTATATATTAATTTATTTAAATAGTTTGTGTATATTATACTTTGATTTTTATGCTACAGCTTCATGAACTTTGACAAATGGATAATTTCATGCTTTCACCATTACAGTATCATACAGAATGCTATCATTGACCTAAAAACTTTACCACCACTTACCTGTGCATGGCCTCCCCTACTAGCACACCCTCAGCAACCACTGATCTTTGTATTAACTCAACCATTTTGTCTTTTGCATGATATCATATCATTGGAACTAGATATCAAAGAGCCATTTCAGACTTGATTCCTTTACTTAGCAATATGCATTTCATGTTCTTTCCTGTTTTCTTGTGGCTTGATAGCTCACTTCTCTATATGGCTGAATAATAAGTCATTTTGTGAATATCCAGTTTGTCTACACAATCACCTCCTGAAGGACATCTTGGTTACTTCTACTGTTGGTGTTTATGAATAAAGCTGAGATGAGTAACTGCATGTAGGGTTTTATGTAGACATAAGTTTTCAAATCCAGTAGGTAAACACCCACAAGTGAGATTGTTCAAATGTATGATAGGCTTTTTTAGCTAACAAACTGCCAAAATGAGTATTGTATTTGGTCTTCCCACCCACAAGGTTGAGAAGTCCTGTTGCTCTGTGTCCTTTCCAGCCTTTGATATTATCAGATTTTAAATGTATAATGATAGCTTGTTTTTGTTCTAATTTGAAATCAACTAATCATAAATTATAAAGATAATTTTCCAATGGAAAAGTGTGATGCTTTTTTATTTCATCTCAGCTAGGTTACAGTACTTCAATATTTAGTCAAACAGTAGTCTAGGAGTTTCTGTGAATATAAATTTTATATACACCTGTACACTGGGTGACTGAAATATAGTGAATATTTACATAAAAATATATTACAGTAATAGGTTGCTATTAAGCTTCCTCAAAATACTCCCCCTCACATTGAACACATTCATCTCCTTGTTTATTCCACTTGCTGAGGTGGTACTGGAAATGTTCTTTCGAGTGGGCAAAGGCTTTCACCCTCCACCATGACGGCATTCCACGTCACACATCACTTCCTGTACTGCAATTTCTTCCTAATAAAAACACGGTGCACCCTCTTGCACCCTTATTCACTGGATCTGGCACTGTGTGACTTCTGGCTCTTCCCCAAAGTCAAAATGGCCATGGAAGGTAAAAGTTTTGTATCTCTTGAGATAGCCAGGATAGTGTAACTAAGACAGAACTGCAGACTTAGAGATCTGCTTCAAATGTGGCAAGAAAAAGGGATAGAAGTGTGTTTGAAGCAAGGGAGAGTATTTTAAATGTGATTAATGGTAAGGTGTCTTTCATTATGATAAATTTTCTATCTAAATTTCCATCATATTTTTAATTACACCATATATAGTAAATATGTCTATATCTACATCTATCTATCATCTATCTATCTAATCTTTGATGTGACTGATGTTGATATGAGTAAGCTGCAGAAAAACCAGATTATTTTCCACAGTGTGGATGGTCCTCATGTATTCAATTAAAAACCTTCAGAAAAAAGATTAACCTTCATGACAAAGAGGGAATTCTGCCAGCAGTGTGCCATCAGATTTGAACTGTAACCCTTACCTACATTTCCAGCTTGACAGCTGATCCTGAGGAATTTGCACTTTCCAGACCTGCCAGGAGTGTGAGAGCCAATTCCCCTCTCGCTCTCTCTCTCTCTTTCTCTTTCTCTCTCTGTGTCTCTCTCATCTCTCATTCCTTTGGTTCTGTATCTCTGCAGAACACTAAAACAATACTTGCTCCTGTGTTGGACATAAAAATGTAATTTGTTGTTAAATTGAAATAAATCTGGGTCACAGTGGCATACAGACACTCACTCTAGTCACTTTTTCTTATTGATGTTAATAGCTTATGTTTTATTTATCTCAGTCTTGAGTACCTCACTTATGTTCAGCTCATCTGAGCCTCAGATATTTTCTGAATACTATCGTACCTCTACAGAAAAAAGTTTCCTGGTTGCTCTTAATTTCTATGTCTTGCAATTTTCTTTAGTGAGTCCCAAAGTGATTACAATGAGAATCACATGCGATGTAGTGGATACAAGGAACTGGTATAAATTATCACTCAGTACAATGACATTGTGATGAGGTAAAAAGAAAGAATCCTAGTCTTTTAACAAGATTGTGCCTTTGAGCCATGAATTCCTAAGTGTTTTTTTATTTTGTCCTGCCCCAAACTGATTTGTTAGAGTAAGTTGAAGTTGAGTATATTTCTGTTCAAGGGAGAGGCAAAACTGACTGGTCTTGGATATTTTCTTTCTCCCAATGCAGTTAGGCTCTGAGACTACCCCAGAAGGTTAGGTTGTGCAAGCTAGTGTCTCCTGAGGGCATATTTTGCTAAGAACTGGGTGGTTTGATATATTTAAAAATAGCTTCTTTTCCTTTCCCCTACTGGAAGCATGAGGGGATATTTCTCTGATAAACACTGTAATAGCTTGGTTAAACTCCTGGGGATAAATCTCACAACATTGTGGGGTCTCCCTACTACTTAGCTTTAAATAAAACTGGGTGACACTGGCATAGAGACACTCACTGTAGTCACTTTTTCATATTGATGTTAATAACTGTTTTATCTGTTTCAGTCTTGAGTGCCTAATTTATGTTCAGCTCAGCTGAGCCTCAGATATTTTCTGAGGTTTTCCCCTAAGATTTGTGTGCTCTGGGCCTCTAGTAATTCATTAATTCATTAATGACACTTTAGGGTTCTTTATGCTGCGACTGGTTTCTGCAGTGATTTGCCTGTCATGAGTCTTGGACCCGTGAGCTTTGCCTGTCTGTCTTTACAGTCTTGGGAGCAGCAATTTGCTTGTGTCTTCCCTTTTCCTACGGATCCAAGAGTTGTTGATTTTTAGTGTGCTCAGCCTTTTACTTATTAGGACTGAGAGGTGATTTCTAAGCTCCTTATATACATAAATAGAAACTGGGAATGCCACATTATTTGAAAACAATGAAGAAATCACTTTCACAGGTGTATTAATCAGCTCTACCGTTACTAGGACAAACTACCTGACACGGGCAAATCAAAGGACTGGACTGTTAGCTTGGCTCACAGTTTCAGGGGTTTCAGTCTGTGGTTGGCTGGCTCCAAGGCAGGAACATCATAGTAGAAGTGGGGGGTGGAGCAAGGCTCACTTCATGGTGGTTAGGGAGCAGAACATGAAGAGTACCAGCAAGAAATACACCCTCTAAAATCATGTCCCGGTGACCCACAGCCTCCACCTGGGGCTCCTCTCCTAACAGCACATGCAGTGATGAACGTCAGTGAACTAACACACTAATGAATACAGTGCCCTCATGGTCCCATCAGCTGTTCAGGAGTCTCTTAATCTAACCCAGTTGACAATTAAGATTTACTGCCACAATAGGCAAGTTGTTAATTTTATCAATAACAGGTAGAGACTGTTTTGTCTATAATCCACTGTGAGTTTTGGTGATGTAAAGTTGGATTTCAGAGTCTTAACTCCACAGTTGCAAAGACAGTTGAGCTCACATACCACCAAATCAAGAAATCAAATCAACTAATTTTCTGCCGGGGCTGGGAATTTAGCTCAGCGGCACAGCTCCTGACTCTACTAAGCGCAAGGTTGTGAGTTCGATTCCCGGTACCGAAAAAAAAAAGTAATTTTCTCCCAACAGATGTATTTTCAGTACAACCTTCGCATGTCCCTAGCTCACTGCTGTCACAGCCTGTTGCAGTGTGTGCATTTCTGGTTGAGGGCTGACAAGGATCTTTAATATCTTTCTCTTTATGCTGGGCTCTGCTTTGCCGTATTATTTACCCTCTCGACCCACCACACAAAATCACATCCCACTCCGTCCAACTCTCTGCTATTCTATTGTTTTCTATTTTATTCTATTCTTTGCATTTTATTCCATGACTCCATTTAAGAAAAGTAGTAGTCATAAATCAATCAATTCAGTCTATCCTATAAACTGTTAGTGGTTTAGGATGTGCAGTTAAAAAATAACTCCCACAATCTGTATAATGTTTCAAAGTGTTTCCAAATCTTGCAATAAGAATTCTATAATTACTTCTGATGCAGACCTTCTTTTGGTATTAACAAGGGAGCACAAAGACATACCTTTACTATATAGAAAGTCAAAATAGCTCCAGTATTTGTTTTGCGAAAACTATTTTTGACTCCAAAATATGTGATTGTTTCATTTTAGAATACATTCTTTGATCACAATTAGTTTTAAATTTGAAACAAAAGTAGAAAAAGCTGGTGTTATACTGACCTTGTCAGTTCTGATATGGATTGGAAAATTATTCCACGGTGCTTTTTTTTCTACATCATATATTATCCTTTTCATGTATCAGTTAATTAGCCTCACTTGCTGCATATGTGCAATGTCCTTGAGGGAGTGTCAGAAGAAATGAAATAAAAATGTCTTGCTCAGCTCTGCAAAATGATTCTAGAAAACCAGCATCAGCAATATGTGAAAAGAAGGCTTTGCTAATTAGATTATCAGATGTGCACTGAAATGTACCTGAAGATTTATTTGCAATATCACATGATGGATGCCCCGTGCAGAAAAATGAACTGTATGTCTGTGAATTGAGGAGCTTGGAATAAAGCAAATTGGTTTCTTTCAGTGATTTCTTGTTTTACGTATTGTTTTTATTATTTCAATTGAACAACATTGTGAGGTCTGGTGCGATCATTTGATGCAGGTATTATAATGGCTTAGACTGAGAACGTCCCCTCGGGACCTCATGCTCCCATTGGTAGGCTTTTGGAGGGTGACTGAATCAAGGGACGACATACTTGACTTGCTGTTTGGAGGTTTAGAGGTGGGACCTGGTCAGGGGAGGTGAGCTCATGGGGGTCTGAACTAGCAGGGCATATCTGCCTCCCCACCTCCTCCGTGCTGTGCTTCCTGACTCCCATGGTGGGAGCCCCCCTTCCTCTACAACAGCTTCTCACCCGGAGCAGGATGGTCATGAAAGGACTATGTCTTCTGAAACTGCAAGCACAGTCAACCTCTCCTCCTTTAAGTTGTGGGTGTTCGGTATTGGGTCTCAGCAAAGAAGAGCTTGTGAAGCCAGGTATACATTGTGTGATGATCAACCCTTGTTAACATTCCGCTCCCTTAAATATTTAAAAATTGTTCGATGAATATATAATAATTGTATGCATTTATGAGCTTCAAAGTGACATTTCAAAGCATGTACACAATACGTACTGATCAAATCAGATTAAAGCTTCCTTCTCATTTTCATCGCTCTGTGTCTTGAGCCTTTGAGCGCCTCACCTCTAGAGAGTCATAAAGCGTATAGTAGTGTGAACTATAGTTACCTCATTGTGCTGTCGATCACAAGTTATTACTTTTGTCTAATCGTGCTTTGCTACCTGTTCCTTCTCCCCTTTTCCAGCCTTCAGGGATAACTATTAAATTCCAGTCAATTTTTCCTCTTTTTATTTTACTCTTCTGTATTTTCAGTACATAATGATTGCAATCATAGTAGGCTTGGCACAGGTACAAAATACATCTTAATTCTTTTTCCATCCTCTTCCCCTCTTCCCCCTCCTCCCTCCCTCGATCTCTGGACCCCTTTCCCCTTCCATTCCAAGCTGTGATTCCTAACGCGCACATATGAGGGAGGGCGGGTGGTCTTCATCTCTCTTTTTGCCTGACTTATTTTACTTTCTCTGAGTTAACTTAAAGCATGTTTGATTCGTTTGTTTGAAAAAGTGGTGTATTTTATTTAAAAAGGAGAACAGGTGTATTAAGGCAAAAGAATTTGTCAAAGATTCTTTGACAGTACAATTCTCCAAATTATTATTACAAAGATACCCTACTTTTTAAAACTAAAGACAAAATTTCACCCTAATCTGATCATTACACATTGTATACAGGTATTGTAGTCACACTATGCCCCATATGTAAGAATCATTACTGTGCAGCAATCAAAAATTTAAATAGCTGGGCATGGTGGAAGATGCCTAGAATCTCAGCACTAGGGAAGCTGAAGTTGGGGCATCGCAAGTTCCAAGGCAGTGTGGGGCGCAGAGTGAGAAACCTTGTTTCAAAACATCAACAACAGAAGCAAAAAGAACAAGTTGGTGGCACACACTTGTAACCCCAGCACTCAGGAGGCTGAGGCAGGGGGCTAGCCATGAGTCCAAGGCTAGCTGGACTATGTAGTGAGTATGAGTATGGAGGTTTCTGAAAAAACTAAAAAGAGGAATTCCATTTAACCCAGTGGCATCTCTCCTGGATAAATTCCTGAAAGAGCTGAGCACATACAGAGATGCAGGCACAGCCATGTTTATAAGCAGCTCAATTCACAATGACTAAACTCCGGACACAGTCTAGATGCTTCATAATTACACAAATTTTTAAACAAATGCAGTAGATATCATAACAGAGTCTGACTCAACCCTAAAGAAGAATAAAATTATATCATTTGTAGGAAAATTGATGGAACTTGAGACCAATGATGTTAACTGGAATAAATCAGACACAGAATGTAAAATATTCCATGGTTTCTCTTTATGAGAAGCCTAAAAAATAAGTAAATAAAAGAGTAGAATAAAGGAGAGATGATAGGAAATAAAAAAACCTAGATTTTGTGGAAATTGGGAAGGGGATGAAGAAGAGGGGTAAGAGAGAATGTTAAAGAGAGAGGTGAAGGAATAAAAAAATGAAATTATATATATATATAAAAGCCCCAAATGGACACAACTGCTGTGTATTGCACATATGCACTAATATAAAATAAAACATCAAATTAAAAAAAATTAAAAGGCACATCATTGAGGTTCATCAAAAATTAAACTACTGTATGATTGAGCAATAACATTCCTGGATATAGATAGATACTGGATAGACAGACAGAAAGAAAGACAGACATGAAATCAGCACTTTGAAGATGCATTTTCACAACCATGTTCATTGTAGCACTTGTCACAATACCCAAGGAAGAAAATAAACTAGGTGACCATCCACTGAGAAGTTGATACAAAAAAGTAGTACAACTACATAGTATAATGTTTTTCAAGCATTAAAAGTAAAAAATTATATCACGTGTGGCAACACTGATGCGACTTGAAATATTTTGCTAAGTGAAATAAACCAGGCATACGAGGACAAGTAGTACATACTCCCATATGTGGGATCCAAAAAATTGATTTCATAGAATTTGAAAGTAGAGTGGTGTTTATGAAAAGCACAGCAGGGCAGGGTAAAGGGAGGGTGGGGAAAGATGGCCAGTGTATACTAAGTTGTATTTAGTTCACAAGAATGTTTGTGTGTTATTCACAGTATGCTAAGTATAGATATCAAAAAAAGAAAGTTTATTTTAAAAAGCTAAAAGGAGTGATTTTGGGTTTCCACCATAAATAAATTTTTGAGGAGATAGATATGTTTCACTTGATCTACATATAACAAAATGTATGTACATTTCAAAATAAAACATGGTAACCCATTAATATGTATCCATTATTATGTATCCATAAAATTTTTAAAATAAGAAATTAGTATTAGAAAAAGAAGTTTTACTGTTATCCACAAAGCACTTTTGATGAGAAAATTTTCTTCAGTTTAAGTATAAATAAATTAAAGATAAATGAGACATATTAGTGAATAACAAAGTTCCCGTGCAGAAAGCTGCTTTGATTTCAGTAAAATGTAGAATGTTTTATTTCTACATTTTCAATATTTTTTTAATGGTTTGTGGTCAAGGTGGTGCTATTGTCTGTGAAGATCTTTTTTTTAACTATTGAAGCAAAGCCTATTGAAATAAATTCCTCCAAAGTGTAGTTTCCATAGTAACGTAACTGTCTTATTTTCACATGCACCATTTAGAATTAGTTGACAATAATTATAGACCACTTAAGATAAAACATTTGCTGTATAGCAAAGACATGCATAAAGACAAGGTTTTGAAAATATTGTCCTAGTTTAAAGAAATTTAAATCACTTTTAAAGTAAGATTTGATTTTTTGCTTAGGTAGATAGTTGAAATTCTATCCATATATCCAGTGTGCTATATGGAGATGATTATTGATCTATATTAAAGATTTTCTGTCCCATAATTTCAAAACCACATTTTTGCCATAAGTTTTTACTATTTTCTGTGCTTGTGCGTATGCCTTTTCCTAATTTGTCAAATCTTTAGTTCAATTATTTGTTTGCCTATAATTTGAGTATTAAATAATGAAATAATGTAAAAAGACATGTATTATCATTTTTTAAAAACCAAACCTCTTAGGCTATTGACTTTAAATGAAGTGAAAGGCTGTTTTGTGTAATTGGGAGAATTGTCAATCAACTTCAGAGCATGAAATTAAAGTTTTAAAAAATTCATTTATTTTCCCTATTACTTTAAATTTAGTGGCACTGTTATTGAAAACGTATTTATCACAATGGTCTTACAGAAGTTAATATGTAAACATGAAAGTAGTTTGTAGATTATTAAATGTGTCCATTAAAATAGTATCGTAGTTGGCGTAATGTTACTAACTCAGCAAAAAACAAAAAAAGAAAACGCAATTTAGATAATCTTGACATTTCCACCCAAACTATCATTTTCATTCACGCTATTTCTTTGTTCAAGTATAAAAGTAAATAGCATGACAATGGCAATTCTGTGCAGCATAACTACTAGGGTGTATGTCAGTGCATAACAATGAGGAAAAATATTTTCCAGGATGAAACTTATTCTTGGAGGCTGATACCAGCTGGGGAGGACTTCATTTGTAACTCTTTGGATTCTGGGGCATGGGGAGAGATCACATGCCTTACTATGGTGCTGCAGATGGCGGGAGAAGGGACAAATGACTACTACTTACTTCACAGATCAGTTGCAGCATTAAGGCTCCAGTTTCTTCCACCTACTTGCTTTTCTAACTTCCCCTCACAAAAAGAGGACTTGGGATACAGGGAGGGGATACTGCGAAGCCTGCAGGGAGACACAGGCCTGTGTGGCTCCAGAGATTGACGATGCCAAGGAAAATGCACTGCCCAGATCCCTTCCTGTGGGAGTATGATTGATTGAGAGCCAGAGATTTTCTGGAACAGTAATAGGACTCCTTAATGGGCTGCTTTTGCTCAGCGCCTCTCCATCCCCATGACTGAAATGTCTTAGAACTGGGCTGCAATCAAAGACGCACCTTACCCAGTCTTTCTTCTTCTTCTTCAGAGCAGTCAGATGTGCGTTCAGATCAGAAGTTTTCTTTCACCTTGTACAGATTCCTCTTTTTATCACTCAAGCCTTTTTATTCCACAATAAATGTCTTGCACCTAATCAGTATTGCAATAATCATCTGCTTTGGTCCACTTTTCAGAGCACTTAGAGTTTCTCGAAAATGTTGATGATGCTCTGAGATCGGATGCACTAATTGTGAGATATTTATTGGACATTTGTTGAACAGCTGCAGAAAGTGAGTGGAAGCGGAAACAGACATAGAAATTTGAGAGTTGCCTATAAGTAATATTTAAGTCATGAAATCGGTTTATTTTATCAAGGAAGCAGAATAAATAAAGAGCGGAAAGGGACAGCAGATTAGGTCCTGAGTGATCACATCAACCAGAAAGATGGCCAAGCAGGGAAGTAAGGGCAAAATTAAGAGACTGTGAAGAGTGAAGTCAAGCAAGGCGGTGTTTTAAGGAAGGGCCTGCAATTAGCCTTGTAAAATATTGTCGATGGGCTGATACACTATGAATTCTGAACACTGGGTGTTGGATTTAACACGAACAGGACCGTTGCTGACCATAAGAAGAACAGTCTTACAGGATAGGTGGAGATAGGATAATGGCTTTAGCAGATTTTTAAGAAAGAATGGAAGGGCTGGGGATTTAGCTCAGTGGCACAGCACCTGCCTGGCAAGCATGAGGTCCTGAGTTCAATTCCCAGTACCGGGGGAAAAAAAAAAAAAAAGAAAGAATGGAAAAGAGGGAATATAGAAAAGGGGAGATGAGTAGAGAAAATGCTGCCAGGTTTTGTCATGGAGGAGAGCAGGCTGCTTGGTGTTTTCTGGAGAAAGACACAGACTCGGAGTTTTCTTGCTCATTTTTTTTCTTTCAGTTATTTTAAGATGGAAAAATGCATCATGTTTATATGTTGACAGAACTTTCCAACAGAGAGGGAGAGCAGTGAAGGTGTGGCAGGGGAGAGAGGAGACTTTTGAAGCTTTGTCTCCAAGAGCTGGGGAAAAGAGTGGGTTGGAAAGTTCGACCCGTGTACTGAGGAAAGGCAGAGCGAAGAGGCACAGATGGAGGTAGGTGGGTAAACGTGGGTGCTGCTTCCTGTGGAAAATCTCTTATATCATGTAACTTTCCCAGGGAAAGAGAAATCAAAATGAGGTGTTAGAGGTTTCCATTCATTTTGAAAGTGAATGGACTCAGGAACGAGTCTTGCAGTCCAATTGCCTGGCAGGATGAGAACCCAAATGACCTCGGAGACATGAGTATAAAATGAGAGGAATCGGCTTGTACTGTGTGTTTTTTCTGTCGTCATTATTGGTTGTAGAGGAGCAGGCAGAGGTGGGCTTTGGATTGGATTTAATTAGGGTGAGGGTATCGCCAATTGATTATTAGAAAGGAAGAGGAAGTCAAAGGTCAATGGAGAAAAGCGGGTGAACAGGAAATAGATTATAACATAAGGAAGTGAGGTCATGGGAATGATGAGGATCCAGGTCATTGCATTACTCCTAAGTCTTACCATGTAAGCAATCGACAGTGGGGCTTGTGAGTGAAATTCTCCCTGTGGGATATTTTTCACTGATATGTCAGCCTGGCCTGGGGGGATGTTTGCACATGGTGGTGCTTTGGGAAGGAAAATCATCAAAATAAGTATAGAAATACATTATTATTCGGCCAACCAATTTTCAACCTTTGGTCACAAACTGAAGGATTAGTAAGACAGATATTCATGCCTAATTTTTCAAAAGAAGCTTTTCATGTTAAAATATACCAGTATAAATATTTGAAAACATAGTAAGCTCACTAAATGATAATACTTTGCTTAGATAACTTGAGTAAGAGTATATATTTTCTTCATGAGCTGGCCCAAAGATTTTAAAAGAGTAGCAAGTCCACATTGAAACACAGAACTGAAATTTCTTTTCTCTTTTCTTTTTAGAACTGATATTTCTACCTCTGTGAATGCTTCTGTGAATTATGTATTATGTTTAATATTACTTTCCATTAAAATGATAAGTGTAACAATTCTGTGCATGTGTGTGTATTCCGTATGTGGGGGAAAATAGAAGAATGTGATATGGTTCCTATTAAAGGGTTTTCAGTAATTTGCTTTTTGAGATACTCAAGATTGTGCATTCAAAAGTTTTTAATTAGTTTTCTCTAAATAACTTAGAGAAAGACAATAATTCCATTGTTTTATATTTCTAAATAAACTAAATAGCATTTTCTCAGAATAATTTTTAGATTTTGAAGAATGTTTAATGTTTTTTAAATAATGGAATATAAAATGCCTTGATGTGTTATGTAAATTGAATTTGATTCACTTATATGTACACTCATTGAATAAGCACACTGATATTTCATATAACAGCAAACTTGACAAAGCAATGATAGCTTGGGAATTTTTTGAAATGTCCATATTGTGACAAATATTGTATAGCTAACAAACCACATTTGTGTAGAATATGTTTAGGATCTTCGGTTAGAGGGCAAAAATCTATGAATAAGTATACACACATATAATTATTTATTTAAAAATTTCTAATTATTAATTACACTAACGACACTATTTTTTTGTCCAATAACTAAGTTGTCACAACTGTTTTTGATCATCATCTTTTTTTTTTTTGGTGAGGGGAATTGAACTCAGGACCTTGTGCTTGCCAGGCAGGCACTTAAGCCACTGAGCTATATCTCCAGCCCTCACAATTATTTTTTAAAAGCACCATTCTACCTCTGAGAATAATGTGATATTTCCCTTAAGGCATAGTAAATCTCGCCATCCACAAGGAGCTGGCTTGCCTGCCTCTGGAATAAATCCCTAAGCATGGATTTTGTGGGAAGAACAAACTCTATAATGTGGCTTTTGGAGCTTCACTTTCCAAGTCAAGTAGATTTATGTTCAGTCCTGAATCTTCCACCTGTAGGCTGTATGAATTTAGGCAAATTTACATATTTTGATATCTCAGTTTGACATCTCCCAACATCCTTGAACAGAACTTTAAACATAGAAGATCAGGACTTAGTCTTATTTAACAAAGAATAGTCAGTCCCCACCACTTAGAGGGATACTAAATAAATACTTTTGAATTATTAAACTTAGAAAATATACATTCAGAGGACTATAACACTAGTAATATGCAAAACTGGGATATTTTCAGGATTAGGTAACACAATACTTGATGCCCACAGAGCATTGTACTGAAGCAGAGTAACTGGCCTCATTAGGGAAAGTTCTAGAGAAGCCACAGCAGGTTCGTCTTCCGTGTCTAATTTCTACTTCCCCTTCAGAGTGTGAATGGGATTTGTAGGAGGGACCGACAGCCCTACACCATGACTTCGCATGCATGTCTATGCGTAAGATGTTTGTTACTACCCATATTTTCTAATATTCAGGAGAAGTACAAGCAAGTCACATAGATGAAAGTACTTTCAAATATAATGTAAAATTCGTGCCACCAATGGAAAAGGCTTCAGAGCTTAAGCAGGTATACCAGCAGATGGGAGGCAGTACCTGCAATATTTCATTGCTGTTTAAGATACATATTATATGTTACATGTTCAAAATCTGGTTGCATTTTACAGTTCATAGCATCTTACAACTAATTGACACCTTCCTTCTTGATATTTGCATAATACAGAGGGTATGTTAAATATAGTTGATGAAATACATTATAGCCCTATAGTGAAGCAATAGTTTTGAGGGGTTATCACTGCCCACCCTCAGAAAGTAGCCTTCTAGGCATTTTTCATAAAATTCCTCTTCATAAAATTTTAATGTGACAGATATTTTGTATATATATTCCCACACTGAATGTATATCTGTGTTTTATTCAGAAGAAGAAAAATATTCCCCCAAGATCTGATTTTTTCCCTTTAGGGGTTAGACTGCATATACTGATGAAGCAGATATTAAAAGCAATTACACTGACTGAACAAAGAGATGCATTCCTTGTTATTCTTACTTTAGAAAAATTTCCTTTAGTAGAATATTTGAAATCATAAACTCACTCTTAGCTTCAGAGGTTTTGGCTTTAATTATGTAACAGAATGTCTAGGAATTTTATTATTATCATGAATGTCAAAATGTTGTCAAAATGCCTGCAAAGTTTGAACATTTGTTATTTACCCCAACAATCAGAAATCTATCCATAATATTTTTTGTTAACAAATTAAAGATCCGCAAGTTCATCCAATGATGTCTTGTTTTATGAAATAAGACCATTTAATAATCTGTGCTCATAAATTTAAGATATTCACAACTTCACTTTTACACAGTCATAATTTTGGATGCATGACTTAAATAAAACATCTATAATGAGATGTCTTAAAATTAATCCGATTTTCATGAGGAACTAAGATATAAACTGCTTTATACTTCACATACCATCCTCAGTTGGGAGAATGAAGTGTGTGATTCTGGGGTCTGTGCAAACTCATCTACTGCAGACTAAGCAGTTTTGGGCTTCCACCTGGAGGAGCGAGGATAGGAGGCTGGTTGTGAGTAATGATCTGCACCATGTGGAAGACAGGGACACAGTCGGTGACCCCTAAGTCAGGTCTTTTCTCGCAGAGCTAATTGTTACATTCAAGAGCTTGAAATAATGGGGCAAGGAGGAATTCACTCAGAGAATATCTTTAAATAGCCAAGATGTTCAGAGCATTCTTAAATGTTCACTTATCTCTGGACTAGCACTTTAACTTCCATTTTAAAAAAATTAGTGGTGCAAAAGACTTTCTAAAAGTAATGACACATGTAAAACTTTTAACGATGTTGGATGTATTGCAATAAGGTTATTTCATATTGGACAAATCATACATGTATAAATTATTCCAATTGTATTTGCTTATGCTAATTGAGTAGTTTTGAGGCACAGATGTGTCAAAAACAATGTGTAATTGCTATGGGGGGTGTGAAATAGCCTACCAGACCAAATAACGTATCCTCACATATGAAGTGGATAGAACTCAGAAGATTCCTTATGGGCAATGCAAATATCCATAGCAAGGCTTTATCAATTGAGTTACTTGTACACAGCTTTTGGAAATAAAATGAAAACAAATTTAAAACCAGAAATCATCTCCCCCACTGCTCCTAGTACTTGCTCTTTCTCTGCCTTTTAAACGGAGCATCTCCATGATACTCCGGGCATAGACATCTCTCAGGTTGACACTGATGTATGAATCGGTGGCTATATTCTTGGTGAGCTTCTTCAAAGCTTCACGCTGTCTAGCAGCCGCTTCCTTGAGTTTCAGGGTGAAGTAGCACGCAGAGAAGCGATCATTAATAATAGCAATAGGCAAGGCCAAGACAAGGATTCCCGATAATATACACATGAAGGCCACAATTTTTCCTGTAGTGGTGTCTGGCCTAATGTCCCCATATCCCACAGTAGTCATGGATGTAGTGGCCCACCACCATGCACAAGGGACACTTGTGAAGGTTGTGTCGGGAATGCTTTGCTCTGCAAAATATTCAACAGTTGAAAATATAGAAATTCCCACAGATAGAAATAGGAGCAGTAGGCCGACTTCTTCATAGCACTGGGTGATTGTCATTCCAAGGGAGCGTAATCCTGCAAGAGAACACCTTTTGTGAGTCACATCTTCAGTGGCACCTCTCCTTTCTCCCTGCCCTCTCCACTCCAGCTGTCCACCCACAGACATGCATTGTATAGCTAAATATATCTCCAACACCGGGCAATGTTCGGGAGATAGAAAGATACTTAAGTCCAAATCCCTGTCTTCAGGAAGCTGATAGTCTAGTTGATGGGGCCAGTTTCAGAGGATAGAGAAAAATGTAATTCACTCATGTAATTCATATTTTTAAAAGGTGCGTTACTTCTAATAGGCAGGCTGAGGGTGTGTCCTAGGAGTTTTGTACTTTTAGCAGAAGCTCTTTGTAGTGTTACACACAGAGGCCTCAGCTGGTCAAACCTGGATTTCAATACATCATTTCAGCACTTCTTTCTCATATTAGTTGTACTTTGTCTTCTTACATTTATGTATCTGCTTTTCTCATCCTCCTGATAAGGTTTAACATAATCAGTTGCCTCATTTCCTGAAAGCCAGAGGAAGCAAAGAGTGTACACCATGACAATGAAGTAAAGCAGGCAAAGCAAGTTAGGCCAAGCGGACAAAATTGATATCCTGTGTATTTGAGGGATGTTCTTAATGATGTATCAGGAGAAGAGCCCTCAACTCCCAGGGCCACCAACTGAAGTCCTAGTTCTTAATACCAAAGTTATGGGGAATTATCTTCCTGTGCACTTGTAAGAAGATATAGCCGAATACAGACTATTCCTCTGCCCAACAACATGGGAATGGAGCCACTGGGGAAATTCATTCATTATGAGGTGTTGGTGGAGTTCCCCTGCTAGGTCTGATGATTTATTGAGCCCCTGGGAAACAGACCCAAGAAGGTCCAGTCCTACTTGTGAAGAAACAAAGCCCTAAGGAGAGGAGCTCATTATAAACTAAAGTAGGATTTGAATTAACCATTAGCTGCTAAAAGGTTACCCACATTTGGAAATGATATCATCATGATATCACAATGACATTGCTTCAGGAGTATGAGCCAATACTTCCTAGCACCAGTTTAAAATTTGTATTCATTCACCACAGGTTATTTGAAATGCATTATAATACTATTCAAGTTCTCTTATTTTGAATTTTTCTCTTTAAAGTTTGAAATCCTCTTGTATATGTAACCAACTGGTTTTTTTATTTTGAAGAGAAAAGAAAATAAAACAACAACAAAGATAAAACAAAACAACACGAAAACAATAGAAACAAAACAATTTCAAAACAGGACGATAGGAAATTAACAATGGTTGTACAATGGAGTATTACTCAGCTATAAAAGAGATAAATTCAAGGCTTTTATAGGTAAATGGATGCAACTAGAGATCATACTCATAAGTGAAATAAATCAGATCAGCTTGTGTGAACATTATATTGTCTCCCTACTGTAAGAACCTGAAAGAGTAAATAAAACTCAAAAGGTACAATAGATATTGTGAAAGGGAAAGAAATCGCTCAAAGGGAGGAAATAACTGGAGTGAGGGAAAGGAGAAAAGAAAGAAGGAAGGGAAAATATGTATGGATATACAGGACAGCTGGGATAATTGTACTGCTCATGTTTGTTGGTTTATTGAAAGGAAGAGTTAACACTTAAATTTTTTGACCAGTTTTGCATGCTTCTATCTGGTAATCTGAACAACTAATTTGAAGACAACAGTATGTAAAACAACCAATTTTTTTTTAAAGACTGATATATATTAATTGTGCTGCTTACCTTCAAAACAATATCTTTTAGAATACCTTTAAATTTTATAAAACCAGCCCTAATGTGTCTATATGGAATGATATTTATGAAATAAATTCACAGTATATGAGAAATGTAGTGTTTATCTGGGAAGATGAAATATTCTAAACATTTTTGGTAAAAAAGACATAGGGGGGTTATATGTCTAGCGTGTTATATCTATTAACTCAGACAATCCTCAAAAATCAATATAAACAGATATCATTTGGTATCATTTTACAAATGAGGAGGCTGAGGTATAGAGAATTAGCTTATTTAGTCTGAAGCTGCAATCCCAGAATTTAAACCCAGCCTGTCTGACCCCCTACCTAGTATTCAGCAGTACCTTTCAAATTTTACACACAGTTAATGCGTGGAAACATGACATCTATGTCTACATTTTACTGTATGTTGTGCTTAAGGTAGAATGATCACATAAGCATATGATTGTCATATATTTTCACTGAATTAAGCCTTTTGTAATCCTTTATATTCATCTGGAACTGAGAAAACTTTGAAGAGATAACACAGAGAAAATTACAGTTATTTTCCTTTTCCTTTCATTTGGGAAAAAAATGTAGTCTTTGCCGGGTGCTTTTAAAATTGAATCTTGTGAAGAGTTTATAAATACCCAAAGAAAGCATCCCATTATGTGTGTCAGAAAACAAAGCATGGTACTTAGAAAAGTTGCTGAAACCCCTGTATCATGGCATGTGAGACCAGCTAGAAAATTATACTACCAAAATTATATTAAGATAAGTTCTAATTACCACAGAGATGTAGAATTTAATTTCTTCCTAAATTTTTATTTAATTTTCTTCCTAAATTAACAGAAGTTAATTTCTTCCTAAATTTTTAGGGAGACACAGCTACCATTATCCTATTCAGGTGGCTAGTCAATGACACATCTAAGGAACTAAGGTGAGAATAAGGGTATCCAGCCAACTTGGTACCAATATGCATTTGTAAGAATATGTATTGTACTGATACGGCATCCTACTTCTGAGTTTTTCAAAGTGTGGTCCAAGAATCACCTTCATCAAAATTAACTGGCATCAAAATGCTCCTGGATTCAACCTCAATGCTAAAATCCAATGCTTTGTGTGTTGGTACTCAGAATCTGCCTTTCAAGAAGTTTGTCAAGGGATTCCCATTTTTCTTAACGTCTGAGGTAAGATAACTCATATGTCACTCCAGAATAATCAGCAGCTGCAGGGACAGCCACTGAGAATCACTCCCTCAGGGATCCATCTTTAATCCATCTGTGTGATTTCCATTGACATCGACAATAAGCCTGATGTACTATAAGGTGTGTGCATGTGTAGCTGTTGTGTTGAAGGGATGTTTATGTACGGAATGGCCATTGGACTTTCAAAGTCTCTTTAACATGTAAAACAAAAAGCTAAGGAATTTCCATTCTCCTCCCAAATATCATACATCATAGATTAGGAACAAGAAAAATCTCAAGTATTGGAATAAAGCATTAATTAGTGTCTTCTCAGTCTTACAAAGCAAAATATTTCCATTGCTTCTTCTACAGTTGTGGGAAGGCCAGTAGCATATGGTCTCTTCTGGTAGAATCAGGGAAAGTGCTAGAAGGCTGATTTTCTTGTTAGCCAAGAAATACACAGAGTGAGCAAGCACTTAGATATAGAAGACAAACTAGCTTATGGCCCTCCCTATAGATCTCAGCATGTATGTGTATCATCTTCCATGTCATTTGTGCATATTTATCTAGTACCATCTAGAGACAGACTATTGTTAATTTTTGTGAATCTTTGGGCCCTGGACTCCAATGACATCCAAACAAATAAATGTTCAAAATATCCCCTCATGTGTTGTGGAAAGAAAGCATGTGAGAGACATCTCCTCCAGACCTGTGATGACAACTTCAAGGTTTTGTTTCCTCATATCACTTCAGCAGTCCTGGTTGGGTAAAGCATGGAAATTGGCAATTTTGAGTACTAATTTGGAGTGGCTTTCTCAAACTATAGTCAAATCACTAATGCTTAGTAATGATTCGTGATTAGTCAAGTTGGTAACCCTTGCAAATTAAAAGGCATCAATGAAATCTGAATACCTGTGGAATGCCTGCCCAGCTTTAGCATGCGCAGTGCCCTGAGCAGCCTCAAAACCTGGACGATGCGTCCCACGTTTTCCAGCTCTTGTGTGGTCTGGCTGCCGCTCAGGCTCTCTACCAGCAGGGTGATATAGAAGGGCAGGATGGCAAGCAGGTCTATGATGTTGGGCACCTTTCTCAGGAAGCGGCACCTGTCCCGCACGCACAGGAAACGCAGGACAAACTCCCCGGTGAACCAGCTAATGCACACATACTCCAGGATTTCCAGCAGCTGCAGGTTCAGCCAGCTTAGCTCTGCTGACATCAGGGCCATGTTGACGATGGACACCGCCACGAAGATGATGGAGATGACCCCAAAGATCCGGGCAGCTGTGGAGGACCCGGGCTTCTCCAGGATATTCCAGAGCTTCTGGCGGACAGTGGGGCAAGGTCCCTGTGAGAAGTCCTGCTCACTCTCATGTTGACTTTCCTGGTCATCTGTGTCCTTCTTAAAGTCTAGAGTCTCACTTAGCTCTTTTCTTCGGAAGTATCTTTTGGAAAAGACAATTTGGTGATTAGTCTAACCTTTGAAAATCCCGACACAGAACAGAATTAAACTCGACAGAGAAGTCATTTTGTTTTATTTCAGGAAAATGTCTTATATTTTACCCTGGTCATGATTTTCCCCTATTTCAAAAATTCTCACCCAGAATCACGATTTTTAAAATGACACTCTTAGTAGAAATGTATGGAAAAGGATTTCTACATAACAAAAGCACTTTGGACCAATGCATTTTATTACCCATTTCCTGGTAACAGAGACAGGTGTCTGCCATATGGAACTTTCTGATGATAAAGGAAAGAATTCAGGAAGAAATGAGAGTATTGGCAAGAGAATAGTGAATTTACCATTCGGAGCCCTACAGCCATTCAGTCAAGAAATCTACTTTTAAATCAGCTTTAAAATAGTTCTCCGCATAAGTTTTTGCAAGTCAGTGTTCCAGGCTTAATAAATAATACCGCACATCCAAACCCTCCTCCCTATGCACGGACAAGTGTCTTCTGAGGCATAATTTCTCTGATTTATTTATTCAGTCACCAAATATTTATTTATTGCAAAGCCTGAACTGCTTCTTCTTTTATGTAAAAGTGGCTTACCCCCCTTGCGCAACAGGGACACAAAGATTCAAAAAGTTGGATTCAGAAGTTGGCTTTGAGGCTTTCTGACCCCACACTCCAAGCCCAGCTTCCCAGGAGGAGCGGTGGCAACACCTTCCCGTCCACCCACCTGGGTTCCAGCCTCCTGGACCTTACCTGCTCCTCCCGGCCCGCGCCGCCTCCCCGCCTCCCCGCCCAGCCCCGGCGCCCTCGCGGGTACCTGTCCCTGCAGCAGGAGTCGATGCTGAGCTCGTCGATGCCCCAGTACTGGATCTCCTGGAGGAAGGAGAGCGCGCACAGCTGCTCCATGACGTGCAGGCGGCCGGTGCGATAGTAGTGCAGGACGTAACGGAAGGCCTGCGAGCTGCGGTCGAAGAAGTACTCGTTGTCCACGGGGTTAGCGTCGTCGCAGAGCTCCAGGGGGCTGGGCGCGGCCGCCAGGGCTCCCAGGCGGCGGTAGGAGGCCACCACCACGGCCAGCTTGCCCAGGCGCGTGTGTGGGAAGCAGGACAGCGCCTGCTGCGAGAGCACGAAGCGGCTGCCGCCCACGTTGACCGTGAAGCAGTCCCCGAGCGCCAGGGGCTCCCCTTCGCCCTCGCTGCAGAAGACGCTGGAGTCCAGAGAGGTCAGGGAGCTGCTGGACAGCGGCGAGCCCGGCGGCGCCCGGCCGCGGGGCGGCAGCTCCATGCCGATCGCCGGTGCCTGGGGGCGCGCCAGGGTTGGGAACGCGTCGAGGGCGGTGGCACGGCGCCCGGGGGAGGCGGTCGGGAGCTCCCAGGCTTCCGAGGGAGCGGCCTCCCACCCGCGCACCCCGGCTCTCTCCGCCCCGCGGGCTCGCTCGCCCGGGCGTCGCTAGGGAGCCGCGCGAGGGGCGCAGCGAGGAGGCTGCGAGCAGAGCCCGAACCTGGACCCGGACTGCACGCAAGGCTGCACCTGAGATCCCGGCCGGGGGGCACGGTTGGAGCCTCGCTGGCCCGTGGGAGGAGGGCTCGGGGAGCGGGGGGACGGCAGCTCTGCGGGGCAGGTGGAGGAGGAGGAGGACGGCGCGAGGAGGACGGAGACTCGCTCCTGCCACCCGGAGACCCAGATTAAAAGTTCAGAAAGCCTTGGAGCCGGTGACGCGGTCCGGGTCCTGTCTAACTCGAGTCCTCGGCTGTTCGCTGGGGTGTGAAGACGCGGGGACGCGGTGTCCTCCCATTTCTCATTCCAGTCTGATGGTCACCCACCCCGCCCCCAGCCCTTTGGGTGCTGACCTCCTAGTGGAGAAATAAGGCTAGTTAACGAGTGCTGACTGTTAGCTCCAGGCCCGGGGCTCCCCTGGGGACCGGAGGTCACTGTGCTTCCTCCCAAGCCCTTGGGTGTCGTCTCCCGCCGCCCGCGGAGACACTCCTAAGTTCCCGGGGCGCAGGTGTTCTGAGCCCGTTCTCCAGCACGCAGCGGAGCTCTCATTTTTGGAAAAGGGGAAATCAGAAAGGAAAGGATTAGAACAGGCGTAGGCTGGAGCAGGAGTTTAAACAACAGCAACCTCTCCATAAAGGGAGAGGCAGGAGAACTGGTGCCCGAGTGAGACCAGTAGCTCAGGGCCCCCTGGACCCGGGCCTGGACCAACCTGTTGGACACTGGGCAGGTGGGGAGGGAGGGGCACGTGACTCACCGGCAGCTCCTGGCACACCTGGCTGCGTTCAGCTCCCTACGCGGTGATGTAGCCTTCCTTGGATTCTCCCGGTCCCCACGTGAGGTTTGGCTTCGCTGGTCCAGAGAGGAGCTGCTCACAGCCCAGCTCTTCGCCAGCACTCGCTTCTTGCTGCTGCGCCTCCACCGCCTCCAGCCTCCCGGCCTCTGGGCTCTGCTGAGCGTGCCCGCCCCCGGCCCAGCGCTGGGAGCCACCGCAGGGAGGTTCCCAGCTCCCGTTGAGAGGGTGTAAGAGCAGAGGGAGGAGGTGAAACTGAGGGAACACTGGGAGCGCTCAGTGACACTGAATGTTATAGTCATCCTAAAGACACTTAAAGAACGATTGCATCTCGCTCCCTTTCTTCTCAATGTGTGTCCCCACAAATGCTCAGAGATTTGCAAACTGAGTAAGTGCAATAACTTGGGCTGACAGCAGGTGTACGAACTGCTTTGTGTGGCATGGCTCAAGATTTTCTTATTAATTTCCACCAAACATCTAAGAATCCTGCCTTGCAAACCAAAGTCTCTGGCAGAGAGAAGGCGCCATAAGCATCTTTGTCTTTCGCAGAGTGCTTCTAGAAGATGTCCGGGTATAAGGAGCAGGTAGCTGGGTGCACTAGGAAGGTCTTTATCACAGATTGGGCAGAAAGGAAGTGGTTTGGTTTTGGCTTTTTCACCTGACTGTGGAACCTACGATGGCCACCGACTTCATGGATCTCAGCCTCAGCAAAATTTCCAGCGTCGATGGAAACACTAGACACTTGCTGTGGGCTAACTTTACACCAGGAAACCGATAGCTTCTCTAGTCATGCAGCACTTGATTTATCACTAGTACGAGATAGCAAACTACCTGTCTTACAGACGGAGAAATCAAGTGATTCACTTAGATTCATATGATGCAAATTCAAAGCCAAGACCAAATGTTAGAAGAGCAACGTGCTTGAAAGTTAGTATTTTGTTGCTCTTTATTCGCGTGTGATTGAATATTTTTCTTTTGCACTTTTCTAAGAGAAGAATGATAGTTTAATGAGGTACGTTTCTGGAGGTATCAGGCAATAGTATTCTAGGCGTTCAAAACACATCATTAAAGAAAACAGAAAAGACCCATGTCTTAGAGAAGTTTGCAGTTATCCTATGAGAATAAAAGGACCATTTCAGTGACATTTTTTGAAATTATAATGGTATTGGTCAGTTTTCCATTGCTGGGACAATATGCCTATCACCCCTAACTTAAAGGAGGAGAAGAAATGGTTTATTTGGCTCACTTGTTCAGAGGCTTCGGTCCATGGCAAGCTGAGTCCAAGGTAGGGACAGCATGATGGAAGGACTGCTCACTTAATGGTCCCAGCACAGAACAGGAGAAGAGCGCTGGCGAGGAAGGGGCAGGGGCTAGATATAGTCCCTGAGGTCACATCACAATCACCCATCGGGAACACTCACAGTGTGCTTCACTAATCCCCAAGACTGCTAGATTCACCATCACAATAATATTTCTAGGTTATGATTCTATTGTCAGCTATCCATTTGGTTAATTTTCATCTCTACCAAAACCTTTTTCCTATGAGAGCTATACAGAGCTTAAAATTACCCCAGTAAATAGTTTATCATTATTCATAGGTACTTTTTTTAAGGTAACCGAGCTTTTCTTTACACGAACTGAAACACTCCAATGTCTTAATTGGGTAATTTAGGCAATGAAAAAGGCAAAAGTTCATAGTTCTGTTAAGTCTTACTTGTACCATGATTAGTGATAAAAGTCTACACTAGCTTTAAAGATAATGGTCAGGAAGAAGAAAAACATTTATTTATTTATTTATTTATTCATTCATTCATTCATTCATTCATCCATTCATCCATTCATTTATTTATTTCTATTAGTACATGATTGCAGTACATGATGTTAATATTCCTTGTGGGATACGTAGTTGGTACCTGTGCATACTATGTCTTAATGCCTTTTTCATCCCTTTTCCCTGCCTTCTGTCTCCCTCCATCTCTTGATCCCTTTCCTTTCTGAGATCTGTCTCCCTACTTCCTATGATCTTCTATTTTGCTCTTTATTTACACTTTAGGTTTCCCATTGTAGGAGAAACCATGTGATATTTAAACTTAATGCATCTGATTTATTTCACTTAACTACATGGTCTCAGGATGCATCCAGTTTCCTGCAAATGAGTCAAGTTTATCTTTCTTGATGGCAGAGTAGTGCTCCATTGTGTATAAAGACCACATATCCATTCATCTGTTGGTAGACAAATAGGCTGCTTCCAAGATTTAGCCACTATGATTTGGGCTGTTCTGAGGATGGGTAGGTATGTATCACTGCAATAGGATGTCTTTAATACTTTGGGGAAGGTACCTAGAAGGAGAATAGGTTGGTGAAATGGAATTTCTTGTTTTAGTTTTTTGAAGAATCAAGAGAATGACAGCTTTAGATGAGGAGGGAGACCTTAGATGAGCAGTCGAGAGTGAAAGTGATAGAGGCTTTCAGGTTTTATTAGTGCTACTGCCACCAGATCCTGGTCCTCTGTTGCACTGACTGGCGCCCTGCAGAGGTAATTATGACAGTAACTACTTTCTAAATGTCAGGCCCTGTGCTGAGCATACGCAACCTCACAATGATTCTGAAGTGAGCACTGTCACCCTCAGGTATAGAGTTCAGCTCAGAGGTGCACCGTCGCTTAGTAAGTGCTTTCCAGGGTCCACAGAGATTATGCGAAATGGTGTATAAACTACATCAGCCTGGAATCTTTCTGACTCCAGATTCTACTTAACTATTGGAGGGTATGGTCTTCAATTCGACTTCAGATGGGATGACCACAATTTACACTAATGAAGGCAATCATAAGGAGAGAGGTGACTACTAGTCACCTGGGCGCACATAGCATAAAAGTCACATTTCACATGCAGTCTTTTCAGCAATACAGTTCTCTGCCTTGTTCCCTGTCCCATTCCCTTAAATCTATGGGCTCTTCTCTCTCCTGGATTGCCTTGTTGTGTGTCAAAGAGCCAATTGAGGGAATATGATAAATAAGAAGGGAAAGATGCCACTCCAATGATCCATTTCCTGGCCTGATTCTGACCTGAGATAGACAAGTGCAAGGGGTGTTGCTGATGGATAGTTGGCAGTGCAGAGATTTTGCTTTCCATTTCTTTCCAACATGGCATTGGCAAGTGTAGCTGTCACAACGGAGGTGGGGCAGCAGTGGTGTGTGAACTCTACTGACTGCGAATTTCCCAGGCATCAAATGCTATAATTTTGGTGACTTTCTATTCTAAAATATTCTACAAGTTTTTGGCTTCTTCTGTCAAGTCTACCCAGTATCAATTTGAATATTAAATCTCCAGCTTCAGTTGTTTTTTTCACATCTTTTCCATTTTTATAAGTAATTTTAAGTTTATTAATGAGGGATGTGTATTTGAAAGCTATGTCTTAAAATTGGATCAAATGAAAAATCATGATGCCCTTTAAATCTTTCATTTTATTGATGACAGTTATAAAGATACAAGTAAAAGTCATTTGAAGAACGTCAGAAAATTTTGTTATTAAAAATATGGAACATTTTTTTCTCATTTTTTGATAAATAGAATATAGTAATATAGTCTCTGTGATCAATTTGAATAAAATACTTTGTTTCTGTAAAATCATCCTTTATACCAGTTTTAAAATGTTAATACAGATGTGATCTCAAGTTATTAAAAGATTGTTTTTAGAAAAATATACAATCTCTGTTCATTTATATCCAAAATGGTACAATTTTACATTTCATTTTGGCAGTTGGGGGGGAAATACAATGAGCAAATCATCATGAATAAAGAGCTTCATAGAACTTAACATGGATAGACCACACTTTTTTCATTTTAAACCCTTTCACCATCCTCCCTATTTATTCTAAATCCTTTTAATTTTTATCATTCATGAGCCATGCAGACCATATTCAGGTGAGGTATGCATATCTTTGGCTGTCTTCTTGTTTTCCCAGGGACGACAACTAGGTAAATCAATTGCAGTGATGTTTAAACAGCCTTTGCCTGGAAATAAAATGGCTTCATCATCTTTCTCTCCATTGCATTGGGATATGTTTAGAGAAAAAAGAAATGTGATGAATTCTATCTATTCATCTTTCATGTGCCTTCTAGGTGCTTGGAATAAATCCTCCCAACTGTATGACAGCCCACTCTCATGCAGAATTTAGCTTAATGTGGGCTTGTTCTGGATTCCTTCCAAGGGGAGGCAATTATCTTTGGAAGTACCCAAGAGCTCATTTTTATAGCCTAGTCTGCTACAGGGATAGCAGCATGCATTGATGATGGAGATGATAAGGTTAATAATGTGACAGTAATAGTTGCTGTCTTTATGTACTCACTCCCTGTTCTGCCCTTTACTGGCTGTGACACATTAACAAGATTCTTAATACTTATTTTTCCTATCTGTAAAGTAGGAATAACAATGGTATTTTACACTGGTGTTTTAAAATTAAATGAGATAATCCATATAAAACATGTAGAGAAGTGACCTTATTCATGTCATGTTTTTATTTTAGAATGTCATGTTTTATGTTTAGAATCCTTTTTTTTTTTAAACTTCCTTCCTCTCCATCTTACCTGGTGCCACTATGTGATAGTTGTCACCGTGAGAACTGCACAAACATTTCATGTCACTTACATTTCCTTAACCTTATATTAGTAGTATACATTTGTAGATGAGAATGTGGAAATCATTTCCCACATGTCACTCAGATAGGACTTGAAAACATTTGTTGATTCAAAGCCTGTATTCTCTGAGGGGTACTAATGTAAAAATAGCACAATAATGAATAACCACTCTTAGAGATGTTCTTCTCTTTACACATAATTTAGAGAGAGAAAAAGTTTATACTGTTTTCTAATTAAGAAATGATGATACTTTATGGATACAACGAATATCATCATATTGTCTATGTTCTCTCTCTTTCCCTTCCCTTCCCTTTCATTTCCCTTTCTCTCTCTCTTTCTTTCTTTTCTTTCTTTCTTTCTTTCTTTCTTTCTTTCTTTCTTTCTTTCTTTCTTTCTTTCTTTCTTTCTTTCTCTCTCTCTTTTTCTTTTCTTCTCTTCTCTTTTCTCTCCTTTCCTTTCTTCTCCTTTCTTCTTCATTCCTCTATTTCTGACTCTCTCATTGTGAGAGTGGATCTTACTACATTGCAACCCTCCTGCTACAGCCTTCCAACTAGCTGTGGTTACAGCTGTGAGCCACTACACCAAGCTGATTTTTCTTCTAATCACCATAAACTAGATAACTGATTAATTATTATCTGATTTATATTATGCCACTATGATGTTCAAAAGATGTAAATTACATTTTTATCTGAATTATCAAGAAAGTTTGTAGAATAAGGCACTGGATTAACTCCTATAATCACACTGAAGTTAAACTTTTATAAACAAGATTTAGAGGCAGCAGAGCAAAGACTGGGTGCATACTCTGCTCATCTGGTTTTGTGAGCCGTTACGTGAGCCCGGCGTTAAACATGAAAATTCCAGTTAAACTCTACCCAGTGTTATCGAATGCCCTCGTGTTCATTGAGAGGTTAAGTCATACAGAACCATTAAAACTCGCGTTTCTCACTGAGTGTGTGTGATGTATTAATAGTAGGAGAAAAAGTGACTTTAGATTTACCCCTGTTTTTGAGAGTGCTTCCTTCACTATCAAGGTTCTCAGTAAACTTGAATTTCATGCTGTAACTGGAAGAAAGGTAATCTTTGCACCCTGCTCATGTTATGAAGGTTTGAATGTTCTTCCTTGGGTTTTCTGCCATCAAATCAAAATTAAAAAGTTTGTCCATCAGTCAATGCTTGTAAGAATATACTTTTATAAGCTTTGGGTGATGGTCATAAGTATATGCAAATATTATATATATCATATTTTACATATATCAGGCATATCATATATCATACAAAAGAATATGCAGGCATACACAACACACAGGGAAAATTAAAAATACAGAGGAGTTTGCAAGGATTGCTAAATCAGGGGATCACATTTTCATTACTCTGCGCAAGAAATGTAGTGAGCAATTCGAGGCAATATAAGAAAAAAGGAGAGATAAATGAGAAAGGCGCTTTTTCTCTACAAAATGGCTCTCAGTTATGTAGTATAATTCCTTTAAATAGCTTTGTCATGGCATTTAAAACAAAATCTAATTACAGAAACACATGAAGCACATAAATTTTTAGGACACACATATGCTGAAATCTGTGCCAAAAATCTTTTTTGTTAGCTGGATTGCGAAGTGGTATAGAACACATTATTCTAACATATCAAAATTATTCTAATCTCGGATAAGGCACATAGGGCAATATTAATTTAAATAAGCATTTTATACATTAAATCTATTGCACACAAATGGGGTAGCCCCAGCTACATTTCAACATCTAAGTCGATGCTCTTTTTGCATATAGCTGTGTGCTTTACTTTTTTAGAGGTTTTTTTTTCCCACTGGCACAAAAGAATAGAAATATGGATTTGGAATCAGTACACACTAATTTTGTTGATTTGAAAAAAGAGCCTGAGATCAGTTCTTAAATTGCAGAGTGTATTTCCCCTCCACAGTAGAGAATTAGACTGGAGATAACTTGTCATTCTTCCAACCCAAAGAACAGCAGAGAGCCATCTGGCTTCTCCCCTGCACTGCCGCCTCTGATTGACATCTCAGTTTCAGACCCGGCCTCACAGCTCTCCCACAAACAGATTTCCCGGAAATCTAACCCAAATGGGAATCCAGAGGGACGTCAAAGCTTAACAAATGTGTCCTAGGTCTGCTTTTTCTTGCTTGACTTCTATCTTATCTAATTTACCCATTTTAGAAACCGGGAATATTTTATTTTCATAGTGGCAGAAAGAAGTATCCAGTTTCATAGTACTTTCAATTTTTAACAAATGGAAATAAGTCACAATTAGCAAACAGAAATGATATAAGTAGGAATTTGGAGATGAATTGAAGAGCTCTCCAACCTTAGGTTCAATATTTAGGGTGCCTCTAGGTTACAAAGGTTTTAATTTTGATAACAGAAGATTAAAATGAATCAAAGATGGAGAATTATGACTAAAGAAATGGAAGCTTTGCGGGCAGCAAATGCTTTATGGATGAATATATTTTTATGTGTGCATAGAGCTAGTATTTTACTTTGAGTTTTTACAAAATGAATCCATAAATATACTAAAATTATGTCTCCTCATTTTATATCATTTTCCAAGCAGAAAAGTATCAAAAAGTTAAAACGTAAATTAAAAAGAAAGAAAGCTATTGTATGGACATGGTGTGGCATGTCTGTAATAGCAACACTTAGGAGGCTGAGGCAGACGGTTGTGAGTTTGAGATTGGCCTGGGTTACATAAGGAGTTCAAGGCCATGGACTTTACAGGAAGATCTAATTTGAAGACAATATGCAGTATAACAAGCATTGGTGAATTCCTACTATCTCTTTAATGAAGCTCTGTTTCATGCCTAATGCTTCTTATTACTTGTTATTGTGTTTAATTGTTTGATCAGTCTTACATTTTTGCATGGGGTAATCTGAGCAATTTCGTTGAAGATAGCAATATGTAATATAACAACCATGGTTAATTCCTAGCATCTTGTTTTGAAATCTTATATCATTTTTATTGTTTTTGTACTGTTTTGTTTTTGTCTTGTTATTTTGTTACTTTTTTTCTTTAAAATAAAAAATAAATTTCTCCAATGGATAATAGCACAAAGCTTCTTTTTTAATGAACTAAGAGATATATAATATAACTGACTTGTATCTTGTACCCTGAGCAACTTCTTTAAAGATAACAACATGTGATGTATTAACTATTGTTATCCTCCTATTATTTTATTACGAGATTTTGTTTTACCTTTCTTCCATAAAATTTAAGAATGAAAAAGAAAAGAAAAAGATACATGTTTGAAAACAACTAACTTTTAAATGTTTCTCTTTTATTTTGATAATACCGTGGTAATAGCTAGCATTGTAGTCTTTAGTAAAATGCTTCTTGGATAAGTAAATGACAAATGGAAAGCAAGTTTGGGTGGACTTGAACATACAGGTGCTTGGGTTAGACCAGAAGGAAAGTCTGGATCTCGGTCAGTGTTGTCAGCTAGGGAGAGCACTGCTTGTAGTGGAGCTCAGTTTTCTTGTGAAAGGGGAATCCTTCTCCTCCCACTCCAACCAGAATTTCACCCTGGTGTGATAAGAGTCCCAAAGCAAGTAAACCTCCCTCTAATGACCTGGTGGAGATCTCTTTCTTATAAAGTAAGCACCACATAACAGTGCATTGGCCTATCTTGCTCTTGAAATGATTTCCAAAATAATCGTGATTTTGTCACGTCATGAAGCACTCACAGTGGTTGTTCCTTAGTTGTACAGACTATCTCAAAGATGGCATGTTTCATTAAAGAGCAAATGAAAACTCAATTTTGTTAAAATTACCACTACTCAAAAAGTTTTTAAGCATGGGGAATTTATCAAATTTTGTGGTAGAAATACATTTTCCAAAATTTAAGGTTGCACCTGTAAGTTCAAATTTTATCAGCAACAAATACTGTCCAGGTTTCTTGACAGCGGAAGCCTGCACCCACCCCCAGAGGATGAACCAGAGGACTGCTGAGCCACAAACCCAGCCTTTTAAAAAAAATTATGTTGAGACACTCCATTCATTCATTTTAAAGAAATTATTCATAAACCTCTGACTAACTATAGCTTCCCTATCAGTCATCTTTTTTTTAAAGTAAAAATAGCGGTTCTTGGGGCATAGAGATGTCATCTTATAACTCAGTAGCACAAATACTTTTTCTGCAGAAACCGTGGTCTTAGATCATGCTGTAGAATTTCAATTTAAATAATTAAACAAATAAATACGTAAATAAATAATAGGAATGTGAATGTGGGAATGCATACATTTTAGATAGGTAGAGGAAATAGAATTAATTTTAGCTCCCATGGATTAGCTATTTATTATAAAGTCCTTCATAATGGGTACAAGGTAAACTTTGCTTTTTAGTATAAATTAGTAGCCTTAATGTAATGCAGTGATTTAGATATTCCTTTGAGGTAATGCTTACTCTTTGGTGGTAAAAATACCCCATCTTTCAGATTTTTCACCATTCTTTATGTCCTTCCTGGATGTGCTCCAGGAAGTTAAGGTCTTCCTGTGCAGTCTAAATGGGACAGACCGGATCAATGGTAGGAGGGCTTCCTGAGCTACTGATTCCTAGGGTAGTCTTGGAGGAAAATTTGGAGGCCACATTGGGCCATTTCCCTTTCCTTCTGGCCTTAGGTTATAACTTGCTCATCAGGTTTCTCCAGATTTTCATCTTTGTACCTTCTTCCTGTGTCAGAGGCCCCTTCTGGTTTACCTGTGATCCTCTGTAGTTACTGTGATGCGTTTTCACCTGCTCCATATTGGAAGTGGCTGGATGTAGAAAAGCTGCCAGAGCCTGTAGCTTGTCACTAATTCTAATGGCTGTGTTAACACACGTTACTGAGCCACCACACCTCTAAATGGCCTTTGTTGTTTGCTAGCATTCATCATCCATGTATATTTATTTATAGATGACACAGGAACCCTGAAGTTGATCTGTTTGATTTTCCTGCCTCTCCCCTATCTCCTTATAGTTTATTCATAACCATTTATGTTATTTATCTCCCCTACCTGTAAGCCAGGGGTTCTCAATCAGTGTTAATATTGCCTCCTTAAAGGGACGTTTGGAAATACAGTTCTGGTGGGGATTTGGGGTGGAAGGCTGGATACTTTCAGCTATTGTACTGATTGAAGAATTTCACTAACAATTACTACTCAGGGACTAGAAATGATAAATATCCTTTGTTGCATGGACAATAAAGAATTTCCATCCTCCAAATGCTGCCTCAAGTAGACCACTACTTTAAGGCACAAATTCCTCAGCCGCAGCTTAGCCATGGTCTTTATAACCAAGACAACACTAATTACGCAAGTCTTTCCACAAAGCTCCAGATGGATGCCTAGGCTGACTGAAAAAAAGTCAGGAAGCAAGCAGAAAAATGAAAATTATTAGAATCACTTTTGAAATGTTTATGCATTAGACTTTAGAATTTCTGATTTTTTATTTTACTGTTTTCTAAGGAGGCCACATCGAGCATAGAAATAGCATTATATTTTATATAATATAGCATATTATATATAACATATATGTGAATGTATACTTTAAATCTATAGTTAGATAACTTTTTTTATTTTGGGGGGTGACAACACACTTTTTTATTGGTACATGTTTGTACTACATAATGATTTCATTCATTGTGAGGAGTTGGTACGTATGCATAGCACATATTAATTATTTTAGTGCTGTATTGTGATAATTGTGGAGAAGGTGGAGACCTGGTTTCTTGGAGTGGAACAACTTTTTGGACCTTTGCACATATTATAGAGATAGCCTATCATATATATCCACAGCGAACTCTCAAGGTTTCTTAGGAAGGTGCTATAAGTAGTTGAAACTACTGTTGTCTTTAGTACTTCCGGTCAGCGTTCTCAAAGATAGGATAGCCTGAATAGTTTTTTTTGCTGGTTACCAGCTTTAACTAACTACACAGTGATCCACGTACTTTAAATACAAGAATCACTGTTTTTAGAATGTCTTTGCAGGGCTTTTCTGTCTACTTCTCTAAATGTCATCAATTTGGTTTTTCTTTTACTGACTAAGTTTATTAATTGAGTCCATATGTGAGGAATTAGTTTGCATATAAAAATGGCATTTAAATAGAGTGCAAATTATTAATCAAATGTTCCTTTGTCTTTTTCATACTGTTTATTATGAACATTATAAACTGTACCCCTGGTTTAATAATCTTACTTAATCTTATCATGTGTTTCCTCATGAATACACTCACTAATGGGTGTATGTTTTGCACAATGAGACTAGCACATTTGATTTCTTTTGTAGAGAAGTATTGCAAGATGTGTATTTCCTGACTTGTGAATTAACATGGGATGATTCAGAATTGATAGAACCTTTAGAGATCATTTAACTGCAGAAACTTACAATGATATGTGAAATATCACACACGTTACCCAACTCAAAACAATACCCAGTACACTGTGCACAGCCTAGACCCACCCATCTGAGGTGAATTAGCCCGGTCACCAACACCAACGCCATGAGAGAAACTCTTGTCATTTTTTAGAATTTTTACATTTGATTGATCTCTCTATGCTTCTGTTGTAAAATGTCAAATTGAAAATCAAAATAAGCTTTATCAGAGCCTGGCTTATGTTTGAAGTTTGTCTCATGGTAATTTATTTTTTATCTTTTTAGTTTTCACAGTTTTTATTACTATGGTTTATTTGCTTTCACCTTTGCAAATTTAATAAATTTTTGAAAGATAATGCTTTTTGTGCTTCAAAGATACTGATAATCATGTAGATGTATCCTCAAAATGTAACATGCAGTGAAAATTTTTCAGTGGCAATGCAGAACTGAAAATGGTACATTTCACTTCTGTTACTTTTTAATCATCTGTACTGAGGGACAGATTAAATGATTGAAACATGAAATTGGAGAAAAATCTTTAAAAACTAACCAAAAAGGCAGGGATTACCCGGTAAAGTTTTTGTGTATTCAGCAGAACACAACAATGAAGCTAAATTTAGCTAGAATGGTTAAGAGATGGCCTGAGGTAGGTGGCATGATTAGGTTGCTAAGAAACAGTAAGAGCAGAGAGTTCAGCTAAGTATCCACAGATAAGTTAGGAGTGTTTCCATACTACAGGTAAAAAGGAAAAGGTGGAATAATGAGGTATGTAAAGCAGGGCATTCGTTTTTCTGGGTTTTTTTTGGTGGTGGTGAAAGTTTGATATGTTCATGAGGTTTGGGATATAGGAGGATTAAGTGAGATAATATGTGGAATACTTAAAAACATAAGGTTTTATTACTACTTTTATTTCCTGGGCATAACATACAACAGTGATGGTTAATGTTTATTAATAAATAATTAGTAAATAATAGCTTATTAATACTTACTGTGATTGAAAACATAAAAAAGTTGTAAATTCCCCAAATTATTTCTCTCTGGTGTTATCATCCACACAAATGGCAGCTATTTTCTTCTTGATTTCCTGCATTACAGAACCTGTCCTTTAAACACACACGCACACACACACACACACACACACACACACACACACGATTGTTAGAAACAAAAAGAAGCAGTTGGCCTTTGATTACTGAGCACTAGGCACACTCAACCGCTGTGTCTTCCAAGCAGCCAGTGAATTTTATTTGTTTTTGAAACTGTGCTTCAGCACACCCTTAACATTTGTTCTCTTTCTTTGACTTTTGCTGCTCTGCTTCCTCACCATGGATCTCAGCTGTTTGCGTATCCCTACCTCTCCCATTCTCCTCACAGTTTTAACCCAGGGGGATCTGATGGTAGATTAGAGATGCCTGATTTCCAGTTTTAGGATTAGATCATTTCCTTATTGATGGGGGTATGATTGCCATAGATGGTCCTTCCTACCTGATCTTGGCAGTCAAGGTAATGAGGCAGCTGTAGTATTGGATGAACCTTTCTCATGGCCATTTTACAAATCTTCTGGAGCTCTTTCAGGCTATGAAGAAATGTTTTATAAAAGATATGTTTCTTAATTGGATATATTTGAACTGAACAAAATTAAAGAGCTTTGTTTTCTCCCCAGAGTGTTTTAAATTCATTCACTCCAACATTTCCTCACATTTATTCTAGGTTGGGATATCAACTCTTGGTATCTATTGTGTGTGTTCTTTTTTCCCATTCTTGGTTTTTACTGATTGTTTCTTTTTAAATGTTTCTTTTTAAATTTTTTTTTATTTTAAAGAGAATGAAAAAAATAACAAAATAACAACAACATAGACAAAAACAACAGAAAAACAATAAAAATGATACAAGGTCTCAAAACAAAATGATAGGAATTAACAATGCTTGTTACATTCATATTGTTATCTTCAACAAAGTTGCTCAGATTACCAGGTGTAAGAATGCAAGATTGATCAAACCATTAAAGAGAATAAAAAATAAAAACAAAAAAACATTAGAAATGATACAGAGCTTCACTAGACAAAATGGTAGGAATTCACCAATGGTTGTTCTGCTGCATATTGTAGTCTTCAAGTTAGTTGTTCAGATTACTAGATATAAGCATGCAAAGTTGGTCAAAAAATTTTAAGCATTAACTGTTCCTTTCAATAAACAAATAGATATCAGCAGTACAATTATCCCAGCTATCATTCTATATACATACATATATATTTTCCCCTTCCTTTTTCTTTCTTTTTCTCCTGAAAAAAGAGCCTACAAACTACTTTATATGAGTCACTTGATTTAATTCTCACAGTCCCATGACAGAAGCATTGTTCCCACTTTATAGACAGAGAAACTAGGAGCAGCAAGGATCATCCTCTGAAGGCATACAGCTAGACCGTTTCAGAACCAAACTGTGACTGTAGCCCAGTTTTAGTGGATTGCTGTTTACTTAGATGTAGCCTATTTCCTAAACTTGGTTTTTCTTCTGTCTTTTATTTATCAGCTTATGCAATCTTTAAATCATTTTGGGAAAATATGAAATATAGTGAGTAATAGAAAGACATTGAGCTCCTTTTCCTTATGAGTTTTACGTCATATCATGAATCCTAATTAAATCTATAGGTTGGAAATCAAGTGGAAAGAATGTGAAAACAGCTCTTTATTAGAGTAAGTTTTTATAATCAAAAAACTTACTCATTGTTCTCTTCTATATGTGTATTTCAACTTCAAATCTGTTGTAGAAAGATTCTCTTAGATTACTTCTTAAACGAACATCAGTAAGAACCCTAAACTGCTATGCAAGCGAAGATTAAAGAGTGTTTTAGAGACTTTTCACTTGGTCAGTTGTGATGAATGTTTGGTATTTCTGTAGACTTCAGTGAAATTAATAATAACTCCCAAGATGCTTAAAAAGTATTAAAGAGTAATTATCTTTTTAAATTTTTCTGAAAACTTAAGACCTGTATCCAACAGTGAGTACTTCTTCTTTGTCAGTATTCCAAGCTACAGATAACTATATGCAAACGTGTATGCAATCCATCCTTAAACAACTTTGGAATATGAAAATACTCACTAAATACATGAACAATTATGGTTCACATCACTCAAATTCTACAAAAAGACCTCCCTGATTTATCAGTGAGACATCGACTGTTTAAGAGCTGGAAGGTCTATATGGTAATGTACAAAATTTCTACTCAAAATTCTTACAAGCCAT
>NW_004955417.1:17314455-17355431 GCF_000276665.1 Chinchilla lanigera
AATAAAGTTTATAAATATATATATATATATATATATATATTAAAGTCTATGTATTTCTTCTACTCAATCATCTGAAAAGATGCTCCTCTTCTCTTATCCCATGGCTCCTCTGAGTTGGTCCCTCAGAGCTGTTGCCTGTTTACCACCTTCTCATTTCCATGGCAACTGCAACCCACGGTAAAAAAGTGTTTCTATTTCACCATCTTATTCCCTTCCCTAACTCAGAGATCAGAACTCCAATGTCCATCAGCATTATGTTTTACAAACAAGGAATGGATTTTCTGATATTTTTGTATTTTCCTACTTTTTTCCTAAATACATTATTGATGTAGCCCCCAATTTTTCTATCTCAACTTGAGTTCATATTCTAATTCCTTTACTTAGTAGTTATGCGTCTTTGGGTAAATTAAACAAAATCTTTGTGTGCTCACTTTAATATCTAAAAAAAAATGGTGCTTCTATAATACAGTTGCAATGAATAGTGGTTATGATATGACGTAAACCATTCCACATAACGACTGGGAGAACCCAAGTGCTTCTTGTTACTCTTTGTACATTTTATCTTTGTTAAATCTAAAATTTTGCAATCAAAGAATTTGTGAACGCGGAGATCATATACACTATCGCAGATGTTAGCCAGCAAAGGAAAATGCCAGGTTCTGCACAAGTTTCCACAACTAATAGCATTGGGTCAAGCAGTAAATGGAAAGATGTGTACGGGGACTGAGGTTAAGGGCATTTTAACAGTAAACTTGGGGGCAGGAAAGCACCATGAGTTACACTAGCTGTAGATGCAAGGGACAGGTTGTGCAGAGCAGAGCAAGCTAGAAGATTGGAACACTGCATTGGAGAAGCCACTGTTAGGGCAGATAATCCGGGGAGCTGAGAATTTCACAGAGCAAGGTGACCCTGGTGACCCACTGTGATGGAATCTAAGATTTTTACCATAAACAGGCTTTTTTAAAAAAAAAATTGTTTTGCCTACAACTGATGAACACCCTCTATATCTATCTTCCAGTCTTTGTAATTAAATTTAGGCCATCAGTAGAATTTTTTTTTTGGTACTGGGAATTGAATTCTCGACCTTGCGCTTGCCAGGCAGGCACTGTGCTGCTGATCTACATCCCCGGTCTCATTAGTAGAATTTTTCTTTTATTATTGGAGAGATAATGTATTACAGGTCTTCAGGACTCTTGCTTTTGGAAACAGATTTTGGGTCAAACTCTGATGTGGTCTCTTAGTAGATGTGAAAATTTATTCTCAATTTCTCTTTTATAAAATGGGAATGATAATAATTATTACTGTGAGGTGTATAAAGGGTAGTGTAAAAGAAAAGGATAATGTAAACAAAAGCACAACATGTTGCCTGGTATACAGTGGAAGCTAAATAAATGCTAGATGTCATTATCGGTAAATCCATACGTCTTATGACAATAGGATTTTAAATTCACTGAAGTTACAGAACTTCTTTTCATTCATGTTTTAATTCCTCTCATCCTTATTTTAAAACGTATGCCAGTTCATCTTAATTGTCAAGCCTGACAATGTTAAAAGACTCCGGGAGAGGAGATTAATCATAGGATTAACCCACCTATGAGTATAAAGGAGCGTGCTCTTAGGAGGCGCCGCCAGTTGCAGGGGCAGGTGCCGGAGGTTCTGCTTGGCAGAGGGTCTCGCATCCTCACGTCCTTGCTCCTCCTTTGTGTCTGTGTTACCTCTTGACGGTCGTGGGGAAAGCAGCTTTGCTGCCCTGATATTCCTGCTTTGGAGCTGGCAGACGGGGCTGAGATTGTGAGGCAGATTAAACCTTTCTTCTTTTACCTTGCAGTTGTCAGGTATTTTGTCCCAGTGACGGGGAAGCTGATTAATTTAAATGATATATTGTATATAATAATATGATTACTACTAGAATGAAAATATCCAAAGAAGAGGAAATCCATTGTTCACATGGAAGCTTAGTATAACTTGGCATCAACTGGTTGAATTTGTTATAACTTAGAGCGGGGAGCTAGTTGTAGGGATATAATTTTGGAACGTGGGGACCTTTCAAGGGAAGCTAGGCCTCTATGATGTACTATCTTTGGAGAAAAGAGTGTTAAGGACTGAATAAAAATGCAGTGAGATTAATTGGGAGAAAAACACATTTAACCTAATTCTAAATTTTAGCTATGATTAACTTTGGGGGTTAGTTCCAGCGCTAATCAAAGAATAGAGAAAGAAAGAGAGAATCATTTAAATAGGCTATTTTTTTTCTATTATTTTGTTTAATGACATGAATTCCATAGAACAAGATATTTTGAAAGTGGGCCAGTTCCTGTTAGCACTGAGGTCTAGCTGAATAGATTAGAAACCCCAAGGGAATGTGCATTAATTAGTAAGTGGTTAGTGTTAAATTGCTGCTAATTTGGGTCTTGTAACTGAAAGGAACTAGCAGACTGAAGAACAGCGTTGACAGCACTTTGAGATGGGAGGAAATTTGAAGCAGCTCTTCTGTAACTCGTTCTTCTGTGGTAAGAGACAAAGTCTATTTCACTTGACTGAATTAACTTTGTGACTTGAACTTCCCGTCTCCTCTTAAAAATGACAATTATGTATTGGATAAAAATGAGTGAGAGTTCTTGAAGTTCAGTTTCAAATGCCACTTCTATTGGCACATAGGAGTACATGTTTTTAAAAAGATAGCCAGGCAAAAATTGAAGCTTTTTGTTCATTTAATATCATATGATTATAAAACATAGAATGCTTCTTAAATGTAATTGTGAGCTTCCAATGGGAGGATAAGCCAATAATTCAGTAAGAATACATGACATTTAAATCCACACCTGTAGTTTACTTCTTGCCATAAAATAGAACTCCAAGCATGATAATGTGAGGTGTTTGTGGACCTTGTCCAGGGAAACAACAATAAAAGGTGAAAAATATTTTCCAAAAACCCAAAACTTGAAGTCTCTGGAAATTGTCCTAGACATATAAAGCAAATGAGGAAAGGTGCATTCAAATAAATCTATTCAATCTTTTTAAGAACAGCAAGCATCTGTGATGCTTTCTGTCATCCCAGCTGAGCGTATGGTAGCCCTGATCTGGGCTGGTGTATCCGGGAAGCTTGGACCTCCTTCTGCTCACAGTTCCACATCAAGGACTGTGGCATCCCTCTGGGAATGGCAGGCCACCCGCAAGCCCACTGACCCCTTCACCTCCTTTTGTGGCAGAGTCCACAGCTCTGTGTTGCCCCGGTGAGATTCCAGGTAAGTAAGTGAAAGAGCTCAGGAATGTACTTCCTCCCCGGCTCCTAGTCACAGAAGGGAAATGTGACCCGGGAGTACGGTGAAGCAGAGGGAGGATGCTGGGAATGTTACCACTCACGTGTAGATAGAAGTTCAACGTTAGAGATACAAGTCTGGAAGAACAAAGGCTCCCATCCCCTCTACTAGGTTCTGTTTATTAAGCTGAGGCTTCAAGAGAAGCGGGCTGTTCAACTGTGTGTTATTTAATTCTCATGTGTTTACAAAGTTTTTGTGGTTTCTCTTGCCACTGATTTCCCATTTCATTGCACTATGGTCTGATAACATGTACAGTATAATTTCAATTCCTTTGCACTTAGTTAAGTATGTCCTATGGGCTAATCTATGGTATATTTTGGAGAATGTCCCATGTGCAGCTGAGAAGAATGTGCATTCTGATATGGGGTGGAACACTCTATAGACACCTACTAAGTCCATTTGTTTAAAAGTTTGGTTCATTTCTGGTATTTCTTTCTTTTATTTTAAAGAGAGGAAAAAAACAATAAAAACGATATGGAATTTCAAAACAAGATGATAACTGGCCAAAAAACAGACCTGAGGATCAATGGAACAGATTAAAAGATGCAGACACAACTCCAAACACACTTAGCCACCTTATCTTTCACAAAGGGGCCAAACATGCTCCCCAGAAGAAAAATAGCCTTTTTAACAAATGGTGGTGGAAGAAATGGCTTTCCACATGCCAAAACCTAAGACTAGACCCATGTCTATCACCATGCACTAAAGTCAAAATGGATTAAAGATCTAAATATTAAAACAGAAACACTAAATCTACTAGAAGAGAAAGTAGGAAGAAATCTTGAAGACATAGGGGTAGGTAGAGAGTTCATGAACAAAACCCAAACTGCATAGGAAATACTTCTTTGTTGATTTATTTTTTTAGTCTAGTTGATCTATTTGTGACAGTGAGTATTTTTTGGGCCTTTTTTTTGAGACATGGTCTCTCTATGCAGTTCAGGCTGGCCTTGAACTCACTTTGTAGCCCAGGCTGGTCTGGAAATTGCAGCTGTTCTCCTGTCTCAGCCTTCTGAGTGCTGGGATTGCAGCTGTGTGCCACCACACTCTATGTGTGCCACCACACCACTTTCACACTGCTATGACAGTGAGTATTGAGGTCACCCATTACAATTCTATTATCTTTCCAAAAGTATTAAAAGCATCATACCACAGTGATATATGCACAAGCATGTTTGTAGTGGCACAGTTTGTAACAGCTAAATCTTGGAAAGAGCCCAAAAGACCATCAGCTGATGAATGGATAAAGATTTTTTTTATACAATGGATTACTACTCTGCCACAGAGAATGATAAACTTGAGACATTTCTGCCTAAATGGATGCAATCTGAGACCATACTTTTAAGTGAAATAAATTGGACACATATATGTTAGTATCACATGGTTTCTCTGGTGTGAGAAACTGAAAGTGTAAGTAAGGACCAAAATGTATAAAACAGGAAGAAAATGGTCAAATGAGAAGGGGAACAAGGGACAGGGTAAGGTAAAGAAAGGGAAAGGAAAAAAGAGAGAAGAAGGAAAAAGTAGAAATAAAGCTTTTGTAAATAAGGAGGGAAAGGAGGTTGAAGGGAGAGGAGGGAAATGGGAAAAAAAGAAGCAAGGTATATCATGTTCAGGTACAAATTCCCTATGATGAATGCGATCATTATGTATATCTAAAATGCACCAGTGAAAAAAAAAGAAAAATAAAGAAAAATTAAAAGAAATAAGCAGGCTGCGAGCTCTGTGTAACTCTTGCCAAAAGCCACATTGCACTTGGGTATGCCTTCTGTGGATCCCAGTCTGAAACATTTAGTTAAGCCTGGAAGGAGGCATTTGGCTGATTTGTTTCCTGTCTTATTTATGGTCTACCTAAGAAGAATGCAAAATTTTATATTCTACATTTTGATTATAGTAGTGGTATAGGAAGAAAAAGCAGAGAATTTTTACACAGGTCAAAACCTTCCTGGGTGGTTTTTTTTTTTTTTGTGGAAATCTGTACATTGTTTAGAGGATGCCATTCTGAGTTATTTGATTGGTGTTAGTACTTTTCCATGTTTGAACCTGTCCTCAACTCTGGAAATTGTAGATAATTTAGAGGCAAATAATTCTTGTGTATTGAAACTAAGATTGGTCAGGTAGAAAGCACTGATTATTGCTGTGTAGATATCTACCAGCTTTCATTCACTACCAAACTCATCTCAGCAGAGTGATACCTCGGTGATTGAACTCAATTCACTCCAAATTTGTGTTCAAAAACTGAAAAGTTTGAGAACTAAACATTTCCCATAAGAAATAATGGAAAACCAAATTGTTGGTTCTGAGCTCTAGAGACTACCCTTAGGCATTTATTTTTTCCAGGACTTTAACAAATTTTACAATGATTCCTTTCTATCGTGGTTCTCACAGTTGTCTTCATACCTTTACTGGTGGTATCCCTAACTTTCTTTGGAGACATGGTCATGATATCTTATGCTAATAAAGTGCAAAAAAAATCACAATTGATGATTGTTTTAATGTGCTAACACAAGCACTAAATGTCTGAGTGAGATGTGATGCATGACTCACTCTCAGCTATACAGGTTTTTTCTGAGACAGAGTTTCCATTAGACTATCAAGCAAAGTTACAAATACCAAGCAGATTTTCTTCTAAGTTTGCTGGTTGAGTAGTGGAAAGTTCAAGCTTGGAGCCTTTTGAAAACCAAGGCATTACTGTACTTCTCAGGGAATGTGTGGATTTGCCTTAGAAGTATGACATTTTTCTGATTCTCACTGAGTTCGGTAAAATCTTTGCCAAATGTTCATATTATATGATAACATGAATTTGCCATTGAAAAAACACCAGACAGCATGCTTAAATGACTGAATTGTATGTAGCATGTACGCCCTTATTGGCTGTAACTTAAAAGAAATCTTTTAAGAAACACTTAAAAAGAAATCTTAAAAGAAACACTTTAACTTAAAAGAAATCTTGTAGGAAAATAAATTGCTAAGAAATTTCTCTACCACCTTTAGAAAATTTTAGCTGTTGAAACATCGGCTCTCATGATGTTGTCTTTTCACTATTTCGCCTTAACTCCCTGGATAATTCTTAATAAACAGTCTTTTCATGGGGCTTGATTATCAAAATGAACTCTTTCAATATTGGAATGGCTCAGCATCCTCTCTTAGGTAATTTTGTCACTTTCCCTGATCTTGTCTATTCTCCAAAAATAGAAGTTGACTAATCTCAAACTCAAATGAAGTTATCCTGATAATAATTAAGAATTTCTTATATTTCATGTAGAGAGTTTTATGAATATTATGACATTAATTCATTAAGTCCCCACAATAACTCAGAGGTACTTTTAGAGTCACTATTGCTATATAGGCAAGGAACCTAAGATCTAGAATTTTTAAATAAACACAAGATCATACAGCAAATAAATGAGGGTCAGATATACATTTAAATAGTTAATGCCAGCATCCAAATGTTTAGCCAGTGTGAAATATTTCCTGCCTTCAGCTTTGCAGCAGTTTCAGTTCTGTCTCTGTCTCTGTCTCTCTCTGTCTCTCTGTCCTAAAAATGCCTTTAAATTCTGGCGTCCTGCATTATATCTCATTCCAAAACGTTGATTTTTTTGGGATTCAGTTTTCAGCACTGGGTAGCTAACTGGCCTTGACCATTTCATTTGCTTTCTTGGGGCTTCAGTGCTGTATTAATTTAATTATATATTCAAGATATACATGATGATTTGATCAACATATACACATGTAATGAGCACCAGGATCAATTTATGTAGTACATTCATTCCCACCTGTGTTGTAGACTAAACACCCAGAGCTTATTCATCATAAAACTGAAAGTTGGTACCCCATCTTAGTTACTTTTCTCATTGCTGAGACAAAATAGCCAACACCCAAACTTAAAGGAGGAAAGTTTTATTTAGCTCATAATTTGTAGAAGTTGTAATCCATAATTATCCGGCTCCAAGGCAGGCAACAGTTCCTGGTGGGTAGAAGGTAGCAAAAGCAACAAGGGACAGCCCACGGCTCGTTCCTATCCTTTATATCCGCATCCAGGCTACCTGCCCTTGGGGTGGGTAGCACTCAAACCCTTAATCCTAGTGACCAGAATCCTAGCATTGCACCATGAATCAATCCCAGCATCACACACTGAATCAGCCCTAGCACCATCTTTAACAGAATTATCATGGTTTTATTTAGATTCAGGTAAATTCAGTGAACTACAGAAATAGAAAAATGCTTTAGTATTTCCCAATCATGTCTGTAGTCAGTAAAATTTTTTCTTAAAGGATGAGTTTAATTTCATTTCTATGGCAACAGATCTTAATTGAAAGGTAGAAATAAACTGTTAAACCAAGTTTTTGATCTAAAGTTACCCTCTTTCTTTCATCTACACAAAATAATTGATAAGAATGTAATAATTTTGGTCGGAGAAATGTCATTCACATTAACTTCAATTTTAATAATTTTTTGTTCCTTAACCCAAAAAGGTGATTAAAGAAGATCCGTGACTCATATGGCCACGAGGAGTTTATGAAGAATTTCCCACTAACTGTTTGAGTCAGAAGTTCGTGATGTGTCATCGTTTCCTGTGAAATACCACTGAGACCCGACTTTTCCAAGTGTGTACAGTGCAGTCTGGTGGTGCCTTTTATTGCCTTTGGGACTGCTTCTCCCATGGCTGCAGGAGTCAGGGATGTGCTCTGAGGTTTTCCCCAAGGATCTGATGGTGGACTCTTGAGGCCAGAACTGGAGGAAAGTTCTTAGTCATCCACCTCTTTGCTTTATGAATGAGGCACATTCTTTAGCCTCTTAGCTTAGCATGTCATACTACTGACTAGGATCATTGTCTTTTCATAACACTTTTCTATAAAGTCATGATTGCAAGCTTACAACATAGTAGTTATAAAAGCTGTTAAAGGATACAATTAATTTAGGCATTAGAATCACTTTTGTTCTGATGGAATATAGTTTAATAAACTGAACCTTTTGTGTGTCACTAAATTACAATTTATCAGGGCAACGATGATTCATTTCTACTTTGCCAATTCCTTTTCTGCTTGGGTGTTTTATATATGTGCTCTCATTTATAATTTAGAAAATCATCCGGGCATGGTGGCTCACGCCTGTAATCCCAGCACTCGGGAGGCTGAGGCAGGAGGATTGTTGTGAGTTTGAGACCAGCCTGGGCTACAAAGTGAACTACAGAGTGAGACCTTGTCTCAAAAAGCCAAAGATAAAAATAAAAATAAAATATTTTTAAACATAATATAATTAATTCCATTTTTTAACCCCAAGAGAGCAATAGTTTGTAGACTTTAGAATCTTGTTTCCTTGTCTGCTACCTTCACAAGGCATGATTAAAAAAATACCATTAATGTTTACATTTTAAAAAATGTATCACAGTAAAAGACATATTCACATTAATCCCCCTCAAATACTCACCTTCCCTTTGAGCACACTTATGCCAGTGTTCTCGCCCCTTGCTGAAGCAGCTTTTGAAGTCCTCTTTCATGAGTGTTTTATGAAATGTGATTAAAAATACTGCTGCTAATGTCACCCAATAGAAAGGTAGGTTCATACAGACCTTAAGGTGTGTTCTCATTAATGTCATTGACTACATCTGGCACCTTGTCTTTTTGGGGGCTTCCCCAAATTCAAAATTACCATGAAAAGTAAGCATGAATCTGTTCAGGATACTGAAGCATCCATAATAGCATAACTGAAGATATGAAAGACTTCCAAATTTGCTTCCAAAGTAGCATGAACATTGGGATAAATGTATTGGAATAAGAGGGAATATTTTGTGGGTAGTTAATGTCAATTAACTTTTGCTATAGTGAATTTTTAAAAAATTTAAACCTTCATGGTACTTTGATCATACCTTGTAGCTATGTGACTTTATCTAAAATACTAATTACTCTGTACCTCAGCTTCTTTACCTGTGAGATTTTTAATAATTATCTAAATCAAAAGTTTTTATAAGAATAAAATGAGTCAATATAAGCATCAAGCTTAAGGCAGAATCTGGCCTGAAATACTCTATAAAACGTATCTATTACTATTACTGTTAATCATGAGTACATTTCACAAAGGTATGAATTTAGTATTTGATGACAACATTTTTTGAAAATCCAAATTTACTGACTCCAAATCTCCATTATTTCATCATTATTATCTCAGAAAATAATTTGTGTTTTCCTTATAATTCTATTTTCTGTATATACCATAATGAAGGGAGAAAGTATAAATTGATGAGTTAGTCTTTAGTATTACCCATTTATTAACCCAAAATAATGCATTACAAGATGATTATGTATGCATAGATTTAATATAAATATGCACATATTTCATGTAAATATATAAGCATATAACTTTTCCTTAGTTTGAAATAATTGGAAAATGATTCTCATAAGGGCTTCCTAACTTCACCCAGTTTCCTACTTAAGGTGTAAATCATGTAATGTAGAGATGGAATTCTACAGCAAGATATATCACTGGTGCATACTTTAACTAAATCACAAGCATATGAAAAATCTAGAAGACTAATTACAGGGAATTCTGAGCCCATAATAGTGATGATTTATCTAGATTTTGCTTCTCAGTTCTTTCTCCTGAAACAATAGAAGAGGCCATGTATCCAGGGAAATAACTTTCCTTAGGAAGCCATAGGTTTAACTGCAGGGAAGAATTATGTAGATAAACCACTGACTACCTGTTCTTGGCTATTTTTCAAGACAGTATAAATAGAAAACAGTCTTTGCTGCTAATTCTGTTGGAGAAATGATGGAGTGACACGGAGAGAAAATCTTCAATTACAATGGGCTTCCTTTCCCTAAGGGGGATATGGTCCAAAAGTCCCTCATGGATGCCTGAAACTGAAGATTGTGCCAAATCCAACATATATTATGATTTTCCCTGCATGTACATACCCATGGGAAAGTTTCATTTACAGATTAGCTACAGAAAGAGACCAACAACAACAAGAGAAAAAGAGAACAATTAATCCAAATACAGTAATAAAAGTTATATCAGAGCAGACTCTTTCTCTCTCTCTCAAAATATGTCACTGCACATTTTTATCTTTTCACTTAAAAGAAGCAGTCTTTGGGATCCCTGAATCGCCAGAATCACTGCTGTTGTGCTTTGGGGTCACTATTAAGTAAAATAAAGTTTACTTAACTACAATCACTGCAGTACAGCAGTAGTTGGCCTGGTAACTGAGATGGCTACTAAATGATGACTAGAAGGGTAGTGTATACAGCATGGATATATTGGACAAAGGAATGGCTGATCCTGGACAAGATGGAGCTGGACAGCATGAAAATCAGTCATGCTACTCCGAGTGGTGTGCAATATAGAACTTATTATTCATTTCTGGAACTTTCCATTTACTATTTTTGAGCTGTGCTTCACAATGGAGAACTGAAATCATGGAAAGGGAAACTCTGGATGGGGGAGACTACAGCAATAACAAAGACATTATCTTTCTGAAATAATACACACAAAATCAGTTTAGAGTGGTAAAAATAAGACTTGGTGGTAAAAATAAGATAATTTTCATAGCAGTTTCAATAAAAAGGGATTGAGACGTGACACTCAAGAGCTGTACACACTGAAGTTTTCAGATTTGTTTCCAGGCAACATGGACATTATGCAATGTAAGCACACTTTGATTTGATTTGATAAAGTATCCAACTCCTTGCACAATTTCTATGCACAAGTTTTTGGAACCCTGACTTCTCTAACTTGGCAACAAAATGAAATTTTCTCCAAAATTGGTCAGCGTTCTGTTATGCAATATGAGTCCTAGTGATGTAGGCTGGAAGTCAGTCTTTTGTAGGGTGAAAAGTAGGTACTGAGGCGGTTGGACTTTGCATATTACAAGTGGCTGCAGGGCAACAGTTGTCTCTCATGGACCTACTGGTGTTCTCCTGGTGCTTGTGACTGCAAAAGCATTTAGATGCTTATATCTAAATTCAAGACAGATCTCCAACCAATTCTTCATGGTCAGCTGCCAACCTAAGTTTGGGTACTGATCCTCAATAATGGCATTCATTATGAAAGGCTGACATCTCATGCAGCTGCACAATTGCACTGTCAAATCTAATGCTCCTTCAAATATTTGATTTCGAGAACTCATTGGAAGGATTGTTGGACATAGGGCTGAATAATCCTATTTTGGAATTTAACTTGTAATGTTACCACTTCTCTTACAATTGGTAACGACTCTTTCTTGACTGCAAGATGCTAATACAACTTAGATGCAGTTTGGGTCTTTGCTATTTTAGATATAGCCAAGGTTGAAAGAGGGAAATTTAATGTGATTTAGTTTGGAAACTGTTTATATGGATAGACTGATACAGAATAGATGAATAGATCTTGAGCTGACATAATATTAACTGAAATAAATCAGACTTTGACACACAAGCTTAGTTTCTCTTATGTGAGAAAGCCAAATTCTAAACTAATTAAAGTGCAAAGTGAAAGATAGATAACAGGAAACAGGGAGATGGATCTTTTGCAAAAGTGGACCAAGAGATGGAGAGAGCAGAGAAGGAAAGAGGGGAGAAAGAGGCATAAAAAGATATGTATGTGTACCGAGTTCCCACGATGAGTTTAATCATTATGTGCTTGAAACATGTAAAAGATAAGAAAGGATATTGTAAAAGAATGGGGCATATGAAGACTTGTACTATATTTCCCATATATTTTTGCCAAGCTTTTAATTTTTTATAGCATAAATGCATCAAGAATAGTTTTGTAATTCTATAAAATTAAATGTAGAAAACAGGTATACCTTGCTACTCTTTGTGTCTATTTTCTTCCCCTAGAGACAATTACATTCACCTGATTTTAATGGGGCTAAGCTGTAAGGTCATTCTATAAAGTGCCTTCTAGGATTCTGTTGTTATTTCCTGGTAGATAAAAGGATGTTCCTAGCAAATAAAATGACAAGCAACTCCTTGATAGACTAGAATAAATGACATCTTTTGTCCAGTTTACACCTGCTAGGGATTTAGGTTCAAATAATTTAGTATTATAACTAATGCTTTAGGAAATATCTTTGTAATATAAATTTGCACATTTATATATGTGAGTGTTTATGACAAATTTCAGGAAATGAAATACTGAGGAAATTAGAATGAGATGATTATTTAAAAATGGATAGTGACAGCTGGATATGGTGGTGCATACCTATAATCTCAGCACTTGGGAGGCTGAGGCAGGAGGATTGCCTGTGAGATTAAGGCCAGCCTGGGCTACATAGTGAGCTCAAGGCCAGGCTGAACTACCTAGAGAGACTCTGTTTTTTTTAAAAAATTATAGTGACAAGATTTAGATCAATTTATGTTCTCATAGTGAATGAGGGTATGTATCTGCAAACTTATCAACATGGAACATTAACATTTTTTAAAGTCTTTAACTGGCAAAAGTATCCTGGTGAAGGTAAAATATATGTTGTTCGAATAAGATTTATATTAGTGATTAAGCACTATGTAGCTTATATATAGCAATGCTGAAATACTATCTCTCAATAACGGCAGCCCCTCCCACTATTTATTTTTCCTGTCCCTAGACCCTAGTGGACTCAAACCGCTCTTGCTAAGACCACATTTCCAACAGAAATTGTAAATAATTACAACTCAGATACACGCTGGACGTGCGGTCAATCTCTCCTCTCTCATATACTTTTCCTGTTTCAGTTACCTTGCATTTTAGGGTGCTGATCTTTCTCATTAATTTGTTCGCTCCCTTTTAGGGAGAAATTATATCTCTTTTATCTGTATACTTGGCCTAAACCTAGTGTCTAGTGCAAAGGTCAATACATGTTTTATTTTGTGTTTGTGAGTTGATTGACTGTCTCCTGCCAATGGGTTTTCTCTTAGATGAGACATGAGCCCACCCCTGCTACCTTGCTCTGTGTCACACAAGTCTCCTTTTCCTCTGGGCCACAGTTTTCTATCCACACAATCAGGGAGTTTAGCTAGTTGTCGCTCAAGTTTATTTAAAAAAAAAAATCAAGCTTCTACAATACTTTCCTTTTTATTACAAGCGAACGATTTTTATTCATATTATAAAAAAGAATTTTAATAGCATGCAGTATAGTTGTTTGTTTTTACCTAACAAGTCTACAGAATGTTTCCTTTCAAATATGGCTTTACAGAATGGAACAGTTCAGACAGTTGTCACCTCTTGTAGTGTGTTAGCCCCACCTAGTGAATGATTAATGAATTCTCAAAAACTAAAGCAGATGAACACTTTTTAAACTATTGCTAAATCATATGTCATCTTGTTTCTAGTCTTTGAGCCTTTACTACAAGGGGTTATTGAAAAAATATGATCACTGATTAAATTTTAAAAATTATTACAGTAAAAGACTCATTATAATTAATCTTCCTCAAAAGATGCCCCTTTCTGCAAACACATTCATCCCATTGTTCTTGCCACTTCTGAAGCAGTTCTGCAAGTCTTTTCGTGAGTGTCTTTAGGATATGTGATTAAAACTACAGTAAATCCTGCAGTGGAGTGCCATCCAAAGGAGAATTGGGCCAGTAAAAAATTATATTGTATCCTCATCCATCAGATCTGGCATCAAGCAACTTCTGGTTTTCCTCCAAATCAAAATTACCATGAAAGCCAAACATTTTGAATTGACCTAGGACATGAGAGTACATCTAAATACACTCATGAAAAAGGACTTTTCTACTACATAAAAGTTTCAGAAATGTAGATTTTAGCTTCCCCCACACTAAATGAAGTTTGGAATGGATGCTAAATGGTGATTCACTATGTTCATCATACAAAAATATCAAAATTATATTTCACTTTTTCCTGCAAATTCTTGGAAGATATATTTCAATAAGACAGGAACTAACCAAGAAATGGTGAACCATGAACTAAATGGAAGTGCTGTAGTTTGTGCCAATCAGATACACACACAAATTTCAATGGTGTAAATGAGGAGAATACAGAGCTTTGTTGGCAAGTAGTATCCTGGAGGAATCCTTTGATCCCGGAGCTTTCCTAAGAGTGGTGACTTCTGGGTAGAAGAAAATGCACTGGACCTTTTCTCTTGGTGGTCTGGTTTGGAGCAAAGTTCTGAATGTCATTTCTGAAAACACAACCTATGTCTGCTTCTTCAGTCATTTCACACCCTGCAATAGGGCTCACAGCTAACTATGGTGAATTCTTTTTCCTGTGTAGAGCTTAGAATAATGAGCTTCGTATGTGCAAGTTTGAACTTATATAGAATTCTAAATTTGAAATTATTTTTGTATAAACGTCTAATGTTCCTCTTGTGAGATACGAAGCTGTACTAGTCTCTGATCCAAAGTATGTGTCATCTCCTCCTTTCTTGGAAGATTCAGGAAGCTATTTGTTGTCTCTTCTGTTCTGAAAATTCAAGGTAATATGCCTGAGTTTGCCTGTTTCTACCTATGGTGGAAGGTGTTTGTAGAATCCTTTCAATGTGGAAACTCACGTTCTAATTTGCTGGCATATTTATTTGGTTTAGTGAAAATTTCTTGTCTTCAGCTTCTTTTGTTCTTTTATTTTGGAATTGTTATTTTGTGACCACTGGATTTAGTTGGCTGATCTGCTAATTTAGTTTTTATTTTTTTTTCTTACTTATTACCTTCTTTTAAAAACTTCCCAAACATTGGTGTCATGAATCTCACCCTCTAACTTTAGAATTGATCTCTTAAAAAAAAGTTGCCATCATATTTTAAAAAATAGTCAATAGCATTTCTTTTTCATTTTCTTAAGGTTTCATCTATGTAGTATTCCATTTTAATTTTATTACTGAGCTATTTCATTTTTGTGTGTATGCTAACTGCATGATTTTTGCTTTTCTTTGCCCCTTGGTTTTGTGCCCATGTTTTAGCGGAGAATTTCTTTCAGCCTTTACTCATCTGTCTTGGCTGCCCTTTGGAAACAGGGAGGGACTTGAAGCTGGTTGGGAGGTCTGAGCACGCACTGGGCTCTTCCCCTGTGAGCTTCATTATAGGATTCTCCGGTGGGGAGTACAGCCATACTCTGAGTGTTCCTCACTGTAGAAGCTGTTTCCCTGTGGGAAGACAAGCGCTGGATGTCAGAGTTCCGGATTACAAGAGAAGTAAGTTGGTCAGAGTCCCAGTGTCTTTTATGCAGTACTGGAATTAATAAGATTGCCTTTGATCTGAACCAGCCCCTAAATCTCCTAACACAGGAGAATGCACTTTCCCTTCACAAGGAGGGGAACTTTAGCTTTCACCTGGGTGGGTGGTGCTGGAGATATGACTGCCCCTTACATAGTCTGTCAGCTGGTCCTCCTGCTGCATGATGAAGAGCTCTTTTCAGTTCCACTTCCAGAAGATCTGCTTGTGGTTATGTTGTTTGGTACATTGAGTTACCTGTTGGTTTTCCTCCTCATAGATTAGGTCTGATATTTTTCAAATATGTTTGTTTTTCAACTTACAATACTATAGCCAGTTTCTCTTTTCACTCATTTTCTGTGTATTGGCCTTTTGAAACAATTGCCTTTTGTGAAGATAAGAATAGGAACACATCTGTGTGTTCTGAATCCTGAAAAATTCTTTTTTAGTATTGGATTTGATTTAATTTATACTTATAGACATGATGGGGGCTGGGGATTTAGCTCAGTGGCAAAAGCGCCTGCCTGGCAAGCGCAAGGTCGTGAGTTCGGTTCCCGGTACCGGAGAAAAAGCAAAAACAAAAAAAAAAACAAACAGACATGATGTATCATTTCATAGATGAATGTAAACACATAAACAGTACATATAATTATGTGTGTATGGTGTGCATATCTACCTCTAGATATCTATTTAGGTGATTCATTGTTTGCATTTTTTTCTGCTAAAGCAGAGCTTGAACCCAGAGCCTCATGCATGCAAGGCAAGCTCTCTTCCACTAAGCTATATCCCAAGGTTTTCTTTTCAAATCTGGAAGCAGGACTTCACTAAATTGTCCAAGCTGGCTGTGAACTTACTATCTTCCTACCTAAGTCTCCCTAACTGCTCAGATTTCAAGTATGTACCACTAACCTCAGGTTCTCAATTATAATCTTGATCTCACTAAACATGAGAGAAAGTAGTTTGTGGGGAAGGGTTTGTGATGCTAAGTGAAAAAGAGGTAAAAATCACAGAATAAAGGGAAATTTTGTATTTCCTATTAGTTTATGTTAGTGGTTTGGACCCTGCAAAGAAGTTGCTCTTTTCTTTTCATTGTCACAAGGGTGCAGTTTGGTAATTTAGTCCTTTAAAGTGTTTAAATACTAAACCTATACAAATTTGCTGAAAGAATAATTTACTAAGTAGTATGCAGACAACTGGGAAAGTAAATACAGCTTCTTACAATGAAGTTAGCAGTGAGATTTACTACAAAAGCTGTATTTAGGCAGAAAAATTGTGAAAATTAAGATAATTATCTATTAAAAATCTAATCAAAATGTCTTTCATGCTAACCATATGAACAACGATCTTGTGGATCCAGAGAAAAGTAGAATTAAGTGGGACAAATAGGACATAAAGAACCTACATTCATTTGTCCATCTTTACATATGACAAAAATATACTAACTCTTAAGCTAGACAAAGAAGGGAGAGCAGTGAACCACACTTTAAAGAGTGTATGTTCTGTGGGATTGTGAGAGGAACCTGTGAAGACATATGGGGCAGAGATTCTGGTGAAGAAATACTTTTGCTTATAAGCCGCCTGAAACTACCTCCATCAAAAGAAAATAAAGCAAACACGGTAAATGAGCCAAGAAAGAACCTCAACCCCACTTAAAGCTAGAAAAGCTGAAGCTAGTGATGACACAGCTACCAATCAATGTGATCAGACATCCCAACCCTGCTTTTCTTCTTAAATTGGTTTTTCTTTATGCTGGCATCACTTTTAGGCAACTGCTCTGTGTGTGGCAATAGGGTGGTCACTGCAGATAGATATAAGCGTGCTCTCCTGTGACCCTAGAGGAAGATCACAACTCTCTTTGGACTGGAAGATATGTCAGCCGGGGATTCTGGTTGTCTTTAAGTCTTGTGTTTCCCTTTGTGCAAATCACGTGCCTCATATAGTAATCCTCTGTGATTAGCTAGCCTGAGTCAAACACATCTGTGTAATGCACAATATTAGGAGGACATGACTGACAGCTCAAATCTATTAGAGTTGATGGATGAATCAATTGTAAAAATTTCCAAGATTACAAGGTTCAAGGAAGGTAAAAATACATATACACACATACAAACACACACACACACACACCTCGATCATCAAATTTAAGTGTGGAAACTTTGGTGGGGTCAAGTTTATTTTTATTACAGAAGTTTACGAAATGGGCTGGGAGTTTAAAAAAAAAATCTGATCCATGCTGACTGCAAGTTGCCTTAAGACCAAAGCAAAAAGTAGAGAGCCTGGGGCTGGCAGAGTAACATGTGGGCAGACTGTGGTCAAGGGTGGCATCTTGCAAGATCAGTGGGTTTATGTGATGTCAGTCCAGGCAAGGCTCATATAGTGGAATGGAACTGACTTTTCCAAACCACTGGGTTTATCTCAAGTTAACATCGAGGACATTGGGTTTATTCTTGGTACTGATGCTGATCACGCTAGAATCCACTTGGAGAGCTCTACATAGCTTCTTAGAGGTTTTGTTTGTTTTTCTTACTCATGATAATGGTGTGGAGAGAATGGACTAAGGTCTCTTGGGGGTAGTCATGGCTGTTCTGAGTCAAAGCGGCTACAGCTAACCGAGTGATTGAAATAAGACTCAGTGTGTTGTCATTTTAGAAAATGATTATAATCTTAGAGGACAGAGTTATTCTCAGTACAATAATACAAAGAAGAGTTTGTGGGACCCGAAGCTGGCTTTAAAGGCAGATGTGCAGACCTGGGACTGTGAAACTTTTTTCTTGTGAAGCCTGTCTTGTTGGATTAACATCCATTGCAAAGACTCAAGGAAGAAATTAAAAGTTTATTTGGCCTGAGTAGGCTCAGTTGGGGCAAGCTAGCTTATGCCGCAGTAATAAATCGCCTGTCCTTCACTTAATAAGGGAGATTTCTTTCCTTCTTAAACTATTCCATTGTTTTATGTCATCTGGTGAGCTCTGCTCACAGTGGCCATTCAGAGATCCAGCAGAATACTGGTCACCACTGTGAAACTCCTTAGCCATCCAGAAAGAAATAAAAATAATTCTCAAGCACGTTCTACTCATGGTCATTGGGTTGGACATACCCATGTTATAATAAATTTCTTTTAGAAAAGAAGTTTTATTAATTATATACATTATCTAGTTTACACATTTTATATGTGTCCAAGAAAATCCCTCTTCACTTACTATGACATAGGCAACTCAGGTATGTCCCACCTACAGGCCACAGCTAGACATGCCTACATGGTTTCACATGTGTCATTGAATGCTTTGAGCTGAGAGGGACATAGGTCACTTTTGCTTATAACGTATGGTCCAAAAGTCGCCATGTCTTTTCTCAGAGGCATTTCATTGAATTTCAGTGCCACTGTGGACCTAGAATGGGAAGAAGCCCCCGGAGACTCTGGTAAACATCAAGGGTGACTGACACAAGGATGTGTGTGTTAGTTTTACCATGTCAAGGGATTATGGGAAAGAATCATAGTTTTTGCAGAAAGAAGAGAAAATCTTGACATTTAGTACAGTCAACGGGGTGGAACAAAAACCCATGGAAAACACCAAGGTAATTACATTAAGAGAAGTACAGAAATATAGGTTAATACTTTTTTTCTTAAGTTCTAAAAATATTTTAGAAATTATTTCACCTGGGTGTTAGAAATTATTTATATTAGATAAATTTGCATTTTTTATCCTAGACTATATTTACCCTATGGATGCATTTACTCTGTAAGTATATTAACACTTTGGAGATTTAACTACACAAACTTAATTCATGATACATATCTTTTGGACTCTGGACTGAATCCATTTTCACTTTATCAACCCAATGAATAAAATATGATTCAGAATAAAATATTCTTAGATTATTTCCTGCATGAAAAAGTATTAACAGATATTGTAAGCAAATTTTGCATTTTTAGTTTTAAAAAGTAGGTGAATTAAAACAATGTCAGTTATAACACACAGAGAGTCCTTCAGTTTCCTTTCAGTGGCATCTCATGTTTTTTAATAAGATTCCTTTCTTATCACCTTGAACCTCTCTTCCCATTAACTTCCAGAGGATTACAAACAAGTGAATGGCAGGTAATTTGCTCTAAGGTACGTGGCTTTGTGCGAATGTGGGATAGAACATATCTCTGTGAACACCTGATGTCTGCTGAGTGGAACAGATCCATGACACTTCTTAAACCTGTCCTGCGAAGTTCCATCTGGGTCAGTGTGCTTGTAGCTAATTATGCTTGTGGAACAAAAGCAAAGGAATGAATGAGAGGAGATTTTCTGGAGGGTCTGAGCATTTGTTCTGAATGGTTTAAGTGGTTACAATCATGTTTTAACTGTCTGTTTGGTGATTTAAAATAATTCATAGTGTATATCATATATTGCAGGTAGGTAAAGATAAGTAAAATCTCCAGCAGAGGGTCAATTATTTAGTATTTGAAGACCCTTAACAACAATCAATCCTTGCTTATGACTTGCGGAATCTTGAAACCTACATCAGAGGGTGTATGTTGTTATACGGGATGAAATCATTTTTTAAAAATCGATGAAATGAGTGTCATTTGTGATAGGTGATGGATCAGGAAGGTTGTGCAGGTCCCACAACCTTGGGTGAATGCGAATCATCATGCCCAGTGGCACTTGTGAGAGATCTAGAGCTCTGTTTGTCCAGCGCCCTTCCATATCACAGCAGATCTCTCACCTGACCTTCCTGCAAACTGGCTATTCCTGCCATCAGCTCTTCTTGGCGTCCTCTTCAGAATGGTCTTTTCATACAAGATGCAACAGCTCATGCTTGGAGCACGGAGTGGGTTTTTCCTTCAACAAGATACAAATTGTGTTTGTGCTTGTTCTCTCAATGTCGAATGCAGAATTGAAACTGAGAAGTTATTTCGCTGCAGTGTACCTGGTGAGCTTCAGGCAGGCACATGTGTCACCCTTGCTTACCCAGGACTACAGCTCAGCCTGTGCACGTAATTTGGCCGTGTAATACCACTGGTGATGTGTTGGTAAACAACTGTGACCTTGAATTCTCCTATTGCCTTATCCTAAACCCCAACTTTCAATGTCCCATTTCTGTAGGATCCAGCTACTAGAAAGTTAAAACTTTTGAGCTCTTTCCACAAGATATGCAATGTGAGAAAGGAAGCCAAAAAGTACGCTCAGTATTTAGATAGGGTAAGGGTATGGTATCGTTCAGTTCAAACAAGGTAAACACCCTACCCAAGGTTATAAACTGCAATAAAGATAGGATTTGAACTCAAGACTGTGTGATCTCAAAGGGCTTGAGCTTCACAATTAATCTGAATGGTTTGTTTGAAGAGAATGAATGATTATTCCATTCCCATGGTAAGTTTACTCATGATCCAGAGGAAATAGGAACTTCAGTGGACAGAAGCGGAAAGCTCAGCACTAGCAAAGCCTGGCTGGTGCCGTCTCTCTGATAGAGTTCACCTGTTTCCTAAGTAGATCTATCTCTCACTTAGGTTAGGGCCATCATTTGAATATCTGTTGACCACATGTTTTGGGTTAATTTTAATTAGAAATGAGAAAATGTGGATGCCTTTCAGAATAGGAAGGAAAAAAAATCCCAAAAAATTTTTAAAAATTAATGATTTTTCTTTTCTTTCTTTCTTTCTTTTTCTTTCTTTCTTTCTTTCTTTCTCTCTTTTTCTGTTTCTTTCTTTTTCTATTTGAAGGTAGTACAGAGCTACTGTATGTTATTTTGGAATGGCAAGGAACATTAGAAATCATCTCCTAGGATGATTCTCAAACTTTTGTTTTCAGGAACCCAATAAAATTATTGAAATCCCGTAGTGCTTTTACTTAGTGGTTTGCTATCTCTCCATATTGACATTAAAACAGAAATTCTTAAGATATTTCATTATTAATTCATATAATAACAAACATATATGTTCAAATAAATAACATTTTACTTACAATGACTATATTTTTAACTCTTACCTTTATTTTGGCAGCACACGTTGGCAGTACATGAGGTTTGTGTTCACCGTGAGGAGCAGGTACCTGCACGGAACACAGTTTGCTTCTTTTTTATCCCTTTCTCTTTTGCATCTCCCTGGTTGTTAAACCCCTAATCCTTCTTGTTGTTATTAATGTTCTTGGCTAATATTTATGACATGTAATTTTTATATTCATTGTGTGTATTTTGCACCTGTACGTAGAATATCTTGAATCTGCATGTTGTTCCTTCCCCTACCACCTCAGTCTCCTGGACCCCTCCCATTTGCACAAGATCTATCCCCTACTTTCCTTCTACCCACCCACCTTCTATTTCGCTCTTTGTTTGTACTTTGCATTACTCACGTGAGAGATGCAATATGATGTTTAAACTTATGTGTCTGGTTTATTTCATTCAACATCATCCAGGTTCATCCATTTTCCTACAAATGTCTCGAATTTATCCTTCTTTATAGCCAAGTAATATTCCATGTATGTAGATACAACATTTTCTTTATCTATTTGTCGATGAGCACAGAGGATTTCCAGGATTTAGCTATTATGAATTGCGCTACTATGCCAATTATATATTTATCACTGTAATATGATGTCTTTAATTCTTTAAGGAATATCCTAGAGGAGCACAGCTGGGTCATATGGAATTTCTAATTTCAGTTCTTTGAGAAATCTCTATGCTGATTTCCACAGTAAATGTATTGGTTTACATCCCACCAACAATTTGGAAGAATTCCTTTTCCACTACAGCCATGATAGCATTTGTTACTCTGATTTCTTGATGATTGCCATTTTTTCTAATGTAAGAGGAAATCTTACTATTGTTTTAATTTGCATTTCTTTAGTGGCCAGAAATGTTGAACTTTTTTTATATGTTTATTGGCCATTTGTACTTCTTTTGCTGAAAAATATCCGTTCATTGCACTTGCCTATTTCTTAACTGGGTCTTTTATTGTAGGTGATCTATTTTTTTTAGTTCTTTATATATTTTAGATATTACTCCTCTGTCTGAAGAGTAGCTGGCAAAATTTCCCCCCACTTAGTATGCTGTCTTTTCACTCTACTAATTGATTCCTTTGCAGTTCAGATGCTTTTGAATTTGATGCAGCTCAATTTGTTGATGCTTACTATCGCTGCTTGTACAGCTTGAATTTTGTTCAGAAAGTCCTTGCCTACATCTATGACTTCAAGTGTTTTAGAAGGGTACCTCGGTTCGTAAACTTATTTATTTCCACAACTCTAAGGAAGATGGCTACAGTGGCATTCATCACCTGATATGGAGCTTGTGAACAGAAGTACAACTTTGCTGAACTCTTCTGCTTGCAAACTGAATTATTTGCAAACAGAAGTGTTCTCACGAGCCGAGGTATTACTACATTTATTTTACCTTTCAGTTGTCTCAATGTTCTGTTTAAATGTTTAGATTTTGATACATTTTGATTTTAGTTCAGTACATGATGACAGGTAAGGGTCCAACTTCAATCTTCTGAAAATAGACATCCAGTTTTCCCAGTATCATTTGCTGAGTAGGCTACCTTTGCTCCAATGTATGCTCTTGGCTGCTTTGTACAATGACTATATCATTAAAAAATGGTGAGAAAATTGGGGCAATTTCAGAGTTCTACAAATCTTTTTAATAGAAGACATACTCTATTTCTCTACTTGGTGCTCACGTATTCAGTATGCTTGTATATGCTGCTGTGGTTTAAATGCATGAAGAATACCTGACTTTCCATAGAGAAGGAGTCGGAAAAGTTTAGCGGTAACAGACTCCTGAGCAAGTTTTAGAGACCTGCTGAAGAGCGAGTCACGTATATAAAATAGCAATGTTCCCTATGAAAGAATCTCAGACTATGCTTTGAAAAAACAACCTATAAAGCACTAATTTAAAGCAGGTTATTCACTGTGTTTCAGTCCCATAGTAGTACAAGTTGCCTACTAAATACCAATGTTCTAGAGAGTGGCAGTGTTATGCTGGTTGCTAAAATGAGGGAGAATAGATTTAGAGGGAACAGGAGTGAAGGTTAGAGGCACTATGAAAAGTGCTTTCAAAACAGACTGTGCAGAATGTTTGCTTTTCCAGAAAAGGGGAAATGGAAGATACTATGAGACACAGGTGGACGGTTTTCCCGCCTACACCAAAGTTCAAATTTTGCCTACTGTATAGTCCTCTCCTACTCACACATGCTACTAGTCCCCAAATTTTCCCTCTCTACCCAGTATTGACAACTCACATCCTTCCATTTTCTGGGTCATTCTCATCACTATGGAAAGAGTGAAGGAGCTGTTATTTAATGAGTATAGTAAACTACTTGCTTAGAAAATGGTTCTAATGGTAAATTTTATGGTATGACTATTTTTTTTTTTACCACAATTCAAAAGAAAAAAAAATCCTTTTATGACCTTCTCCTACATTTACAGAAAACCTACTAAAAAGCATTGTCAGGATCTGTCTACATCTCCCCACCTACTATTTTCTTTCATTCACTCTAGTAAGATCTTGCTCTAGATCACCCTATTAAAACTACTTCTATCAGGATGAGCAGTTGCCTTGGTGAGAGGGTCGCTGCTCCGTCACCATCTTACCCAGGCACGTTTAGCAAAGTTGCTCAGTCTCCTTGAAACAATTTCTTCACTTGGCTTCCATAACAGCAAAGGTTTCATGTCTTAAATTTCTGTTTTAATTTTTGATTTGGTTTCTAACTCACACGCAGATCCCTCAAAGTCTCCTTTGCAGAGATTTTTCTAGAATGTTTTTAGAATGTTCTAGAGTACTGTACTTAGACCTCCTATTTTCTTTCTCTTAACAGGTCTCATTTTAACCAAGGACTTAATAACAGTGCCCATATTTCTGTCTTATTGTTCCTACCAAACTCCAAGGGTACAGTGTATCCAAATAATCAAAATGACGAAGTGTTACCTCTGCTTGCATATAAAATAAGATTTCTAACAGCCGTTGTACAATGGAATTTTCATTTTTTTTGCTCCTCCCCTCAAAATGATGCTGCTCCTTTATTAACCTTTTTCATTATTCAGTTCAGCCCCCAAACCCTGGATCATCTTTGAGTCTATCTTTTTCTCATACTCTGTGAAATTTATCAGTAGATCTTTTTTGAGTTTTCCTTTGAAACTGTTGCTGAAACTTAACTTTCCTATTACTGCCAGCCTTTCCGAAGCCACCTTACCTGACGTATTGCACAGACCCCTTCTAGGACAATACCTTCCCTGATTCTATTCTTGGTCCACTCTACTCTGTTCTTCATCCTCACAGCAGTTAGAGTGACGCAATCAGTCCTCTGCTGAACGCTAACATATGCCGTATATCATGATTCTTGTGGACATATATGTTATATAAATAAAACCCTAAGGCACATACAAAATCACATTTTCTATTTTACAAAGGATGATATACCCACTGAATTATAATGAATAACTGGGGTGGCAAAAAGCATGCATGTGAAAAGTGAGAATAAAAATGAAAGGTGAAACGAGGAAAATTTTACACTGACACACAAAACGCTGCAGGTTCTAAGAAATATTATTAACTCATTATTTTAAACTTGTTCTTATATGTTATTTTCTTTTACTAAAAATTTTTCATTTAACATGTTTACTTTAAAATATTACTCCAAATAGACATGTTTGTTGTGTTATTACTTTTTATGTCCAGTTTGTCTTAGTCTGCTCAGATTGCTATAAAAGTATATCACAAATTGAGTAGAGATAATATATTAACAACTCTTTCTTTACTAATGAAGGTATTGTAACCACATATCTTTGATATATGCCAGATTATAAAGCTAATCCCTTTCCTATTTTGTTTGAACACTAAAATTTCAAAGGTCAGAAATACTTTCAACACACTCCAGTACAATTATAGCATGTGATACTGAAAAAGTAAAAATTAATTATACTTAGAAGCTTGGTGCTTACAACCTTCAGAAATTATAGGAGCAGAATAAAACATTCAATGTACACACTCTGTGAGCTAATTCAAAAGAAAAAAGACATTTGTAATAGAATATTTTGTGTACACATACTAATTTAAATTCTTTAATTCTTCAGTAAAGATATATAAACTGTGTATCTTATTTAGGACAATGAAAAGTGTATTTTAGGCATTTAAAGCTACTGAATAATATCATCATAATATGTTATTAAGAATTAAAATCTATTTTGTTTTAAAGCAAATGTAAGATGGAGTTACTAGCTTCAAGGGGAAATTAAATTCCTTTTCCTATCAGCAATTTGGTATCTATTAACGAGATGTGTCTGTGTTTATAGGCACTTTGATGCCTATTACTTTATGAGTGGAAGTTTAATAAATACAAGTTCATGAGTTGAAGGAGATAGCTCAGGCTGTTATATTTTTTAAATGAGAAGTTTGACTCATGCGAGTTAAAGCTGCTTGCTTAGTAGATGTGGCTTAGCTTAAAATGAACTTGATTTTCAAGACTCATGCGTCATTGTACATGCGGCATGAAAATAGAACCAAGAAAATAGCTTCAGAGTGGAAAAACACTAGCTGCCACTTATTGAATATGAAACCCTAGGTAGTAAGTACATTTATTTATAGATAGTGCTTTTAACTCTACCCCTATTTAACACTGATATTTGTGTTGGTATTTTACAGGAAAAGAACCTGTGTCTTGAGCAGGTTGTGAGTTTCCCAATTAGAAAAATTGAGGCAAGGTTCAGCTGGGTAACTTTTTCAACCTTTTGTCTCCAGACATTCTAATTTACCTTTGTCGAGTATATACGATTTTACTTTTTATTCAAACAAAAACAGGCCAACCATAGAATAAAAGCTCTGATGAAAATATGGTATTAGGGGTAACCAATGTTTAAATGAAAGTTAAAAATTTCATTTATCATTTGAATGCTTAAATTAGTGAAAATATCCATATACTTCCAAATATCTTATAAACAATGGTCTGCCTACAGTCTTTTAAAGTTATATTTTATTATTTTATAACCTGACATAAACTAATAGATGGTTTTGACTGACCAAACATGAGTACTCAATTCATAATTTTACTACCTTACTGTGCTATGAAAATGAAACTCTCCTGCTGATTTCTCCCCTTCACATTGTGTTTCACCTCAGCTCTTCTGCTCATGCTGTGACACAGCCTTATATAAGATCCATAGTCTTCTCCATAAGCATGTGCAGATGCGTTGTGCATTTGTCCCTAGGGAATAGCTATCTTCTACTCTAAATAGTAAGAAATTCAGGCTCATGCTCCAGTGTTAATGTAACAAGGGAACAAAAGGAGAGAGATAATCAACAAAAGTCATTAGTGGTAGCAGGGAAGAAGGAAGTAGCCTAGAGATGCAGGAAAGAGTTAACGAGAGAGCTAGACCAGGGCAAGGCACCATGGGCAGAGCTCACGAGCCAGTTGGGAAATGGAGTTGGTAGAGAAACAAGGAAGGATTTTAGAGTTTGAGGACATTTATAAAAGAATGTCACTGTGGGTACACTTCTACTAAAAATAGTCAAATAAATATAATTAAATATAATGCTCTTTTTTTTTTTTTTTTTTGGTGCTCGGGATCAAAGTCAGGACCTTGCATTTGCCAGGCAGGCATTTGTGACTCTGAGCTAGATCCCCAGCCCCCTGTACTGCTCATTTTGAAGTATAAATCAAAGTGTGCTAAGTTGCTATCTAGACCTGGCTAGTAATAAGCGATTCTAATGGCCAGTTGGACATTGCCCGTATGGTTATTTGCATTATATCTGTACTTTAGTGGAATTATACTGTGACTGATGGAAACAATAAAGACGATGCATAGTCTGCTTTCAGGCCTTGCTCAAATGTGCTTTTGGTGTTGGTAGAATTCACATTTATGACTTTTCTTTTTTTATTTTAAAGATAAAAGAATGAAAACATCTTAACAAACACACACACATTTAGAAAATAACACAAAAACAATACAAGCAATACAGAATCTCAGACAAGGTGATAGGAAATTAACAATGGTTGTTGTATTACATATTGATATCCTCAATTTGGATACTTAGATAAACAGATATAGACATGTAAGATTGATCATACACTTAAACATTAATAGTGCCGTTCAACAGAGCAATCAAAGTCAGTAGTACCACTATGTTAGCTATCCTGTATATATTACATGTATATATATGTATATATTTCCCCTTCTTTTTTTTCTCTTTTCCCTCATCCCAGTTGTTCTTTCCTTTAGAGCAGTTTCCTTCCCTTTCACAATGTCTATTTTACCTCCTACATTTTAGTCACTCTTTCAAATTCTTACAGTCATATTTATGAGTTTTCAAAGGTGGAAATAATAAAATAAACTTTATATTTTAGAAAAAAATTTTCTGTATTTTAATTAATAAAAATTGCATAGATTTGTGAGGTGCATTATCATGTTTTGTTATATGATATGTAATGGTTGAATCAAGCTGTTTATCATGACTGTCATATTGCATTCCTTCCATTTTTATGGTGAGATGTTTGAAGTTTACCTTTTAGTTAGTAAGGACTATACAATATATTTTACGCTACATTTTATTGACTATGGCAACCTGCTGTCCAGTAGATATCAAGATGTACTCCTCTCTGTCTGAAAGTTTGTTCCCTTCAGCCAACATCTCCTACTTCCCTCTCCCCACAGACTGAAGTAACCATGCAATTACTCTCTAGTTGAATGAGTTTGATGTTTTTCGATTCTACACATAAGTGAAATTGTGCTGTATATATCCAGTAGATTTGAAATAAAAATGTCAGAGATACCTACATTCTTGTTTTCATTGCGACATTACTCACAGTAGCTGAGAGGTGGAATCAGCCTAAGCATCCAACAGTGGATGAATGGACTTAAAAAATGTAGTGTGTATGCCCCGTAGAGAAATATTTTGATGCTATCAAGCAGTAGGAAATAATTCAGTGTGGGAGATGGGCTTTCAAGGGACCCATAAAGGCAGACCTCATCTGCAATGAGACTATGTTGCTTTTAAAGTACCGATGTATCCTTGCTGGAGGGATTCATATGCAATCCAGTGGCTATAGCTAAGACTTGTGGTGGTAAATAACTGCCTAGATAGCTTTGGGCATATGAGAAATGGAATTTTCCTTTCCTTTTTGTGTTTCTGTTTCCACAAGGAAATTCCTGGGGCATACCTTTAACCCAAAACTCTTTTATTATGGTCCTCCAGAAATAGTGAAATGCTTCTTTTTTGACCTTCCTATAGCAGAGGGTCAGTTGAATTAATCCATTTTCTGCTTCCACAGAACCTGAGGTGAGAGGAGTCCAGTATTATCTTTCGATGACGTTCTGAATGACAGGGGGTAGAACCCGGTGTGACACTTTGTTAAATTTCAGTTTTGAGGGGTGTACTTATGCAGCAAATTACAGAAAACAGTTTCCTGCAAAACACTGGATTGAACACTATGGGATCTGTTCCTACTTGCTGGTCAGGGCTGGATTGGGATAATTTGTGACTGGAACTCTCTTCGTTCATTTACACGGTGAGAAGGATGACAGTACAAGTAATTTTAATGTGCAGAAGAATGTCAACATATTAAAACAAAGACCTTCCAGCAATCAAAATAGAGACTATGGGTGTTTGAATTTTATACATAATTTATTCTTGAAATTCTGAAAATAAGAGGTGGCTTTTCTTAGAAATACATTTTAAGAATCAAACACAACAAAGATATTTTCTCTTTGTAATTATGATCAAATAAAAATTTCAATAAGGTCTACCATGAAAAAAGTTCGAATACAGCAATAAAAAAGAAATTCAATAGTAGTTTGATAAAATGACACAATATTTTGAGAAAATAAACCAAAACTTCAAATGAGTAACATTATATTATTTTTCATATGGCTTGTGGATTCCCTCTTCAGAAACTTCTGAGCAGTGATGAACAGCAATGAGGATTTCTAGACCCTTCTGCAGAACCATTCATCTAGAATCTTTGATGGGGGGTTGTCTAGAATCTGCATTCTTACAAAACCTTAAAGTGATCTTTATGGTCTCCTGTGTTTGAATGTCAAAAATTAGAGATTCAGATGAATCCATCAAAACTCCCTGCTGATTAGACACATTTAGAAGAAAGAAAAGAAATTATTTTCATAAATATAAAAGCAGGCATTGTAGAGATGAACTGCAAAGTTGTATCTTTGATTTCTAAATTATGTTATTTTCAAATTGAAGTATGGATCTTGCTAGGGCTCTCATTCTTGATTCAAAGGAGTGAACATTAATTTATCTCCTATAATGAATTTTATTCTGGTCTTGAAAATATGGCTTTATTATTCTTAGGGAGTCAAAATTGGAATAAAATCTTGGTTTTGTAATACTACTATATCATGCCTATATGTATTTGCTATATAATTCAATATATACGGTGGAGAGAGAATGACTCTGGGGGCCAACAAAAAATTCAGAATCCCTCTTAAGTCTCAATTTCTTCCCCAATAAAATGAGAAATTATTACCTCCTTGAGAGTTTTGCAAATATTACCTGAAATAATACATACAAAACTCCTAGCTAGTGCCAGTCACACAGTCGGCATTCCAAGATGATAGCTAGTCTTATTATCTTCTGCTTTTAGTGGAGAGCCACTGAAATAGCTTTTTCCATATTGCACAGTTTCTGTCTAGATAGCCCACACAGGTGGGCATTGCTGGGTTGCTACCTATACTGACTGTCTTAGCATCCTGCTAACATTTGCACCCCTTAGGTGGTTTGATCATGCTGTATAATTATCATAAAAATGATAAATATATAATTCACAGATATTTGATCAATGGCATATGTTTTCTTCTAGGTGCTGTAGCTCTTTCCCATACCCTGATTTCCATAGCATTTTACAATTGTCATTTTGTATATAGCTATGCATTAGAGCTCTATTTGGTGTCTTTTCTGCTATAATCATCCACATCGTTGATTAAATCATTTGTGTATTTCATGCTACTTGTTTTTATTAATACTTTAAAAATATTATGCCCAAGATTTTAGTTTTATAGATATTTCTCCTCTTATAATGATTATTTGACTGATTCATAGGTGAGTATAATAGAATTGCTCATAAACAGGAACATGATGTTTATAGCATGCTGATGTCTCATATTAAGTGTAGTACAATAAAATATTAATCAGAAATTAATGCATCTTTTGTGCACATTATCTGTCACAAGTACAGACCAAAGAGTGCTATATCTGTTTTCTTTCTCACAGAGGGGAGGCTTAGTCAACAAGGGGCACAAGCACCCAAAATTTTCACTCTAGCTTTTCAACAAAATACATTTTCAAGTTGACTTTTGTTCAAAGAAAAGAATAAGCAAAACTGAAATAAACTACCATGAATCAATTTATGCCCAATTCTGTAATTTCATTAGCAAATTGAAGAATATTTTCAATACATTTTCACATAATAGGTTGAAATTGTCACCTAATAGGTTGCAAACAAATTCTGTAAGTTCTTATCAGTTGTTGGAAATTATCACTGTTATTAAGCATCCATCATTCTGGAAGATATTGGGGCTGATTCATAATAAATCAGTTCTTAAATGAAAGGAAGAAATGTGAAGGTTTGACAAAAGTTGACGTGATCCTGACTCAGGACTCCTATCACAGCAGCTCTAACATGTTCTGATTAGATGTGAGTCTGCATAAATCCTTTTAAGTACATACAATTGTTCTATTTATTGTATTTGGAGATGCAAACAGTTTTAATTGAAGTGATAGTTTTCTGCCACATTAGTATCCTTAGAAATGGAGCTTTGTTGTTAAAATATGTCTCACTGATAAAAGATTTTTACGAGTTCACGGGCGGGGGTGTGTGTTCTATTCCGTTTGGAAACATTAACAGATATTTTCCAATTTAAAGAAATTGACTTTTTGAGACTAATTCATCTTGGTGAAATATAAGAATTTAAAAATGGAATCCAATTATCTCTAACATGTATACTTTGTTGAAAAGCTATTAAATTGGAAAATTTGGGGGCGGTTGCCAAAGCCACATTTAAGCTTTCTATTGGCAATAAAAGAAAAAGAAAAATAATTTAAAAATGAAGACTTTGACAGAAGAATCCTGTCTCCTTTGCAATTGAGGTCTTATATACACACAAAATTGGGCTTTGTTCCCGACCTCGTCATTTATAATATCTTTCAGTGGGTGACTTTTTTTGCTTATGACCAAATATAATTCTATTAGCACAAGATTCTGTCACTAGATGGCTCCATATAGCTTTTTTTAAAAGCAGTCTTCTATGAAAATCTGCTTGGGGAGCATTTTTTTTTTTTCTCATTTCATCTCGTGCACTCTTTGCTTTTTTCCCCCACAGTCTCTGTGGCTAAGTAACAAACCATTATTTGTAAGAAATTCAAGTGTATGTTCAAAGTGCTGCTAATCTCTCTGTCTACCCAACACAAAGAAAGAGGTGATACCTGACAATCCTACAGGACTGTGGCTATTGGCTGAATACTATTGCACAGGGCCCAGATTTTTAATACAATTATTTTCAACCTCATTTTATCTCATTGCAGAGTTTCATTTGAATATTACATCATATCCCTTGTAATGGAAGCAGGCTCAACAAAGGGTCATGAATGTTTTTAATACTCCTGCAGTATTTCTGATCAGATCAGTGTGATTTAGTAGGCAATGTCCTAGACAAAGAAGTGGAACAATTGGAATCTATTTCAGGGTTTCCCAGGAAATTAATTCAGTTCTTTGGCCGAATCTGTTTCCTCACCCATCAAGAGAAGGGGCTGCGTTAGATGTCATTCTCAATCCCTTCAGGTTTTAATATTTTAAGAGTTATGTCTGATGAGATTCCTTCAGTAGAGCTGTTCCTGTATGTAGGTGTTTTTGCCTCTCAGATTATGAACTACCAAGAAAAGAGGAACATAATTTCTGCAGTTCCTGAGCCCAAAATATTTACTACAGAAACACAACAAATATATTCACAGAATTACAGCAATAAATGAACTGCCTGAGAGTACTTAGTGATAGAGAGAGCGGGTAGCATTGGCTCCCTGAAGTCTTACTCTGTCTTCTTTTCTCTTTACCTGGGCCTCCTGTCCCTATCCTTAGAGGTAACAGGTGTCCACTCGTGAAGGTATGTTGCCTTGGGATACATTTGTTCTTTCTGGAAAAAAAATGAGAGAGTGTAGGATAACCCTATGAATACTGGTTTATTGTGTTGATGCAATAGCTGTCGTTCTGCACACTTTAGAAAGCAAAGCATATCAGATTTAAAGTCCTAGAGTAGAACAATGCCAAAGTCTGGCTCACAGCCCTAGTTAACTTAGCTGGTTTTGAAGCTGCTGGGATCAGCAGGAAGGGGCGGTTCAGGGAAACCAAGTCTTGAGTGAAAGCAGAGTGTTAAGAGATGGCTGAAAGCTGGTAGAGAATTGAGTGAAATGAATGCTTAGTATATTTTGGCAAAAATGTTAAGGACAGCATAGGTAAGTGCAAAATATGTATTGATCATGCACAGAAAAAATTGTGAAATCACTATTTTTGTTAGAAGTGTAAGTATTTTGACAGCAGGAATTTATGGGTAAACTAGTCCAAACTGCTGGGATTTCCTGAAAAGAATATTTGATAACAACAAAAGGAGTAAGCGATTGTCTTCAAATTTTGTTTTGAAATCCTGTATCATTTTTCTGGTTTTAGTATTGTTTTGTTTTTGCCTTTGTTGTTGTTATTTTCTTTTTTATTCTCTTTAAAATACAAAAATAAAAATAAAAGCAAATTTATAGTACGGAAAAAGAACAATATAACATTCATAATATGACTCGCTTAAAGGAATGCACATAATAAATTAAAGTAATATACAGTGTTATTCTGAGATGTGTTCTGCATTTGTGATCTTTCTGGTTTTTAGTGATGTCGAAATGGATGCATTCATGTGACACCGCAATGTTCTACTTGATTTCTTTCTGTGCTCCTTTTCCATTATGCTATATGGCATCTAAATCATCTCATCCACTTTGGCTTTTGTCCAGAAAAGAAAAAAAATCAACTAGGTTTGATCCTCCATTGCACAGAGGCTTAAGGGTCTGTATCATTTACCAGAGAATATTATAAAATATCTCTGTTGACTATAGAAGCCTGGGTAGACTCATCATTGAATAGTACTTGCTGGCATGTGGATCAGAATAGAAATTTAATAGAGAGAAATGTAATGTAAGGTGTCTTGGTTACTTTTGTCTCATTGCTGAGACAAAATGCCTGACACTCACAATTAAGGAAGGAAAGGTTTACTTAGCTCACAGTTTGTGGAGGTTTCAGTCCATACTGGGCCGGCTTCAAGGCAGGGTGGCACAAAGCAGAAGCAAGGGTTCATGGCAGAGGAAATCAGCAAAAGCAACAAGAGCACAAGGGGAGTAGCAGCAGCAAGCAGCCACTTTTCCTCCCTTACATTATATGCAAACTACTTACCCTGAGGGAGGTGTAGCACACATACCCGTGATCCCAAACACTGGACCATGAATCAGTCATAGACTAGAAGCCCACTCCATGACTGCATGAGGCTTTGTGGGGACATCCAGAAACAAACCATAGCATACGTTTCTTGCAATTTTTTAATAAGAAAAATATCCCCAATCTGACAGGAGTTTGAGACTTTTGCTTAGATGCTTCTAAAAGCAAACAGTTAAGAAATTTGAACACCTTGTCAAGCAATTCCCTTCTTTTTTATTTTAAAGAGAATTGATGAAAACCAATAAAAATGGTACAGAATTTCAAAACAAGATAATATGAAATTACAATGACTGCTATATTCCACATTGTCATCTTCAAGGTAGTTGCTCAGAGTATCAGATATAGGCATGTAGGCATTTTATCCACCTTTTTTTATCAGTGGCTGCAAAATTACTTAATCGAGATTTGGGGATTTGTGACCCCCGTCCTTTTTATCATTAACAAACACTATGTTATTTTCCTACTGAGAAAAAACTTACTGGTGCATACATACATTGATCCTTTTAATCCCTCATAGACTACAGAGCTTCTGTTAAGTGATACTTTTGATTGCAAGTAAAATTATTACATATCTTTATCTTTGATTTTTATCTTAAGAACATTATTTGGAAAGTACATCAACGTGGAAGAAAAATCATTGGATCAGAGGATAAGGAAGCTGATTTCAGCTCTGTCCTTATTGAGACCAGCATGACCACTTTCACGTTAATGACTTAAGATTGCTCATGGAGTAGTTTACTTCCAGAGAGTATGATGAAGCAAGCTTCTTTGCCCGGGATAGTCCTGGTTTACCCTTGTTACCTTAATGTAATTATGAACAACACTCTTTTTTACTCTCAAAAGTGTTCTGGTTTGGATGATAAATTATATGGTTACTTGATCTGTAAAGATCCCTTTAAACTCTAATATTCTTTGATGTCACCTAGAGATGAGATGTGGAATCAGATGTCTGAAAGCTGGTCATTGAAATTCTGGTCCTTTATTTTGAGCTCTGGTAAGAGATGAAGGTATTCAGTTTGATATGACCCAGATCATGAAGGCTGATAGTTAAAGACTTAATTTTATCCTGGAGCCAATGGAGAAATTTTTTTGAAGAAAGTTTTAATTAGAAGAAAAATGAAAAACTTCTTTTACTGTATTAGAGAATGGATTTTTAGAGATTATTACTAGAGACAGTAAACCTACTTTAATGCAAATAAGAATAGATAGTAATCTTAAACAGATTGAAACAGTGGACAAGAAGGTGGAATAATGATTAAAGAGAGATGCAGGTGGTAATATCTATAGTAGATAAGAAGTAAATATGAGAATTGAGGGAAAGTCCACAGTCTAGGAGGAAATTCATATAATGAGCTCATCACTAGATTTATGGAAGTTAGCACATTTGTGGGACATACAAATGGAAACATACAATAGGCACTTAGAGATAGGAGAACCTGAGGATTTGGGTTCTGGTCTGGTGATGTAGAGTTGGGAGGGGTCAGTACAATGAAAGATCCTGGAAAATATCTAGAAGAATATGAATGAGATAGAACTGAACCAGTGAAAGAACTGTGAAGTACCTACTATTGATGGAAAGAGCAAGTAAATGTAAATGCCTGAAAGAGATATTGATAAGGAGCCAATAGAAAAGTAGAATAACTCCACGGAGGTGATGCCTTAGGACCATGGAGATAGAGGTTCTATTTTTAAAACACACACACTATTCTTCAGTTCTGTGGTGCTCAAACTTTTGATCTCAGGACTTCATTTACACTTGTAAATTTTTGAGAAACAAAAAATAAAAACAAAGCTTTTTTACATAGGCTAGAGTAATTGATATTTACTATATTAGAAATATAATAGGGACTTAAAATTTTATGAATACATCTAACTAAACCCATAGTAAATTTACTATGTTAAGAAAGCTGCATATTTCAATAAATATAACTGTATTTAAAAAGTTTTAATGGGATGAGTAAAAGTATCTTATGGCAAACTCTTTAACTGGTAGATTAGCAAAGAGTAGGTAGGTTCTAAAATCTCCTTTGAGATTCAGTCTTTTGCAATATGAGTTAAAGAATATAAGGAAAATAGAGTGATATAATTTAGTTGGAGAAAAGGGGAATACATTATTAATTACTCTAATAATTGAAAATATTCTTCTTTGTATTAAATCAGACCTTGCCTACTGATACATTCCTGAAGATTAGTTCAATATGTGGAACCAAATAATTTATTGTACTCTACTATAATTTCCCTTAGTAGAACTTTAAACGATTTTAAGTTATGCTTGATTTTGTATTATCTCACATTGGCCATTAGGAAAACATTAATGAGTTATATGGTTTCTCCTAAATGGTGACATATTTCATTTCATTAAAATCTAAAACATTGCATTAATCAATATCACTGCTGTTATTATGAAAAATGTGTTTAAGTATTGGAAAGCTGTCAAGTTCTCAGTGGAAGTCATGTTTTACAATACTCTAGTTTTCTCTCAAAAGCTCAAATTTTATCATTGGCACTACATATTGTCAGTTGTTTGCACAGAAGTGATAGGTTCATTGTCCTTGTTTTCAATAAAATGTCTGCCAAATGCCCAAGTCTAAAGAACCATGCTTTAGCTGTGATTTGTTCTTTCAAGGGAAAATTGTGTTCCACGCACAAGTCAGCTAATTCAGAAGCTTGCAATTCACATGTACAAAGGCTCTGAAACCTAACAGACTTTGTCCATGTAGGGTTCTCATTTTGTCACGCGGAAGAAGAAGAGATGTACTTAAAGACTGAGATTTAATAAAATTAGTAACTTTTGCCTCTTTATCGAGAATATCATTTAGTGAAAATTTTTGTGTGAACTATGCACATATCATTGTGAAGAATGACATGGTACAATTTCAGGCTTCTGCTTTGGGTTGTAATAAATGCATCCAGTTTCATCACAACACATTTTGTTCAGCCATTACAAACAGAAAAAAGGGCCAAGAGTACCTTAGTGTGGATATGAAAATCATTTTGACTTTTTAGATGCTCACAGTGGCTCTTGGAAGCCCAGGAGTACACAGATCACAGTTTGAGAACTGCTACTTTAAATAAACTTTAAGAAGCTGGCCTCACCAGGTGTTGCAGGAACGTGGGAATAAAATCCCAGAAGACCTTAAAATAACTCAAGGGTCTCTTTTGGGATTTGCAAGAAGGATATGGGCAATGATGTTAAGAAGAGCTCCAGGGCTTACATTTTCCAGGTGAATGTATCCTAAACTAATAAGTAACTACCTGTGTGAAGTGATACAAAAAATATACTCCGTCCTACTTCATTGTATGTATCTGATTCACTTCAAATGGAAATGCTTAAACATACAAAGGCATTAATTATGGTTGTCACCAAACCAGGACAAGCATAGCAAATTTCTCTGACTGGGAACAGAATGTATTTTCCCTCTTTGAATTATGGATCTAGCATGTAAAAGAACTTGGCATATCATTTATAACAACTTAGGGGGAAATGCAAATCCCAAATAAGCGACAGTCAAAAACCACATGCTTGTGGCTACCGTGTGCAGAGGTTAAATGAAATGGTTCAACAGCTAAAGCACTTACTTTAGAATGATTTGCATAAAATGATATAAGGTTACTTTGCATATGATAGGATATATGGAACTTCTAAAAATGTAGTACACAGTGAAGGGCAGGTAGTATGATAAAGAAGTGACATTCAGTGTCTTCTCTGGGCCTTTCTGAGTAAGAAATATGACCTATTTCTTCTTATACGTGTAGGCTGTTCAAAGCCTGTTAAGCCAAATACTACTAGTCCTTCCTTAAAGACCATTAATCCGATCTAAAACTATTAATCTTATCTGAAACTCTATCTGAAACTGAAATTAATCTGGATTAAATGATTTGCCAAGGTAATAGGATTTTGATTTCCTTGATTAATATTATCTGAGTGAAATCAATTTCCCTAAGAAGTATGAATTTCTTCTTCATCAAAATGTTTGTTTAGCTTTAGATTCTATATATAGGCTACTGTTCTAAGACACCAAATTACAGTTTTAATGTACAAACAATTTTTGCAAGTGCAACTGAAGAGAAACTCAAGCAAATAATCTTTCCATCTTCTCACAGTTTTTTTTCATTTTCTTTCCTGAGTTGAAACAGGTCTCTCTGTTTTCCAGGCTGGTCTTAAACCCTTCAGTTTGTTTCTCCTGCCTCAGTCTCGACAGTAGTGGGACTATAGTAGACCCAGTGTGCTTTACGTTTCTGTAACTAAATTAATATCTTCAAACTGGTACCATAGCACATACCCACAGATATGCAAAATTTCCATGTGAAAAGAAATGAACAGTGAGAAACTGACATTTCAGGAAGTTGGAAAGGAGTGAGTTAAAGGTCAAGGATAATAAAGATGATATGGATAACAAGGTGGGAAATTCACCTAATTTGATAGCTCATGTATCAGCTTAAATTTAGTATAATTATTTCACAAGAGAGCCTTTAACACTAGGGTCCCCCATTCTTCCCATTTGGTTCTGAGCATTTACAGGCAATCTATCCTAGAGCATTTGGATCCTCAATAAAGCAGAACACAGAAATTTAAATCTCAAGTTTTGATGGTTTTATCCTTACACTTAGCAATGAACACTTGCCTACATATTCACCTGAGAATTTCTTTCCCAAATATTTATCTGCTTTTCCTGGAGTGTAAGGGAATAAAAATGAAATGCAATGAACATAGGATGGAAAAATATTAGCAATATAAAATAACAGCAGAAAGGTGTTTGAGAAATCAGTGTAGTTTATAAGCTGCTTATGTTCTTTAGGTCAATGTGCTCCACTAAGAATTTAAAAAAACAAATGCAGTCAACATTGTACAGGCCCTAATTAAAAGCCTGTTGAGAAATAAAATGTGAGCTCCCCAACATTCAAACATTGTATACTGTGGGACCTTAAAAGCAGTCAGTAAAAGTAGTCATAGGAAACACTGTCCAAATTATATGACTGTTATATTACATGTTATTCTCAACGAAGTTGCTCAGATTACCAGATATAAGAATGTAAAACTGATCAAAGCATTAAAGAGAATAAAAAATAATCAAAAAATATTAGAAATGATACAGAGCTTCACCAAACAAGATGGTAGGATTTCACCAGTGGCTCTAATATTACATATTGTTGTCCTCAAATTAGCACTGTTAATTCCTATTGTGTTGTTTTGAAACCCCATATCATTTTTATTGTTTTTGCTTTGTTTTGATTTTGTCTATGTTGTTGTTACTGCATTGTTGGTTTTTTTATTCTCTCTATAACAAATTACATGACTGATTGATTTTGAAATCATTTCTATTAAACATGATAATTAATACAGTTTCCTGTTGAGTAAACGTGGTAAGTAGGAATAAGAAATTAGACTAAAGCATCAGAAGGTTTAAATTTTATATTTATGGTTGTAGCATCTAGATGAAAGTAAAACTATAATCAAATGAAATAGGCATTTGATTATTTTACAAAAGAAAATGAAACAAACATTTTATTTCACTTTGCCCCAGACAACCTCTGTTAGTCAGAAACTGTGCGTTTGAATACAGCACTGTTTTTTTTTTTAAAGTGGAGGCTATTACTTTGGAAGCCTTGAAAAACATAGCTAACTTCCAATCAGTCACCATAAATTTTCAACTTTAATTGAACTTTGCCATGTATTGATATTTTTTGTTGAAATTCAAGCCAAGATTCAAGACATTTATCAGAAATTGCTTCAGATGGACAATATAAAATATTTTATTTAAGGAGCACAATGCTTTTCTTAACAATCCTGGGTGGAAAAAGGAACCATATTTCCCTACTCATGTGTTAAGTTTTCTGGGTGATTATAGATTTTGGGTTACATCAGTTAAAAATCCATCATACCTCAAGTTAGAATTTCCTTATTTCATGTCCAATATGCATATTAAACTTTAACTCAAGGTGTAAAAATTTTATACCATTTCTCAGATAACTTAGTGTTATGAAGAGTGTTAGTTAAGTAGCAAATATCACTTCTACACATGTGCTATGTATATAATATGTATAACCTTGATTACCCTAAAAATAACACAAGGTAGGTATTATTATTTAAATTTTACATGATAGATCAAAAATCAGAGTTTCACTAACTTATATATTAAGGTTAAAAAGTGTTAGAAAAAAGCTAAGATTTACACCTGTCCAGTTTGAAATAAAAGGCTCTAATTTTCCCTCCAAAATGGTGTAGTATGTTTCTGGATTGGGTTTGCAATCTGAAGTACTCATATATGCCAGAAAGTCTATTAACACTTAACTGTATTCTTGATAGAAAATGAGAAATTCAACAAATCTATGTCTCGATGAGTTATGCCCAGAAGCAATAAAGCACAAGTGGAGTATACAATTCCTAAGGATTAAAAGCGCCCTGTTTACTTTAAATTAAACAACCACTTAAGGTTTATAAGTCTGTGTTTATGTCTGGGTGTGTGTAAGGAAAACTACATGACCCACTGCATTGTCTTACTGGAAGAAGTACGAGTTTAAATTTAAATCATGCCTCCTAAATGAGAATCAATTACATAAAATATCCTTGGCATTACTGGCTAAATATTTATACACAATCAAATTGGATAAGAATTCCGAAGGGACAGCTAGGTGCTAGGAGACTAAAACCACAGCATGTGTAAGTTTCTAGTTCCCAACTTATGTGAATCGTCCTCCTCAATTATTGTATAGCTTTCATCAGTGGTGAAGCAAAGGGCTATTAATTGAATTAATGTGCCAGAAATTATCTATTGAATCCTTTGTCTCAGTCAACATAAGGAAAATGATTCCCAAAACAGGGAAACAAAATTGTGTAAGGGTGATTAGAATCTCTCCTATAGAATTGTGGGATAGACACATGGAAATATTTTTTCTGTTCTTTCTAAAGCTCTTCCCTGTGATAAAAGCATAATACATTTAGAAAGTCAATAAAAATTCTAGTTTTTCTTCACTTCAAGGTTTATATATTCAATTTTGTCTCATATAGTAAGGGGGCAATATTCCCGCTTTTATGCATTCTATTTTCAACAGAGAAGTGAATCCTTGTATCAAAATGAAAAGCAT